>NC_092370.1:140469694-140818532 GCF_030028105.1 Mobula birostris
TTGATATTTCTATTTTGTTGTTGTCCTGCCGAGCATGGTGGGCATGATGTGTTGGTGCCAGAAGTGAAGTGACACTTGCGGGCTGCCTCCAGCACTTCCTTAGGCTGTGTTGATTGTCAAGGCAAACGACACATTTCACCGTATGTTTCAGTGTATATGTGATAAATAAATCTGGGTCTGAACCTAGTCAGAGTGCTTTGCATCACTATGCAGCAAGGAGAAGGAGATTGACTATAACAAGTTTGTGGAAGGATATACTGAGATTGTATACTAAGGGTTGTTGATATCAAGGAGGAGGATGGGTTAGGATTTAAAATTTGATCGGCTATAGAAAACAGAAGTTAGCCGTGGAGCGTTGTTATTTTGACTGGTGGTCTGTGACCCAGTGTTGTGTAAGGTTCAGAGATCTCTGCCATTTGTGATATGTATAAATAATTTGGATGGGAATATTGGACGGGTGATCAGTAAACCAGCAGCAACTCAACAATTGTCAGAGTTGTAGATGGTGAGGAAGGTTGTTAAAGGATTCATCAGGGTATAGTGCAGTTGGAATTATGGAAGAGGAATGGCAGATGAATTAATCTGGACTAAGTATGAGATGGTGCACATTGGGAGAAAAATGTACTGTAAATGGCAGGACACTTTGGAGCACTGATGTGCAGAAGGGTAATGGGGAGCAAGTCCATCACTCTCTGAAAGCGGCAACGTAAGTAGCCACATGTTAAAGACCATAAGACATAGGAACAGAATTAAGCCATTCATCTCATCGAGTCTGCTCCACCGTTAAATCATGGCTGACTTATTAGCCCTCTCAACCCCATTCTCCTGCCTTCTCTCCATAACCTTTGACACTCTCACTAATCAGAGCCTATCGGCAGCCTCTTTAAATATACCCAGTGACTTGGCCTCCAAAGCCACCTGTGGCAAAGAATTCCACAGACTCAGCACACTCTGGCTAAAGAAATTCCTCCTCATCTCTGTTCTGAAAGGACGCCCTCGTATTCAGAGGCTGTGCCCTCTGGTCCTAGACTCCTCTATTATCAAAAACATGCTCTCCACATCCACTCTATTTAGGCCTTTCAATATTCAATAGGTTTGAATGAGATCCCCATCATTTTCCTAAACTCCAGTGAGTATAGGCCCAGAGATATCAAACACTCCTCATACTTTAACCATTTCCTTCCCAGAAACATTCTCCTCAACCTCCTCTGAACCCTCTCCAGTGTCAGCACATCTTTTCTTAAATAAGGGGCCCAAAACTGCTCACAATACTCTGAGAGGTCTGACCAATGCCTTAAAAAGCCACAGAATCACATCGCTGCTCTTATATTCTAGTCCTCTTGAAATGAATGCTGACATTGCATTTACCTTCCTTGCTAGTGACTCATTTGCGAGTTAACCTTTAGGGAATCCTGCACAAGGACTCCCAAGTCCCATTACACCTTGGATTTCTGAATTTGCACCCCATTTGGATTCATTCCTTCAATCAAAGTGCATGACCATACACTTCACTACACTGTATTCCATCTGCCACTTTATCATCCTCCTTATCTAAGTCTTTCTGCAGATTCCCTGCTTCCTCAACACTGCCTGCCCTTCCATCTATCTTTGTATCGTTTGTAAAGAAGGTGTACAGCATGCTTGCCTCTGTCGGTTGGCGTGTCGAATATGTATGTAACAAAGTAATGTTGCAGCTGTGTGAAACTCTGCTTATGCCACATTTGCAGTACTGCATGCTGTACTATAGGAAGGATGTGGAGGCTGCAGAGAGGCTGCAGAAGAGAATCGGCAAGTTGTTGCTGGATTCGAGAGTACTGGCTTTTAGGAGAGGTTGGACATACCTGTATTGCTTCCCCTGGAGTACTGGAAGCTGATGGGTGACCTGACAATATATAAAACTATGGGAGACACAGACAAGGCAGATAATCAGAATCTTTATCCTGAGGTGAAAATGTTAAATATTACAGGACATAGCTTTAAGATGGTGGGGGGGGCAGTTAAAGGAGATTTATATGGAATGTTTATTTTTTTTTTACAGAGTGGTGGGTGCCTGGAGTACACTGCCAAAAGCAGATGCAATAGCAAAGTTTCAGAGGCATTTAGTTAGACAAGTGAGCAAGCAGGGAATTGTGGGATGTTGACCATGTACAAGCAGATGTGCAGTTTAAATTGGTGTCTTCATTGACACAAACGTTGTAGGTTCCAGTGCAATATTGTTTTTTTATGGTCAACAATGAAACAATCCCTTTGTTTAAAACAACCCTTGTTCTCCACACTTATAACCATATCCCCTTTCTTTCCTACAGTGTACCTCCCACAAATACTGGTGTAGCAATTACTTTACTGCTTACTTGGACGGGCACAGTAGCGTAGTGGTTAGCACAACTTTTTACAGTACCAGTGACCTGGGTTCAGTCCCCGCCGCTGCCTGTAATGAGTTTGTACCATCTCCCCGTGACTGTGTGGGTTTCCTCCAGGTGCTCCACTTTCCTCCCACAGTCCAAAGAAGTACCGGTTGGTATGTTAATTGGTCATTGTAAATCGTCCCCGTAATTAAACTGGGGGTCAGTCGGGGATTGCTGAGCGATGTGGGCAAAGGGCCAGAGGAACGTATTCCATGTTGTACTGCTATAAATAAAGAAGTAAATAAATCAGTAAGTAAATTCAGCAAGGGGATTTGTTGAATCTCCACAATGTGCTTGGGATCAGAGATATTTCAAATAGTTGTGGAAAGAAAATCAATAATTATAAATTTTTGTAAATGATTTGCATCGTCCATCCATGAGTTCTGTTATCATTTAGGTGCTACCTATTTTTGCTGTTTGAAGCAAGTTTTCTTTTATTTCAGGCACATTATACTTGCCCTCATTTTCCTGGCATTAATCGCTTTCACAAATTATGTGGTTCTTTTCTTCTGTTATCGTGGCCTATTTACACAGGGTCCTTGGCTTCAGGAGTACAGAAAGGTTGATTTGTGGCTTGTCAGAATACTGGTATGTATATATCTAATACCTAAATGCTGTCTTGCCTAAAACTTCATAAGATTGGTTGGAAATATTTTTGCACTGCACGCATTGGGTTCTTATGAAATTCTTATTTGGGGTGGTTATACCAGCAAAAGAAATTGGAATCAGCAGAAGAACATCTAATAAGTTAGGGGTGTTTACAGTGGAAATGCTGATAGTGTTGGTTACGTTGCAATGGGTGCAGAAAGCCAAACAAGTCAAAGCATTGATATGTTCAGACTCATCCTCAGTTCTAGCAAGTTTAAGGTCTTTTCACACAAACAGTCGGCAAGATGTACTTTATGAAGTCCTTCAGTTAGTTACAAGAATTGCAAATCAGGGAGGTCAGGTAAAATTTCTATGGGTTCCAGCACATGTAGGGGTGAGGGGGAATGAGAGGGTGGATGAGTTGACAAAGAGGGCGTTAAAGAAAGAGAATGTAGAAATGCACATTAGTATCAGTAAAGCAGAGGTTAAGTGTGTAATCTGGGGAAAAGTCAACCAAATGTGGCAAGAAAGATGGGACAGGGAGGGGAAAGGGAGGCATTTATATCAAATACAAAAGAGTGTTGCAGTTACTAGGGTAGGCAATGGAAACAGAAGAGAGGAAACTGTGTGGATTAGGTTAAGGCTGGGGCATTGTGCATTAAACAAAACATTGAAAATGATGGGGAAACACCAGACAGGATTGTGTGAGGAATGTCAGGAAGAGGAGTCAGTAGAACATGCAGTTCTGTGTTGCAGGAAGTATGGGATACAGAGAGAGATGATGAGAATTAAACTAAGGGAGTTGGGGGTTCAGGAATTCACATTAAAAGGGTTGCTGGGCATGAGTGAGAGAGCACAGGTCCGGGTATTTTTAGTGTTCTTAAGGGGTACAGGGTTTTTTTTATAGGATATGACGGATAAACAGGAATAGATACTAGGATGGTCAAAGATGGGAGGGTGAAGTGTAGGTTTGTGTGTGTGTGTGTGTGTGTGTGTGTGTGTGTGTGTGTGTGTGGGTGTGTGTGTGTGGGTGTGTGCACGTGCAAGCAAGATTGGGTGAAGGGATTTAGATTATATGTCTAATGCACATTCCGGAGCAGAAGGTGGCGGTAATGCACCATTAAGCTGGATGCCAACTGCCGTAAAACAAGACACAGACAGACAGACAAATTCTTATTACCACTCATTTCTGGTTCTTATGTTGTGGTACCTTCTGCCTGATGGTAGGAGGTCAAAGAGATTGTGGGAAGGATGGGAGGGGTCTTTGACAAGAGCTTGTCACAGCACATAAGATGTCTGTGATTCAGGGTTATTATTGGATCCTGGAAATGGACAGGGGTTTATGTTGCATTCTTTGTGACTTTAAGTTTATTGTTCAGCTTCCTACTCAACCACAGAATCATGCTTGGTTCTCAAATGGAATCAGGCACCTGTAATGAGATAGGGTCTCTATATAAGGAAGCAATATTTCAAATAAAATTGTAGTGGCCGCCTAGTGTATGTTCATTGTCTTCAGCTGCTGTAGCCTATCCACTTTGACATGATGTGTGTTTAGAGGTGATTTTCTGCACATAACTGTTGTAACGCATGAGTACTTGAGTTACTGTCACCCTCCTGTCGGCTTGAATCAGTCTGGTCTTTCTCGTCTGACCACTCTCGTTGACAAGTAGTTTTTGCCCACAGAGCTGCCACTCAGTGGATTTTAAAAAAATTTTTCACGCCATTCTCTGTGAACTCCAGAGACTGTTGTACATGAAAATCCCAGGAAATCAGCAGGTTCTGAGATACTCAAACGACTCAGTCTGGCACCAATAATAATTCCAGGGTCAAAGTCACTTCCCCGTTCTGATGTTTGGTCTGAACAACAACTGAACTTTTTGACCATGTCTTCATCCTTTTATGCATTGAGTTGCTGCCACATGATTGGCCAGTTAGACATTTGCATTAATGAGCAGCTGTAGACATGCACCTAATACAGTGGCCACTGAATGTATATTTACATGGTTGTCCGTGATAATGGCAAAAAAAAGCGATCATTTTAAGGATTCAGTAATTTCTGAGAAAAGCACCTTCTCTATGGTTAGAAATCTCAGATGATCCAATAGAGAATGAAATGAAGATTTGTGTATACAGTAGATGGTAGAGCCCTTAGGAGTACTGATATGCAGGGAGATTGTGAGGTGCAGGTCTATAATTTCTGATAGTGGCAAGATTAATGGATAGAGTGGTAAAGAAGGAATACATCATGCTTGACTTCATCAGTCTGAGCAATGAGTATAAAATTTGGCAAGTCATGTTGCAGCTGTACAAGAGTTTCAGTCCTGGTGATCTCTTCCACTTCGGATGCAATGCCTTTACCTTGGTTGTATTAGTTTAGGACAATGTGAAATGAACTTTAAGCAGATACATTTCCTTACCTTTGTGCATGTTACAGGTACAGAATGGAATAGCTGTTTATGCAACATGGACAACCATAGCAACACTACTTAATTTTGCAGTTGTACTGACTTACAGTGCGAATATTTCCACGGTAACATCTGGTACGACTTGCCTTTCTCTCCTGGCCATCGAAGTGGTCTTATGGTACGTACCAATGTGAAGTGCTCACTCATTTAGTTAGAGAAATTCTGTCTAGGTAAATGGACTGTGTCCTATGACACAATGTCTTCAAACCAAGAACAACTAACTCACTTCTTGGTCTGTTGGAAATCACAGATCCCAGTCAAAATGCAACACGTGAGCATACAAATTAGATCACTAAGACCCTCAGACTTACTTATCTATTTGATAATATCATGGTCAATCTAGTCATAACCTCAGCTTACTTTTCACTCCCTTTCTTATCAACCGTCTTTGTATCTCTGCCTTAAAAATTATTCAGCCTTTACTTCCACTAACTTTTGAGGTACAGAATTCAAAACATTCACAGCTCTCTGAGGAAATGTTTTTCATGCCATCTGTCTTAAATAGGTGATCCTCTTATTCTTAAACTCATTGGTTTGAGATTCACCCACAAGCAGATATCCTCTCTACATTCTCTCAAAGATTCCTCTGTATTTCTTCTTGGGCCCTCAGCTCCCAGTGGAGCACAGGCTATTGATGACCTCCAGTTGATGGTCTGGTTGGAGTTCGTCAACGTTTCTGTAATCCATTGTATCCACTGTACGGGGGATTGGCCTGTACAGCTTCACCAGAGCCCTGCTGGCTGGCCTTACCCATTTCCACCTCTCACAATCGGCTTGTAGGGTTGGATTTTGAGAGGCCCCCTGTATTTCGTATGTTTTAGCCAAACCCCTCCTGCTTTTTAATCCCTATTTTATTTCTGTGTTCCTGACTAAGGGTAAAGATTCAGATTCAATTACTTATCACACGTACATCAAAACATACAGTAAAATGCATTGTTTGTGTTAACAACCAACACAGCCATGGACATGCTGGGGGCAGACAGCAAATGCCGCCACACATTCTGGCAGGAATTCCTCAGATTCAGAATTCGGTTTATTATCACTTGACATTTTTTGAGAAATCTGTTGTTTTGCAGTAGCAATACAGTACTGATTCACTAGTTAAATTTGAAGTTTAAGACTCAATGGGCTGACTTTAACTAGCTCGTGTCAATTGAGAGCTTAGAAATAGGTGAGAGGCTCTTGTTTCATAAACCAAGCATTTTATTCAAAAACAGATTTCACTCATATCTTCACTAAAAAAAAATCTACAATCTCTGCTTAACTAATAAAATCAAAAACAACTTATATTGAAAAACTCATTTTACTCATTTTTATCTGATCTCTAATTGTATAGTTGGAAGAGGTATGTCTTTCTCCATTCTGTTCAGTGGTCTATTTGGCACAGTGATTACTGAGTGTAATCTCCTGCTATGGTCCTAAAATTGCGACTTGTGGAGTTTAATTCCTGAACTACTACCACAGTTTAAGGTTCCAAATTAACTTTTTCAATCTTATTTATTATATATATTTATATCTAACTCAGACCACTTATTTTTTTATTGCAGTTAAATTGCAGTTCTCGAGCCTTTTCTCACTCTCCAAAGCTGTGAAGCCTATGAGCAATCTCTTAGAGCTTATCTGTACTACCTTCAACAACGGAATATCTCCGTGTTTTTTCACATCATCCTCAGCTACATGAATGAATCATGTATATTAAGTGTAATCTGCCATTGTACTTTAAAAATTGGACATAGAACAAAACAGCCAACAATGTTGTACCAAACTTTCAACCTACTCAAAGATCAATCTAATCCTTCCTTCTGACATAGCCCTTCATCCTTCTATCATCCATGTGCCTATCTAATAGTTTTCTCATTGTCCCTAATGTATTTGCCTCTACCACCACCCCTGGCAGGATGTTCCATGCACTCACTGTATAAAAAAATTACCTCTGATATCTCCCCTATACTTTTCTCCAATCACCTGTAATATATTTGCAAATTTAATCAACTTGGTTTAAACTCTATTTGGAACAGCTCAAAATACAGAGGGTAGAATTGTCATAAGGCCCTTAAAACAAGGCTATGAAATCTAACGTATGGGACTATCTGTCTGGATTTATGGTTTAAGATGAGCTTTATTTGTCACGGGTACGTCGAAACATACAGTGAAATGCATTGTTTGCAGTGAGGATGTGATGGGGGCAGCCTGCAAGTATTGCCATGTTTCCAATGCCAACGTCGCATGCCCACAGCTTAACCCTAACTCGTACACGCTTGGATAGCACACAAACAAAAACTTCGCACTGTGTCTTGGTACATATGACAATACCACATATGTGAATATTGGAAAAGCCCTGGGCTGGCATTGTCATCTGGTAACCTACTGTACCATTTCTCTAACTGCTAATGAGGAATGGACAGTGACTCACTGGTCAGTGCCTTCAGCAAAGTAGCGATTCGGGGTCAAAACTGGTAAGCTGCTGTTCTCTCTGCTATTCACTGACACAGGCCAAGCATCAGAAGAATATTGCACTTGGGCAATGATACACTTCTCTTTAATTAGTGTTATTGAGTTACTTGTTTTAAACCAAGTGTAGCATTAAAGCAATGTTCTTTTTGCCAAGTTATGATATTGACTTAAAAGCGACTTAAATTAAATTTAATAATTATTAATTTTTTTTAAACTTTTGTCCATAGGTTTGGGTTGGAAAATTTTGTGTTTGATAAATATGTGCGATACACACTTACAATCTACCCTGTTATCATTGTGGCATTATCAGGATCTTTGGACAATCATTACAATGCCACCTCACCAACCAGGAACAACATTTATATCGGTGAGTAAATGTCATAGCTTTCATATCCATCAGTGCACTGTTTATAGGAAACTGGGTACTGGATTAGTTTAGTGTAGTCATCATTGAGTAATAGTTTATAGGATAAGTTGAAGTTAGTGCAGGGTAATTTACTGTATTATCATAACATACAAAAAGACCTACAAAACAGTGGAGGAACTCACCAGGTCGGACAGCATCTATGGAGAGGAATAAATTGTCGAAGTTTTGGGCCGAGACCCTTTATCGCAGGATACCACCAGATCTGCTGAGCTCCTCCAGCATTTGTGTGTGTGTTACTCTGGATTTCCAGCATCTACAAAATCTCTTGTTTATACAGAAGGACCTGTAAGTCCTAGAGTCACTGCCTAAAACTCTTCCCAAGGTGAGTTGCAAAGAATTGCTGCCAGAGTACGGGAAGTATGAGGCTAGTAGATACAGTTGTGTGTTGGGAGTTACTTCAGATGTTCTCCATAGTAAGCATTAGGCAAGTTGAAATTCTGCCATCTGTTCCCCTCCTCCCTAATAGATAAAAAAAAACTCCATTTTGGTGCACAAGATGGGCTTTACACTGTGGGGTCTTGTTCTGTCTGCTTTAAGTATCAGTGGCTCCCAGGATCTCAGGCCATCGTGGCTTTGATGCTACGAGGATGGAGGCGTTACACAGGTTCAGAGGGACAAGTGGGGTCATGACCATTAGGTCTCAACTTGCTGTCAGGCCCTACTATGCTGGTGGGAAGAGTAGTGGTGTTTATGGGCCCATGGGTTGCTTTGGCAGAGTGAGGTTTGGGGATGGTGGGGTGGGCTGGGGTGCTGGTCTCCCCAGATTATGCTCAGCACTATACATTAGGGTGGGTCAAAGCCACACAAGTGATGGGGTGGAGCTGGCTGCTTAGTAATGACCTGATGAAATGTAAAAAATCTTCCTCCCTCAGGGTGCCCAGCAATAGTTATTTCTGAGACATCTAATACAAATTCCTCTCACAGTCATTAAAAGGAGTTTATATATTTTTCCCATGACCTCGTGGGTTTCCTCCCACACTCCAAAGATGTACAAGCCTGCAGAGGTTCTGCAGATGCTGGAGATCCAGAGCAGCACATACAAAATGCTGGGGGATCTCACAGGTCAGCCAGCATCTATGGAAAGGAATAAACAATCAATGTTTCGGGCCAAGACTCTTCATCAGGACTGGAAAGGAAGGGGGGGAGGGGAACCAGAATTAGAAGCCGGGGGGAGGAGAAGGGGAACAAGTTAGAAGGTGATAGATGAAGCCAGATGTGTGGGGGATGAAGAAGCTGGGAGGTGATAGGTGAAAAAACTAAAGGGCTGGAGAAGAAGGAATCTGATAGGAGAAGAGAGTGGACCATGGACGATAGAGGAGGAGGAGGGACACCAGGGGGAGGTGATAGGCAGGCGAGAAGAGAAGAGGTAAGAGGGGAGATAGGCAGGTGTGTTGCTCCAGTAGGATCCTGTTGCATTTAGTATTCAGGTTCTATCTAGAATTCAATAATTGTGAAGTTATTCATAGCTACTCACAACCCAGAGACCAAGTGAGATCACGTGAAAGGACTTTTGTGTTTTATTTTGGCTGTTTTTTCCCCATTGTACATTATATTCATCACATAATTGAATTGCAAATGAGTAACACTGCTGTCTTGTTCCCCCAGCTGTGCTGCTGGCCATAGCCTGCATCGCCTTTGTAGCGCGCGTTGCCATGGTTACTTGGCGTCATTTCAAACGTCCTCTCTATCAGAGCACAGAGAACTGACTGGAAAAGCGATGCAAGAAAAGTGAAGATAAAGTGTATCCATTTAGAGCAATAGTTCTCTTCAAACTGTTTAAGAAACAATAGGAATAGAAATATAATCATTGCTGATTAAATTCAAGAACCCTTACTCCGCTTGTCTTTCCAGGCTGTGCTGATGTACAGGCTCCTCACTTTATCAGCTGAAACTTGATTCCATTTCATCCGGTGAAATAATTGAGGGAAACTCATGTTGGCAATTGGATCAATTAAAGTTTGAGAATGTTTGTGCATTAGGGCCTAAATTTTGCTGCAGGTTGTTGGTAATGGATTACGGGAGCTGGGGAATAGTCAGCCTTCGTGGTTCGTTTGCACAGCTGTAAACCAAAGGCATTTTTTGTACATGTTTGCAAGTAGAAACAGAAGAACAAAGCTGAAGATCTGCATTTTATTCAAGAGCTTGGCTTCATTTTTATTTTATAACTGTCCTTGTCACCACTAGATTCATTCAGACAAAATAAATGGTTTAATAAAAATATAAAGAACACTAGAACTCTGAGAATGCACTAAAATATTAGATTAGATTATATTAGATTTTTAGATTATGAGGACACGCAGTCGTCTTTTATTGTCATTTAGTAATGCATGCGTTAAGAAATGATACAATGTTTTTCCAGAATGATATCACAGAAACACAAGACAAACCAAGACGGAAAAACTGACAAAACCCACATAATTATAACATTATGCAACAGTTGCAACAGTTGTTATGTAACCGGCAACAATGAATATCAATCAAGACAAGTTATATAAAAACAACCAAACAGTTATTAAACACGGATAAACCATAAAAACAAAAAAAACCGAAAACTTTAACTGGAAGTTAACTGTTATGCAACCGTTAAACAAATCGTCACTCGGCACTGATTCTTAAAGTGTTAAATGCGAAAACAGTTCTTAAAGTGATACAGTCAGATATAGTTCTTAAAATGGTAAATTCGAAAGTCCAACAGATTTATGCGTTCAATTGGGAGAGACTTCCCTGGAGAAGGATTTCGTCATAGACGCGACTTTCCTGCTGGTTCTGTCTGAAGGATTCACAATGCAGAAAATAAACAGTTTAAAACAACTGACCTTAAATTCTTTTAGATAGAGAGAGCAAACTTTGCATGAACTCTTTTTTCCTTTGGCAAGAGTTACCTTCGATGCAGGTTGCTACTCCTTCAACGAAGACTCAATAAGGTCAATCCTTTGTTAAACTGCCAAATGATGCCGACTCCTCTGAATCCTTCGAGTCCTGTACTTCGATAAAGTCTTCACTCTCCCTACTACTGCTGGAGTAGGGTAAAGCAGCACATCTAGCAAAAATTTCCAGTCCAATAATATTGTATCTTGCAACAGAACGCAACACTCCATTTTAAAAATGAAACTGAGTCATAAAAACAAATACGCAACAGAAACGGAGACACAGCACGTTCTATCTGGAAAAATCTACAAACTTAAAACTAACTGCGTCATCTGGGGTCTACCCTTATATACCCGTGGTGCACATGTCATCACGTGACCTCACATCGACGAGAAAATCACATCAGGTGACCTCCAAAAGACCATTACATCATTCTCACAAAAAAAATCTCCTTGAGCATGTAACACAGTGCAAAGCAATACCGTAATTTGATAAGAACAGACCATGGGCACGGTAAATCTCAAAGTCTCTCGAAAGTCCCATCATTTCACGCAGACGGTAAACCTCCAGCGCCGCAAACTTGCCGATGCAGCATCCCGGAAGCATCCAACCACAGTCGGACTCCAAGTCTGTCCAAAAACTCCGAGCCTCCAACCACCTCTCTGCCAAGTGCTTCGACCCTGGCCCTGGCAACAGGCAATAGGCAAGGCCGAGGATTAGGGGCCTTCCCTCTGGAGATTCTCAATTGCACAGTAGCAGCGGCAGCGAAGCAAGCATTTCAGAAGTTCCTCCAGATGTTCCTCCGTGCTTCTTCACGTCTGTCTCTATCAAATCAGGATTGTGCACGACATCCTACTTCACAGATACGAAAGCTGTATGCTTTCAGAACTAGAGGTCGTGGGTTAAGAGTGGAAGGTGAAATTCTTCACTCAGAGGCTGGTGAGAGCCTGAGGAAAGTGGTGGAATTTACTTAATTACCGAGATACAGCACAGAATAGTTCCTTCCGGTCCTTCGAGCCGCGCCACCCAGCAACTCCCGATTTAACCCTAGCCTAATCACGGGACAGTTTACAATGACCAATTAACCTTCCAACCAATACATCTTTGAAATGTGGGAGGAAACTGGAGCATATGGAGAGACCCATGGAGTCACGGTGAGAACGTACAAACTCCTTGCAGGCAGTGATGGAATCCACGCTGGATTTCTTAGGGGCCACAAGTCAAAAAAACATGAAACTAGAGTTTCTGAATGGGCCATAATAATTTCAACATTTAACAGAAATGTGGATAGGTGCATGGATAGGAGGAGTGTGGTGGGTTATGGTCCAGGTGCAAGTCAATGGGACTTGGCAGATTAATAGTTCGGGACAGACTAGATGGGCCGAAGGGCCTGGTTCTGTACTGTAGTGGTCATTTCTTCGGTAGTTTGAACGGGGCATGACTGCACAAGCGCGTGGAAGTCGGCCCATGAGACAGTGGGAGAGTTTTAAAAGCGAGCAGATTAATGGAGTGGGCGTCTTAGGAGCAGGCGACAGAGTAGAGGGAGACAGAGTAGGAAGGCTTTGGCTCGAGAGGCTTCGGCGAGCAGATGCTAAGGACCAGTTTGCTCCCAGTGAGGTAAGGCTGGGTAAGTTCCTTTAATTAATCTAATTAACTTAGGAGTATGTAATGGAGGCACAGTTAGGGCAGTCGAGTGCTCCATTTGCAGTATGTGGGAAGTCAGGGCGAGCATAATTGTCCCTAATGACTACACCTGTAAAAGGTGCACCCAGCTGCAGCTCCTGACAAACAACGTTAGGGAACTGGAGCTAGAGCTGGATGAACTTTGGATCATTCGTGAGGCAGAGGCAGAAATAAATAGGAGTTTCAGGGAGATAGTCACCCCTAAAAGTCAGGAGGCAGGTAGCTGGGCGACTGTCAGGAGAGGGAAGGGGAATAGACAGAATGAGCAGAGCACCCCTGTGGCCATTCCCATCAATAAGTATACCATTTTGGATACTGTTGATGGTGATGACCTACCAGGGACAAGTTGTAGTGGTCACGTCTCTGGCACCGAGACTGGACCCTCAGCTCAGAAGGGAAGGAGGGAAAAAAGAGCAGTAGTGATAGAGGATTCAATAGTTAGGGGGATAGATAAGAGGTTCTGTGGAAGAGATCGAGAATCCTGGATGGTCTGTTGCTTCCCTGGTGCCAGGGTCTGCGATATCTCAGACCGAGTTCTCAGTATTCTCAAGGGGGAGGATGAGCAGCCAGATGTTGTGGTCCATGTAGGGACCAATGACGTGGATAGGAAGAAGGAGGAGGATCTGCAAAGAGAATTTAGGGAGTTAGGTGCAAAGTTGAAGGACAGGACATCCAGGGTTGCAGTCTCAGGATTGCTACCCGTGCCACGTGCTAGTGAGGCTAGAAATAGGAAGATAATGAAGCTAAATACATGGCTAAGGAGTTGGTGCAGGAGGGAGGGCTTCATGTTTATGGACAATTGGGCCTTGTTCCAGGGAAGGTGGGACCTGTTCCGACAGGACAGGTGGCACCTGAACCAGAGGGGGACTAACATCCTTGAGGGAAGGTTTGCTAGTGCTGCTCCAGGGAGTCTAAACTAGATTTGCAGGGGGAGGGGAACCAGAGTGTTAGAGCAGATAGTGAGGTGGAGAAGGATAAAGGCCATGCGAGAACTGCAAGTATAGTGCATGGAGTAAAGCCAGATCTAACATATACAGAGGCTTTGAGGAAAGAGAAACAGAATAAAGGGTGTATAGATAGTAAGGTAGAAGGGCTAAAGTGTGTGTACTTCAATGCAAGAAGCATCAGGAACAACGGTGATGAACTGAGAGCTTAGATACATACATGGAATTATGATGTAGTGGCCATTACAGAGACTTGGCTGGCACCAGGGCAGGAATGGATTCTCAATATTCCTGGATTTCAGTGCTCTAAAAGGGATAGAGACGGGGGAAAAGGGGAGGGATACTATTACAGCTACAGAAAGGGAGGGTAATGTAGCAGGATCCTCTTTTGAGTCAGTATGGGTAAACGTCAGCAATTACTCTATTGGGAGTATTCTTTCGGCCCCCTAGTAGCAGCAGAGATATGGAGGAGCAGATTGGGAGGCAGACTTTGGAAAGGTGCAAAAATAACAGGGTTGTTATCATGGGTATCTTTAACTTCCCTAATATTAATTGGCACCTGATTAGTTCTAATAGTTTGGATGGGGCAGAGTTTGTTAAGTGTGTCCAGGACGGATTCCTGTCACTGTATGTGGACAGGCCGACTGGGGGAATGCCATACTAGATCTAGTATTAGGTAATGAACCGGGTTGGGTCACAAATCTCTCAGTGGGTGAGCATCTGGGGGACAGTGACCACAGCTCCCTGGCCTTTAACATTATCATGGAAAAGGATAGAATCAGAGAGGACAGGAAAATTTTTAATCGGGGAAGGGCAAATTATGAGGCTATAAGGCTCGAACTTGTGGGTGTGAATTGGGATGATGTTTTTGCAGGGAAATGTACTATGGACAAGTGGTGGATGTTTAGGGATCTCTTGCAGGATGTTAGGGATAAATTTGTCCTGGTGAGGAAGATAAAGAATGGCAGGGTGAAGGAACCATGGGTGACAAGTGAGGTGGAAAATCTAGTCAGGTGGATGAAGGCAGCATACATAAGGTTTAGGAAGTAAGGATCAGATGGGTCTATTGAGGAATATAGGACAGCAAGAAAGAAGCTTAAGAAGAGGCTGAGGAGAGCAAGAAGGGGGCATGAGAAGGCCTTGGTGAGTAGGGTAAAGGAAAACCCCAAGGCATTCTTCAATTATGTGAAGAACAAAAGGATGACAGGAGTAAAGATAGGACCGATTAGAGATAAAGGTGGGAAGATGTGCCTGGAGGCTGTGGAAGTGAGCGAGGTCCTCAGTGAATACTTCTCTTTGGTATTCACCAATGAGAGGGAACTTGATGATGGTGAGGACAATATGAGTGAGGTTGATGTTCTGGAGCATGTTGATATGAAGGGAGAGGAGGTGTTGGAGTTGTTAAAATACATTAGGACAGATAAGTCCCTGGGGCTTGACGGAATATTCCCCAGGCTGCTCCACGAGGTGAGGAAAGAGATTGCTGAGCCTCTGGCTAGGATCTTTAAGTCCTCGTTGTCTACGGGAATGGTACCGGAGGATTGGAGGGAGGCGAATGTTGTTCCCTTGTTCAAAAAAGGTAGTAGGGATAGTCTGGGTAATTATAGACCAGTGAGCCTCACTTCTGTGGTGGGAAAGCCGTTGGAAAAGATTCTTAGAGATAGGATCTATGGATTTAGAGAATCATGGTCTGTTCAGGGACAGTCAGCATGGCTTTGTGAAGGGCAGATCGTGTCTAACAAGCCTGATAGAGTTCTTTGAGGAGGTGACCAGGCATATAGATGAGGGTAGTGCAGTGGATGTGATCTACATGGATTTTAGTAACGCATTTGATAGTTTTCCACACGGTAGGCTTATTCAGAAAGTCAGAAGGCATGGGATCCAGGGAAGTTTGGCCAGGTGGATTCAGAATTGGCTTGCCTGCAGAAGGCAGAGGGTCGTGGTGGAGGGAGTACCTTTGGATTGGAGGGTTGTGACTAATGGTGTCCCACAAGGGTCAATTCTGGGACCTCTACTTTTCGTGATTTTTATTAATGAACTGGATGTGGGGGTAGAAGGGTGGGTTAGCAAGTTTGCGGATGACACAAAGGTTGGTGGTGTTGTGGATAGTGTAGAGGATTGTCGAAGATTGCATAGAGACATTGATAAGATGAAGAAGTGGGCTGAGAAGTGGCAGATGGAGTTCAACCCGGAGAAGTGTGAGGTGGTACACTTTGGAAGGACAAACTCCAAGGCAGAGTACAAAGTAAATGGCAGGATACTTGGAAGTGTGGAGGAGCAGAGGGATCTGGGTTACATGTCCACAGATCCCTGAAAGTTGCCTCACAGGTGGATAGGTTAGTTTAGAAAGCTTATGGAGTGTTAGCTTTCATAAGTTGGGGGAGAGAGTTTAAGAGTCACAAGGTAATGATACAGCTCTATAAAACTCTGGTTAGGCCACACTTGGAGTACTGTGTCCAGTTCTGTTCACCTCACTATAGGAAGGATGTGGAAGCATTGGAAAGGGTACAGAGGAGATTTACCAGGATGCTGCCTGGTTTAGAGAGTATGCATTATGATCAGAGATTAAGGGAGCTAGGGCTTTACTCTCTGGAGAGGAGGAGGATGAGAGGAGACATAATAGAGGTATACAAGATATTAAGAGGAATAGATAGAGTGGACAGCCAGCACCTCTTCCCCAGGGCACTGCTCAATACGAGAGGACATGGCTTTAAGGTAAGGGGTGGGAAGTTCAAGGGGGATATTAGAGGAAGGTTTTTTACTCAAAGAGTGGTTGGTGCATGGAATGCACTGTCTGAGTCAGTAGTGGAGGCAAATACACTAGTGAAATTTAAGCGACTACTAGACAGGTATATGGAGGAATTTAAGGTGGGGGGTTATATGGGAGGCAGGGTTTGAGGGTCGGCACGACATTGTGGCAGAAGGGCCTGTACTGTGCTGTACTGTTCTATGTTCTATGACTGTAAAGAAAGAGTTTGAGTTAATATTGAATCAACCTCAAACCCCAATTGCTGCATGATTTCCCTGCAGGTTTCTTCCCCATGTAATCCTGCTGGGGAGGTTTGCAAAGGCTATTGGGGAGAGCTTAAACTAGAATTGCTGGGGGGTGGGAACCAAACTGAAGTGACGGAGGAATGGGCGGTTGGCTCACAAATAGAGAAAACTTGGAGACAGTGCGAGGGGGAGGATAGGCAAGTGATAGAGAAGGGATGTGCTCAGACCAGTGGTTTGAGATGTGTCTATTTTAATGCAAGGAGAATTATGAACAAAGTGGATGAGCTTAGAGCGTGGATCAGCACTTGGAACTATGATGTTGTGGCCATTACAGAGACTTGGATGGCTCGGGCAGGAATGGTTACTTCGAGCACCAGGCTTTAGATGTTTCAGAAAGGACAGGGATGGAGGCAAAAGAGGTGGGGGTGTGGCACTGTTGATCAGAGATAGTGTCACGGCTGCAGAAGAGGAGGAAGTCATGGAAGGGTTATCTACGGAGTCTCTGTGGGTGGAAGTTAGAAATAGGAAGGGGTCAATAACTCTACTGGGTGTTTTTTTATAGACCACTCAATAGTAACAGGGATATCGAGGAGCAGATAGGGAGACAGATTCTGGAAAGGTGTAATAATAACAGGGTTGTTGTGGTGGGAGATTTTAATTTCCCAAATATTGATTGGCATCTCCCTAGAGCGAGGAGTTTAGATGGGATGGAGTTTGTTAGGTGAGTTCAGGAAGGTTTCTTGACACAGTATGTGGATAAGCCTACAAAAGGAGAGACTGTACTTGATTTGATATTGGGAAATGAACCTGGTCAGGTGTCAGATCTCTCAGCATTTTGGAGATAGTGATCACAATTTTCTCCTTTACCATAGCATTGGAGAGGGATAGGAAAGACAAGTTAGGGAAACATTTAATTGGAGTAAAGGGAAATATGAGGCTATCAGGCAGGAACTTGGAAGCATAAGTTGGAAACAGATGTTATTAGGGAAAAGTACAGAAGAAATGTGGCAAATGTTCAGGGGATATTTGTGTGGAGTTCTGCATAGGTATGTTCCAATGAGACAGGGAAGTTATGGTAGGGTACAGGAACTGTGGTGTACAAAGGCTTGGTAAATGTAGTCAAGAAAAGAAAAGCTTACCAAAGGTTCAGAGAGCGAAGTAATGTTAGAGATCTAGAAGATTATAAGGCTAACAGGAAGGAGGTTAAGAAGGAAATTAGGAGAGCCAGAAAGGGCCATGAGAAGGCCTTCGTGGGAAGGATTAAGGAAAACCCCAAGGCATTCTACACGTATGTGAAGAGCAAGAGGATAAGACGTGAAAGAATAGGACCAATCAAATGTGACAGTGGGAAAGTATGTATGGAACTGGAGGAGATGGCAGAGGTACTTAGTGGATACTTTGCTTCAGTATTCACTACAGTAAAGGATCTTGGTGATTGTAGGGATGATTTACAGCGGACTGAAAAGCTTGAGCATATAAGGAAGAGGATGTGCTGGAGCTTTTGGAAAGCATCAAGTTGGATAAGTCACTGGAACCAGACAGGATGTACCCCAGGCTACTGTGGGAAGTGAGGGAGAAGATTAGTGAGCCTCTGGCAATGATTTTTGCATCATCAATGGGGACAGGAGAAGTTCCGGAGGATTGGAGGGTTGCGGATGTTGTTCCATTATTCAAGATAGGGAGTAGAAATAACCCAGGAAATTATAGACCAGTGAGTCTTACTTCAGTTGTTGGTAAATTGATGGAGAAGATCCTGAGAGGCAGGATTTATGAACATTTGGAGAGGCATAATATGATTAGGAATAGTCAGCACGGCTTTGTCAAAGGCAGGTCATGCCTTACGGGCCTGATTGAATTTTTTGAGGATGTGACTAAACACGTTAATGAAGGTAGAGCCGTAGATGTAGTGTATATGGATTTCAGCAGGGCATTTGACAAGGTACCCCATGCGAGGCTTATTGAGAAAGTAAGGAGGCATGGGATCCAAGGGGACATTGCTTGCTGGATCCAGAAATGGCTTGCCCACAGAAGGCAAAGAGTGGTTGTAGACAGGTCATATTCTGCATGGAGGTCGGTGACCAGTGGTGTGTCTCAGAGATTTGTTCTGGGACCCCTACTCTTCCGTGATTTTTATAAATGACCTGGATGAGGAAGTGGAGGGATGGGTTTGTAAGTTTGCTGAAAACACAAAGGTTCGGGGTGTTGTGGATGGTGTGGATGGCAGTCAGAGGTGACAGCGGGACATTGATAGGATGCAAAACTGGGCTGAGAAGTGGCAGGTGGAGTTCAACCCGGATAAGTGTGAGGTGGGTCATTTTGAAAGGTCAAATATGATGGCAGAATATAGCATTAATGGTAAGACTCTTGGCAGTGTGGAGGATCAGAGGGATCTTGGGGTCCAAGTCCATAGGACACTCAAAGCTGCTGCACAGGTTGACTCTGTGGTTAAGAAGGCATACGGTGTATTGGCCTTCATCGATCGTGGGATTGAGTTTAGGAGCTGAGAGATAACGTTGCAGCTATATAGGATCTTGGTGAGACCCCTCTTGCGCTCAGTTTTGGTGACTCACTACAAGAAGGACATGGAAACCACAGAAAGGGTGCAGTGGAGATTTACAAGGATGTTGCCTGGATTGGGGAGCACGCCTTATGAGAATAGGTTGAGTGAACTCGGCCTTTTCTCCTTGGAGCGACAGAAGATGAGAGGTGACCTGATAGAGGTGTACAAGATGATGAGAGGCATTGATCGTGTGGATAGGCAGAGGCTTTTTCCCACGGCTTAAATGGCTAGCACGAGAGAGCACAGTTTTAAGGTGCTTGGAAGTAGGTACAGAGGAGATGTCAGGGGTAAGGTTTTTTACGCAGAGAGTGGTTAGTGCATGGAATGGGCTGCCGGCGGCAGTGATGGAGGTGGAAGCGATAGGGTCTTTTAAGAGACTCCTGGATAGGTAGATGGAGCTTAGAAAAATAGAGGGCTATGGCTAACCCTAGATAATTTCTAAGGTAAGGACATGTTCGGCACAGCTTCGTGGGCCGAAGGGCCTGTATTGTGCCGTAGGTTTTTTATGTTTCTATTTCTATCCTGTTTCAGTTAGACATTGTAAGGTCAATCTGACTTATTATTTCTAGATGCCTGCTTGCAGTGCTCTATAGCATGACACAGTCTATTCTATGCAGAATGCTGTATTGAACTTAAAGAATATGAATTTCTTTAGTAGTAAATGTAAAAGGTATATTTATATTCTTATACTCTTCACTTTGTACAAGATTTTTGTACGTTGGTTTGAGAGAGAGCTAATAGGAGTTATCCACTCTGCCAATGTTACCCTCTTTGTAATCCCACTAAGGACATGATTGGGATACTTCCAAGATAGATTTCGGACTTAATCAAACCTTATTTCAAATTTGTATCCTTGAGTCTGCATTCACAAACTGAGTTGAGAGAAAGATATAAGACCATAAGACTTAGCAGCATAAATAGGCCATTCAGTCCATTGAGTCTGCTCCCTCATTCCATCAGGACTGATTTACTATCCTTCTCAACCCCATTCTCCTGCTTTCTCCCCATAACCTTTGACATCCTTTCTAATCAAGAACCCATCAACCTCTACTTTAAATATACCCAATAACCTGGCCTCCACAACCGTCTGTGGCAATGAGTTCCACAGATTCACCACCCTCTGGATAAAGAATGTTGCATGATGTAATCTTCTAATGGTACGTACTCCTCATCGAAGATTCAGTCATGCACTCACCATCAGGTAGGCATGCACCTTCTGTGGCAAAACTGAAACCCACTTGATTATTCTTCCATTTCTCCCTTTCTTCATCCAAAATATGCTATTCCTCAGAAAATGTTTAGTTCAGGTGGTTGATAGTTGAGTTGAGTTGTTCCCTGATCTTGGCAATCCATTTGCAAACATTTTGTCACCATACAAGGAGACATGCTGTTCACTTGTGGTGTACCCTCTGAATGCTGGGCCTTCACACACTTGTCAATTAGCTGATTGGTCATCATTACTGGAACTCAATTGTGTTATTCCTTTTGGGAGTGAAGTAGTAGAGATGGAATGACAACAATAGGAATATTCTTATCCTCTTGGTTACTTACTACACTAGAATAACCAATGATTCTTCTTCAGTAAACATTGCTCACACTGAGTTATGCAAAAACGTTGGTAGATTTCTTGCAGAAGACCCCTAGCCATATTTCAGTATTTAAGGAAAGTTCCTGTCTTCTATCACTGCAGAATTGTGGATCAGTGTGAAATGAGCACAGATTTTTTCCTGTGACTCCAGCCTTTAACAATTAAAGACCTGGTGATATAAGATACAAAGTCCATGTATATCTTTGATTCTCCCTTTTCATAATCTGTCTCTTTCATTGTGTGGATGGAGAGTGCTGGCACACGACAACGTCATTTGTATCTTCAGATGATTTATCCTTTCTATAGGAACTAAATACAGTTTCTCTTTTTAAAACTCACACAAGATGCTGGAGGAATTCAGCAGGTCAGGCAGTATCTATGGAGAAGAATAAACAGTCAATGTTTTGGGCCATTGGGACTGCTTATTTTAAATAAAACTGTTAGATCTGTTCAGTCTGATTCAAAATCAGCCCTAACATTTTCTGAGCTGCCTTGCAACATGCTGCAAATACAAATGCGGTAATGGTCTCAACGTTATTGGTGGTTCAGAGAGTAATATTAATTTTCACATTCAGTTGGGGTGGTGTTGGGAGCGGGGAATAAGTAGGAATGAATAAAGAGGTTCATGATAAAATGGATAACAGCTTCCTTGGGATGAATGGAAATTGATCACATAAAGAGTCAGATATTGATGAGAAAAGCACCATTTTATTCTGTCCTATCCATTTAAAAGGCCTATTTGAGATGAAGACATTCACTGTAAGGTATCTTTTCATTTACAGGGCCAAGTACCCTGTCATATGTTCTGCATCTTCTATTCATGGGGTTTCACTGCTGTGGACGAGGCTAATCACTTTGCACTTTAAATAAAAGCAGATTTTCTGTGCAAAATTGATATTTGTCCTTATCTTAGCTTTGAAGCTTAAAAGGGGGAAACCAGGAAATATTTTGATAACGTTTTAGTCTGTTGCCAATGTTTATTCTTTCTGATAATAATTGGATCAAAATAAGCTGCAGAAAGTTGTAAACTCAGCTCCATCATGGGCACTAGCCTCTGTTGTATGCTGGACATCTTCGAGGATCAATTCCTCAAAAAGGAGACACTCATTATTGAGGACCCCCATCACCCAGGTCATGCCTTCTTCTCATTGCTACCATCAGGAGTCTGAAGGAACACACTCAGTGATTCAGGAACAGCTTCTTCCCCTCTGCCATCCGATTTCTGAATGGGCATTGAACCCATGAACACTACCTCGCTAATTTTTTTTTGCATTACTTTATCTATTTGATATGTAATGCTCTGGTTCACATCTTTACTGTTATGCTGTCGGTATTTCATTTAGCAGCTCTGTAAGAGCAGTCTGTTCTGCTGTCAGCCTGTTTAGGTTATTGTTGAAGATACGGGATGATGTGGAATGTGTGCCATCCAATCAGTGGGAGGTTTTCTTGGTGAGGGACAATAAGGTTGGTCTTGGGCTTTTGTTTGAGAGGAGATGAAGAGAGAAGATGCTGGGGAGAACCGGTGGTAGCATCTGATCTGGTGGGAGACCCGTCTGTTCAAGATGGATTGCGAGCGACGTTCAGAAGGTGGTGTGTGTTTTCACGTTGACCGAGGGCCCAGTGTGTGAGTGACAGAGAAGTTCAAGATGAGCTCCAACTTGCGCACGTTTGACTGTTTAATTAGGATGGGCCCTTTTCTTTTCGTTATTCTTTACTAACCCTTCAGTTAAGATTCATAAATATAATTTCTTTAATCATATGCAGTGTGCTGTCTGTTATTTCGTGGCACTAATTTGTAACAGGGTAGCAAATGACACAGCATCCACACAAACCGGGGTTTGGGGTGGAACGAGCTGTCTCAATTTCACAAGTTTGGTGGGACTTGAGAGTGTCTACCCTAGACTTATGCAGCCAAGGATACCAGGGTGTTTCAATACATATATACTTACTGTAATTCATGTTTTTTCTCTATTATTATGTATTACATTGTACTGCTACCACAAAAATAACAAAGTTCACGACAAACGCTGGTGATATTAAACCTGATTTGGACTCTATTGAAACAATAACCATTCCTGAGGGCACTTTACTCTCCTTCTTGTTCACCAATAATCATTTAGCACATGGACTCGATGGGACAAAGGACCTGTTTCTGTGCTGAGGTACTCCATGACTGTATGACTATTAATGGCATGTTACAGGTCACTTCAAGTTACCTGCAACATACTAGCTGTGCAATGACACATTCTACAATAATACAACAAATTTGCATAAGAGCATTGGTGAAAAAGAAAATGATATAAGACACGGAAGCAGAATTAGGCCATTCAGCCCATCAAGGCTGCTCCGCCATTCCATCATGGTTGATTTATGATCACTTTCAACCCCATTCTTCTCCCCTTTCCCTGTAACCTTTGACACCCTGATTAATTAAGAATCTTACAACCTCAGCCTTAAATATACCCATGGCCTGCACAGCCATCTGTGGCAAAGAATTCCATTGATTCAGCACCTTGAGCTCACCTTTCCTCAACCTTTTTGCCCTGAAGGAAGCCTTGAAATAATTTTCAGGTCTCAGGGAACCCCTGCATAAAAATTATTATATCTACAGCTCATGGTACATTAACATGATTAGTAACTTGTAGATATAATAATCCAAACATAATTGTCAATGATCTTTCAAGTAGAGAATGAATTTTCATCCAACCTTTCTCAAAATTAATCTCCCTCTTTCCCTTTCATAAATTAAAAAAACTCATAAAGCAAACATAATAAATTTCTCAATTCTGGATCGAATGAGATAAGCACACATGGATTTCACCTTCAACTGAAATGATCCTTGCTCTTGGTGCTTGTTAAATAAGAAAAAGCTTGCTCACACATGTGAGAAGTTGAAAACTGCAGCAAAAGGTCCATTGCTTTCCTATAAATGGTAGGAAACTCTTCTTTCACAGAAATCCAGAACTCGTCCAGAGGCAGGTCAGTAAATCTCATCTTGAGTGCATGATCAGAGTGCATCTCACAAAGCTCTTCCTCTTCTTTCAAAGTCAAGTTCTCAGGCTGAGCAGAAGATTCGGAGAAAGGGTCCCTCATCTAGTCATACACTTGTGTTGAAAGGGAGGAAAATCACTGTTCAATTTTGTTCTGCAGTTCTTCCAGGTGGTTTTCAATAAGACTTGCAACTTTCTGATATCCTTCCTCACTCTCAAGCCCAAGCAGCAGCAGAAACATTTCAAGATTTCCTTTCACAACATGATTTTTTCAAAGATTCAGTTTCCTTTTAAATCCAAGAATCTTGTCACTTAAAGTCAAAACATTTTCTCCAGGGCTTTGCGGAGACTTTTTCAAGTAGGCTAGTTCCTGCAGCTATTCTTCAACTTTAAAGCACTTAGCAAAATCTGGCTTACAATTTTCTTAAATTACTTCTGCAATTCACCTTTCAGCTCAAACTCCCTATGGAGAACTCTTCCTCTGATAAGCCACTGGATTTCTGTATGCATCAGGAGATTGGTGTGCTCTTTGTCCAGGTTTTCACACTGTTTTTTTAAACATTCTCTAGGGAACTGGTCTTAAAGCCATTAAAAAATTTGCTTCTTGAATGTTTTTACTGACTGTGACCTCATTTTCAAACACTTTAATCTGTTTGGTTTGAGATTCTAATAGTCATTTAAAATAATCAGCACTTTTACATGTCATATGACTGTGACTTGTGGATAAGTGTCTTTTCAGTTTTGCTGGAGCCATTGCTACATTTGTAAATTGTTTGCCACAGACTAGGCACAATGGAATAGGACAACTTGGATCACAAGTCCAAGTAAAACCCATTGGTAAGTAGCTTTCATTGTAAAAATGGACTTTTTTGTGTCTGTTGTTGCACCAGTGCAGTGAAATGACTCAGAAGATTGTAATCCTTCATCATTACCCTTATCAGAATTGTCCGTAGGCTTAGGTCTACAATCCTCCTCTTTCATCTTACACCTCCTCTTCAAAAATCGTCATACTGGACAATCTTCAGAATTAAAATTTCCCTCCAATTTTCTACTACACTGGTAATCTGCTTGCTTCCATAAGCTGGTCTGCAGAACGTAAGGGGAAGTAATTCAGGAAGGAGAGACTGACGTCACAGCCCAAGTTAGGCTAGTCCATTGAATACTTGGAGAATGCACTTCATGCTCCTTATCAGCCTGCCGTCCTCCCCTCCACGCAATACAGCACTCACCAATTATCAACCTACCGTCCTCCCCTCCGCGCAATACAGCACTCACCAATTATCAGCCTGCCGTCCTCTATCTCGCGTCGAAAACTGAGAATGGACTCAACCAAATCAACGTGGTTCTACTGCGTACTGCCATGCTGAGACAGACAACGGGGCAGCTCAGTCACAATCCACCACTGCGAGCGCTAGCATCGTGTGTCGAGCGAAGTTCAAAAAATGATTTTTTAAAAATCACAATCTCGTGGAACCCCTAGCAACCTCTCATGGAAACCCAGTTGAGAAACCCTGCTCTAGCTGAAGAAATTTATCCTCATCTGTTCTAAATGGACGTCCCTCAATTCTGAGGTTGTGCCCTCTATTCCTAGACTCACCCAGTATAGGAAACAGCCTCTCCATATCCACATCCTGTCTAGGCCTTTCAATATTTGATAGTTTTCAATTAGATCCTCCCTCATTCTTCTAACCTCCATCAAGTACAGACCCAGAGACATCAAGTGCTCCTCATATGTTAACCAATTAATTCCTGGGATCACTCCTCTAGACCCTCTCCAATGCCAACACAACTTTTCTTAGATAGGGGCCCACAATGGCTCATAGTCTTCTGAGTGTGGTCTGATGGGTGCCTTATCAAGCTTCAGCATCACATCATTGTTCTTATATTCTAGTCCTCATGAAAAGAATGCTAACATTGCATTTGCCTTCCTTACCATTGACTCAACCCACAAGTTATCCTTCAGGGAATCCTGCACAAGAACTCCTAAGTTGCTTTGCACCTCTGATTTTTGAATTTTCTCCCTATTTAGAAAATATTCCACACCTTTAATCCTCCTACCAAGGTGCACGCTCCTGTGCTTCCCTACACTATACTTCATCTGCTACTTCTTTGCCCATTTCCCAATCTAAGTCTTTCTGCAGTCACCATGTTTCCTCAACACTACCTGCCTCTCCACCTATACTTGTTTTGTCCACAAACTTGGCCACAAAGCCTTCAATTCCTTCATCTAAATTATTGACATATCATGTGAAAAGATGTGGTCCCAACACTGACCTCAGCAGAACACTACTAGTCACTGGCAGCCAACCAGAAAAGGCCCCTTTGTTCTCACTCACTGCCTCCTTCCAGTCTACCCATGCTAGTACCTTTCCTGTAATACCATGGGTTCTTTTCTTGTTAAAAAGTCTCATGTGTGGCACCTCTTCAAAGACCTTCTAAAAATCCAAATAAACAACATCCACCGACTTTCTTTTGTCTATCCTGCCTGTTATTTCCTCAAAGAATTCCAGCAGACTTGTCAGGAAAGATTCCCCTTTAGTAAATCGAACTGACTGTGGCCAATTTTATCATCTGTCTCCATGTACCGCGAAACCTCAACCTTAATAATGGACTCCAATATCTTTCCTACCATTGAACTCAGGCTAACTGGCCTATAATTTCTTTTCTTCTGCCTCCCTCCCTCCCTTCCTAAAAGGTGGAGTGACACTTGCAACTTTCTAGTCCTCAGGAACCATTCCAGGATCTTGTGATTCTTGAAACATCACTACTAATGCCTCCATAGTCTCTTCAGCTACCTCTTTCAGAACCCTGTAGTGTAGTCTGTCAGGACCAGGTGACTTAGCTACCTTCAGATTTTTCAGTTTCCTGAGCACCTTTTCCTGGGTTTGTTTCCCACTGCTGACTGTGAGGAGTTTTACATTCTCCCCATTATTGCTCAAGTTTCCTCTGTTCTTCTTCCACTTTCCCACTTTCCAAAGACATGGTTAGGGGCATGGAAGCATGGCACTCACTGACTGCCCCCAGCACAATCCTCAGACTGTGTTGGCCATTGACCCCAAATGACACATTGCAGTTGCAACCCTCTCACCGCTAACTCTGTTAACAGCCACGTGACTCTGCTGTGAGAAGGCCACCTTTCATAAGCAAAATACACTTAGGGTCAGTATGATCTGGGGTTCAACCAAACTAGGATGTTCCAGTTAGGGAACGTCAATTGTAGTGAATGCTGTGTAAATACTGCCCATACACAATTATCGGTCATCAAGAAATAACAGATCGTACACTAGTATAAAATTGCAAAGAAAGTATATTTACCAATTTTTGACTTCAATTTCCAATTATGTAATATGAAAAGAAAGAAAAAAAATGAAAAAACCCATTGCAATTAAACCAATCCAAATGTACACATAAACGTTGGAGCTCGTTTCTGTAGTAGCTGGGTGTAATGCTTTACTCATGGCACTGAATTCCCATCAACAAGCACAGGTGGAACTTCCCTTCTTGGCATCCTTCATCTTGCAAAGTACTCTTGCATTAGGATCTCCCCTTCGGATGGGATCCTCCAACCGTCTTCACTGGTGCTCATCTCTCCGTACCTCCCGCCAAAAGATTCCAAGCTGTCCTTCAGAAATCTCATCCCGCCCAGCTCTCTAGAATCTTCCCTTGCATCCCACTGGGCAGGAAGTTCCAACACGTACCCAGACAGTCCTGATTAGCTGACACAACATTCCTAAGTTGGGCAACACGGCTCCTTATTTTTATCTGAAGCCAAAACACTTTTACTAGCAGGACACACTGCTTTTACAAAAAAACTGCCAAAATAAAAATACCTCACAGCATAGCAGTAGAAATCTTAACCAGAGCATTATACAGTTTGTGGTTTCATGTACATGTGACAAATAAAGCTAATCTTTATGTTCATTCTTTAGATTTGGTTGCTTAGAGTGCTATTTAAGCAATAGCTTGGTTTAGAATGCAGCTCAGTGGTGGACGGCATTCAGCCTGGCTGTAAAAGAGGAGGGTGGGTCAAGGGGCTAGCAACCCCATTCCTAAAAACAGCAACAGAAGCTCCAAAGACCTCATCCCTGGGTGAGGAAGGATCTTAACATGAACAGAGGACTCTGATAAGCTGCTGGCAATAGCCTAAGCCCCTGCAGGATGATGGGTTTATTTTAGAATGTGGTGATTATTACAAGTCCACTCAACATTTCAGGAACAGCTACTTCACCTCTGAGTCTGATCTCAAAATGAATAATGAACCCATGTACACTACCTCATTATTTTTTTTCTTGATTTTTGCTCTTTTTGCGCTACTTTTTTAGTTATATTAGATATATTTTTTTAATATAAGATATAGCTTTTAAATTATGTATTGCAATGTACAGCTGCCTCAAAACAAATTTCATGGCATATGTCAGTTGTATTAAACCCGATTCTGAAGTTCAGGTGTGTCATCTTCATATTTCCCACCTTGGTGTTTTGATACAATGCTTTTGACAAATCTTTATGTTCATTGTAATATTCAAGATTATTGCGGATACCTTCAAATTTTTCGTAATTTCTAATTTGTTGAAGTAGTGAAATCGCTTCATTTTCATTCCCAGCTGTTTTGGTCAACTGAATGCTTGAAACCGCAGTAAGCAAGACAACTCTGATTTGTCTTACTGCTTATTTCTTGCCAACCATCAGTGACAAACTTGCACTCACTTCAAGTGGATTACATAACACAAGCACAGGCAACTGATGTTATTTTTTTAAAAAACTGTTCATTTTAAGCACGGTGTAGTGTCCAACAGCCACAAAAGTGCATGCGACTGACTCAACTTTGAAACCGCTTGACAATTGTCTCCTGTCCCAATCAAGCAACATAGAGTCCCAAAAACAAAACAACGAGAATCCTTGTTAATTTCTTGATTACCTTTTGTTTTTTAAGAGGTGTCCCAGATAAGCGGCTGCCCCAATTAATTGATGGCCCAATTAACCAGAATTCACTCGTATGAAAAGTTGGGAGGTGATAAGTGGGGGAAGGCAAAAGATTGAAGAAGACAGGTTATGATAGGAGTGGAGGGTGACGTTGATGGGCAATTTCGGAGAGCAGGGGAAGGGAAAGATAAAGATAATGAGGTCACAGGGATAATGGAAAAGAGAGGGGAGGGGTAAATATGTAGGCAAGTGGTTACTGGAAGTTAGAGAAGGCATCAGGTTGGAACCAAAAGGAACTATGAGATGTTGCTTCTCATACCAGGGTCTGGCCTCAGTGTGACAGTAGAGGAGGCCGTAGACAGACATAACAGTGTGGTGATGGGAAGTGGAATTAATATAGTTGGGCACTGGGAGATTCTTGATTTGCACCAAACAAAGTGAAGGTGTTTGACAAAGCAATCGCTCAATCTTTCAAGACAGACAATGCATCACATTAGAATCCATTAGTGTCATTTATCGTATCTGGTGCAATCTCTTATTTATCATATATGGTGCAATCTCCTATTTATCGTATCTGGTGATGCAGATTTGGGGTATGGGGGAAAATCGCTTTGTTAAACAACTATGTCCCATCTGCTGCAAAAGCCAAAAGTTTTAGTTATATTATGTTTGGAGTATTGCTGGCGGTTTTAGTTTCCATATCAGAATCAGGTTTAATATCACTGGCATGTGACGTGAAATTTGTTAACTTAGCAGCAGCAGTTCAATGCAATACATAATCTAGCAGAGAGAGAGAAAAAATCATAATAATAAATAAAATAAAACATAATAAATAAATAAATAAATCAGTTATGTATAACAAATAGATTTTTTAAATGTGCAAAAACAGAAATACTGCATATTAAAAAAGTGAGGTAGTGTCTAAAGCTTCAATGTCCATTTAGGAATCGGATGGCAGAGGGGAAGAAGCTGTTCCTGAATCGCTGAGTGTGTGCCTTCAGGCTTCTGTATCTCCTCCCTGATGGTAACAGTGAGAAAAGGGCATGCCCTGGGTGCTGGGGGTCCTTAATAGTGGACACTGCCTTTCTGAGACACCGCTCCCTAAAGGTGTCCTGGGTACTTTGTAGGCTAGTACCCAAGAAGAAGCTGACTAGATTTACAACCTTCTGCAGCTTCTTTCAGTCCTGTGCAGTAGCCCCTCCATACCAGACAGTGATGCAGCCTGTCAGAATGCTCTCCATGGTACAACTATAGAAGTTTTGGAGTGTATTTCTTGACATGCCAAATCTCTTCAAACTCCTAATAAAGTATAGCCGCTGTCTTGCCTTCTTTATGACAACATTGTTATGTTGGGACCAGGTTAGATCCTCAGAGATCTTGACACCCAGGAAATTGAAGCTGCTCACTCTCTCCACTTCTGATCCCTCTATGAGGATTGGTATGTGTTCCTTCATCTTACCCTTCCTGAAGTCCACAATCAGCTCTTTCATCATACTGACGTTGAGTGCCAGGTTGTTGCTGCGGCACCATTCCACTAGTTGGCATATCTCACTCCTGTATGCCCTCCCATCACCACCTAAGATTCTACCAACAATGGATATATTGTCAGCAAATTTATAGATGGTATTTGAGCTATGCCTAGCCGCACAGTCATGTGTATATAGGGAGTAGAGCAGTGGGCTAAGCACATACCCCTGAGGTGCGCCAGTGTCAATTGTCAGTGAGGAGGATATGTTATCACCAATCCGCACAGACTGTGGTCTTCCGGTTATGAATACAAGGATCCAATTGCAGAGGGAGGTACAGAGGCCCAGGTTCTTCAACTTCTCAGTCAGGATTGTGAGAATGATGGTATTAAATGCTGAGCTATAGTCGATGAACAGCATCCTAACATAGGTGTTTGTCTTGTCCAGGTGACCTAAAGCCGTATGGAAAGCCATTGAGAATGTGTCTGCCATTGACCTATTGTGGCGATAGGCAAATTGCAATGGGTCCAGGTCCTTGCTGAGGCAGGAGTTCAGTCTAGTCATAACCAACCTCTCAAAGCATTTCATCACTGTCAATGTGAGTGCTACAGGGCGATAGTCGTTAAGGCAGCCCACATTATTCTTCTTAGGCACTGGTATAGTTGTTGCCTTTTTGAAGCAAGTGGGAACTTCTGCCCGTAGCAGTGAGAGGTTGAAAATGTCCTTGAATACTCCCGTTAGTTTGTTGGCACAGGTTTTCAGAGCCTTACCAGGTACTCCATCAGGACCTTCTGCCTTGCGAGGGTTCACTCTCTTTAAAAACAGTCTAACATCGGCTTCTGAGACAGAGATCACAGGGTCATCAGGTGCAGCAGGGATCGTCACGGTTATAGTGTGTTCTCCCTTTCAAAGTGTGCATAGAAAGCATTGAGTTCATTAGGCAGTGAAGCATCGCTGCCATTCAGACTACAAAAGGATGTTCTGGCATTGGAGAGGGTTCAGAAGAGTGTCACAAGGATCATCCTGTGAGTGAATGGATTAATGCAAAAGGAGTTTTTCATGGCTCTAGGTCTGTTTTCACTGACGTTTAGAAAATTGAAGAGGGAATCTCATTGAAACCTATCAAATATTGAACGACCTAGATGGATATGCAAGGATGTTTCTAATAGAGGGAGGGTCTAGGACCAGAGGGCACAGCCTCAGAATAAAAGGACGTCCCTTAGAACAGAGATGGAGGTATTTCTTCAGCCAGAGGGAGTGGGTCTGTAGAGGCTAAGTCATTGAGTATATTTAAAGTGGCGATTGATAGGTACTTAATTAGCAAGGTCAAAGGTTACAGGAAGAAAGCCGGAGACTGGGTTTGAAAGTAAATGAATTGGCACTGCAGCCACAAGGCCCAAACAGCATACAGTAATTCAGCTTCTATGTTGCATGGAATTTCACTCCCTAAAAGTCTATCTCATTTGCCAATCAGTTGACCGCCTCTCCTACTGTTTAATTATAAAGGAACAATAACAGAATAAAAAAGTGAAAAAAAAAATCAGATGCAATAAATGGGGGAAAATTTTGAATATTTAAATAAAGAAAAATATGCTAGTCTTACTGCAATGTTAGCATACCTACCTCTGAACCTGACGTTTTGGATGCACACTCTAAACTCTATTTTAATCAAATAATCTGTGTTTCCTCTCCACAAATGCAATACTGCTCTCTAGCAGACTTGCTTTTACTTCCCTCTTTCTGAGGTTCGTAGGGGGTGGGCGAAACTGACTCTCACTGACAAAGTCCCTCAACAGCAGTTTGTTACTCCGATTCAGAGGATATTTAAGAGTTAATACCAGGGGATGGGCTGTGTCTGTCTGGAATTACATACAAGCCAGTCTGAGTAAGGATTTCATATCTCTTAGTCCAAGAAAATTAATGAATTGGATTTTTAAAGAACATACCACTAGTTTTGTGCTCATCATTATTAGAATTAAGTTCCTTTCCCCCCCCCCAACTTCAGATTAATAACTGAATTTAAATTCCATTGCTAAAAAGAAAAATGAATGTGCTTTTTGGATTACTAGTCACATAATATGACTGCCATATGCATTTTCGGTTGACTGTGGGGGATAAAATCTCTATAGTTGTTCACATGCACATAGGGGATTCTCTATATTCTATTTAACATTACCTCACAACCCAACAATCCTTTTTCCTCATAGGAGCCATGGTAGTGATTCATGGCAGAACGAAGGACCAAGTGGCCTCATTTTCCTATGAAATAAAGCAATAAAATAGGATCCCAGTACATCAGAGTCCAAAGGTTCATTTTATTGTCAAAGTATACATGTACAAAATAACTGATATTGTCCACACCAGATTGCCATTAAATACAGAAAGGCCATGGGTGTTGATGAAAAACATCAACTTCCCCCCATCCCTGGGCACAAAGAAAAGAAACAAGACACACAGACCCCAAAATCCCCTCTCCCTGCAGTTAAAAAAAACCACAATAATAATCCCCGACACATAAGAGCCCCCGACCCTCTCACTCGCAGAACAGTGACAGTAGCACTAAACCCCCACACACAAAAATTAACAGATCACCCACTCATCAATAGCTCATAAGAAAGAAGTGAAGGAAACCCAATGTTAAGTACAGTCCAATAATGACATAAATCTCAGAATATGGGAAATGTTTTTTTGTCTGCATAGGAGGAGAGCAACCACATGTACTCAGCCCTTCCGTAAAGAATGAATGCCGACCTGAATCCTAACACCTGCGATCCAGGTCTGAATGCCGATGTCCTGGCTGCTGACCGTCTCTGCTGAGAGCCAATGCTGACCACCTTCCCCCCGCATTCACCTGGATGCTTCAGTCTTCCTCGTCGCTTCGAGATGGAGTTATTCATGACCCTGAACCTCGTCTTTGGTCTTTTCCACAAGTCACCGACTCCTGTAGCCTCTTTTTAAAAATCAAACTAAAATACACAAGTATTTTTGTGTTGAAATGTCAGTATATTCATCTATAATGGTGGCATATTTCTTGTTCTGAAAGTCATCAGTGAGATCAGTTTTCAGTGCAGGCGAAATGATGTTTTTGATTAAGCATGCACATTTAGTTTTATGTAACTTCCTGTGCTCCAGTGGACTCCCATGCCCGTGTGCTATCATGATTTCACTCAGGTGGTCAACTGTACGCATCGCACAATGGCAGGTTATGCTTTTGCTGGTTTTGCTGGTATCTAGGTTAGGTTTATCATGCTTGGGTTGTTTTGTTAACACAAATGAAGTATTTCACTGTTCATCTCATTTAAGAGTATACTGCTATTTCATATTTCCTGCTCCTTAGAACACCCCATATAAAATTGTTAAAATAATTCCATACATTAATCACATCTAGTGTGTAGGATATTGTTCTAATTATATATTATATGCCATCATTTTTCCAGTTTCCAAATTATGCACCCCAGTGAGAATTCTGTAATGTTGTAGCATGGATGAGATTACTGGAGAGACAGAATCATTGGTAGATACAAAGCAGTTTCTTTATTCAACACAACAAGGTACAGCAGGTATCTTACAGATGGAGTTGCTTTCCGCAGAAAGGTCTGCTAGCTCAATGTGGGCTCAATGTTTATATGCTAAACAGAAAGGCAATCGCTACTTAAAAAGTTATAGACAATGCTTAGACAATGCTTCCTTTTGAAGCTACATACAAACATCACACCTTCGGATTTCATCCTTTCCTCGGCCTGAAACGTCAACTGTACCTCTTCCTAGAGATGCTGCCTGGCCTGCTGTGTTCACCAGCAACTTTGATGTGTGTTGCTTGAATTTCCAGCATCTGCAGAATTCCTGTTTATTGACAGACCAGTTGCTTTGAACCTGAACTGTTTGAAGTTTGATGGACAGGTGATACCCCAGCAGGGGGATAAAAAGAACAGGTTCGCTAGGGCACGGGACACCACTAGACCACGAGATAACGAGACCCCGGAAAGAGTAGTGTGCCCCCACAAATTGGTGAGAGTTTGGAGGTCCAGTTCGTGGGAACCAACCATAGGCTCACAGGGTGTGAAGGTATGATCGGTGGGAACCTGGTGTGTGTGTCCGCCCTTGCCTGGGTGCCAGGTTCGCCACGGAAGAATGATCGTATCCGGAATGGAGGGGTCACAGTCGATGACCACAGCGGGATAGAAGACATCAAAGGTCTGCCTGAAACAAATTGCATCCCTCCCCCAATGGTACAACAGCGATTACTGCGAACTGCACTAAACTGAACTGAACTCTGCGTCACTTAAGACTAATCATTTTACCCCTAGACTGTGATAGAGATTGGTTGATTCCTTTTACCCTAGTTCTGTGTATATGTGTGTATTATCATTGCTAACCTGTCACATTCATATCCTTACGATTAGAGTATTGTATTATTTGTTTCTTTAATAAAACTTTATTAGTTCCTAGTATTCCAGACTCCAACAAGTGTTCCATTTCTGCTGGTTTGGCAAACCAGTTATGGGGTATGTAACATAAGTGGAGGCTCTCCGGGACTTTGAACACCAAATTTGGGACTGGGTAAATTGATTGGGTTATAATTCCCAAAAGAAAGAAAGGGCAAACAGCAGAAATGGAGACTGAGGAATTTTTAAAGGCGCCAACCTTGGAGGCATTAGAGGATGCCAGGAAATCAGAATTGGCGACTGTTGCCAAACGGTTGAATCTTTTTAAGGGGAAGCAGACAATGAGGAGAGTGGAGATGCATAGAGCCATCATTGAGTATTATGTATCTAAAGATGTGTTTCCCCAAGGGGAGCTGGAGGTGGTATCTATGAGCAAACCTGGTGGAGAAGCAGTACAGCTGCAGATGGAAAAATTGAGACTCGAGCACAAGTTCTGGATAAAGCAGCTGGAACGAGAAGGGAGAGACAGACAGTTAGAACTGCAAGAGAGAGAGAAACAGAAGGAAAGGGAATCTGAGCTGGAGAAGTTAAGGATGATGCTAGCGCAGGGCCCCATGCCGAACCAAGGTGGAGGGTTCAGGGCAACCCAGGAGGTTAGGCTGGTTCCCCCATTTGAGGAGGCCGATGTTGATCGGTACTTTCCACATTTTGAAAAAGTCGCTGCAAGTCAGGACTGGCCGAGGGATAAGTGGGCTGTTTTGTTTTAGAGCGTACTTAAAGGGAAGGCTCAGCAAGCTTACTCGGCATTGTCTAGAGGTATGCCTAGAGGCATGATGTGGTGAAAGAGGCTATACTCAGGATTTATGAGTTGGTCCCGGAGGCATACCGGCAGAGGTTCCAGAATGTGAGGAAGCGGTGGGGCTGCACGTATTTAGAGTTTGCCCATGAGATGCAGATGTATTGTGAGCGTTGGTGTGCCTCGAAAGGGGTCAGTGGGGATTATGACAGACTGCTACAGCTAATACTGATTGAGCAATTTAAAGGTTGTGTCCCTGAAGGTATGAGGCCCTATCTAGATGAGAAAGAGGCATAAACCTTAGCTGCAACTACTAAGTTAGCGGATGAGTACGTGTTAACAACCAAAACGAAGTTTACCCCGAGTAAAAGCTATCAGAAGGGTAGTCGAGAGGGCGGAGAGGGTCCGCCGGAAAAGCCAGAAAGTAAGCCAGGGACTAGTGAGAAGGATAAGGAAGACAAGAAGCAGTTTGGTAGGAAGTCTCCTGGGGTCGTATGCTATAATTGTGGGAAAGCCGGTCACTTTGCATCTAGGTGCTTTGCCCCAAAGAAGGAGACGGGGAAAGGAAAATCGACGACTCCGACTGGCTGTATTGAGTCGGCAAACAAACTGCTAGGGGAGAAGAGGTCTGATAGAGTTCAGAAAGGGTGCAAGAAGTTTATTTCGGCCGGATTGGTGTCGGTGAAGGAGGGGTCAAACCCAGTTCCAGTACGGCTCTGGAGAGACACTGGAGCTTGTCAGTCACTGATCTTAAGGTGTGTTTTAGACTTTAGTTCTGAGACCGAGACTGGGGAGGTCAGTGTGATAAAAGGCATGGGGAAAGGGACTGAAGCAGTACCTTTGCACCAGATACACCTAAAAAGCGACTTGGTCTCCGGACCGGTCACGATCGGGGTGAGGCCCAAACTATCGATGGACGCGGAGGTCTTACTCGGTAATGACCTTGCAGGCGGAGAGGTGTACCCAGCAGTAAAACTGACAAGCAAACCTGCCAGGATTGAAGACGTGCCCATAGACTCACAGGTTTATCCCGTTTGCGCAGTGACTCGGCTAAGGTCCAGAAAGGCTGCCAAAGTGAATATAGATTTAGCTGAGACGTTTTTACCAGCCTTGTACCAGGAGGGGTTAGAAAGTGAGAAGAAGGAGCATAGTGGAGGGGAAGGAAGTGAGGGAGTTGAGATAGACTTATCATTGGCAAGGAAGGAATTTATACAGGCACAGGAGCGAGACGAGCAGCTGCTGGTTTTGACGGAGACAGCTCTCTCCGAAGCAGAATTAAAAAGGGAGACGGTGGGCTATTATGTGAAGGAGGGAGTACTAATGAGGAAATAGAGACCAAGTACCATGCCCGCAGATGAGGAATGGGGGGTGATACACCAGGTGGTAGTGCTGAAAATTTATAGGGACGAGATTTTTAACCTGGCCCACAAGATACCCCTCGGTGGACATTTTGGGGTGAGGAAGACAGTCGATAAAATTATGAAAGAGTTTTACCGGCCAAACATGAGGAAGGATATTGTTGAATATTGTAGGCGATGTCATTTATGTCAGGTGGTAGGAAAGCCAAACCAGGTCCTGCCTAAAGCACCCCTTCGACCGATACCCGCTTTCGGGGAACCTTTTTCCCGAATAATTGTGGATTTTGTCAGTCCCCTGCCCAGAACTGCAAATGGGCGAGAGTATGTGATGACTATGATGTGCACCGCCACCAGGTTTCCGGAGGCTGTGCCCCTGGCAAGCGCCAAGACTTCCGCAGTGGTAAAGGCACTTGTAAAATTTTTCACTACGGTGGGGCTGCCCAGGAAAATCCAGTCAGATCAGGGGAGTGTCTTCACATCTCACACATTCCGACGGATGTTGGATGAGATGGGAGCAAAGCAAATTTTGACCTCTGCGTACCACCCAGAGTCCCAAGGGGCATTGGAAAGATTTCACGCAACATTAAAGACCATGATTAAAATTTATTGTCAAGAGAATGCTAGGGGCTGGGATGATACCTTGCCTCTTCTGCTATTTGCCGTAAGGGACACAGTTCAGGAGTCATTGGGGTTCAGCCCATTCGAGCTCATCTTCGGTCATCGGCCCAGAGGCCCCCTGAGCTTACTGAAAGAGCAATGGTCCAGTCCGGCAGTCCAAGTCAATGTGATTGATTATGTTTTAAAATTTCGTGAGAGGCTTAAAAGGATCTGTGACCTTGCCAAAGAAAATCCACGACACTCCCAAACTAAAATGAAACAATGGTATGATAGGCGTGCCCGCGAACAAGTGTTTCAAGTGGGCGATCGGGTCTTAGTTCTGTTCCCAGTGGTAACCAACCCCCTCCAGACGAGATTCCACGGTCTGTACAAAGTGATTAAAAAGATAGACTCTTTGAACTACGTTATTGAAACGCCGGACAGGCATAAGCCCACACAATTGGTACACATTAACATATTAAAAGCTTACCACGATCAGAAAGCAGATCTAGTTGGTGTTATCACGAAAATTAATGAGACTGGGGTGTCAAATGATAAGGGGAAAACCCATCTTGAAAAGATAAATATGGTGCCGACCAGATTGGAGAACTCTATTGTTTTGGCCAATTTTGCTGATAAGGTCTCTCACCTAACCCCCAAACAGAGCGAGCCACTGATAAAGCTAATTAACCGGCCCACAGACATATGTCTGGATGTCCTGAGGCGATGCAAAGGGACAGTGCATGATGTTGTTGTCATCTCAGACCAGCCTATTAAACAACACCCCTATAGGATGAACTTGGAGAAGGGCAAGCTAGTGGAGAAAGAAATTGAACACATGCTAACCATAGATATTATTAGGCCATCCAAATCGGAATGGGTGTCCCCCTGTGAGGTTGTCCCGAAAGTTGATGGGAGCATACGATTCTGTACAGATTACAGAAAAGTGAACGCCATCACAAAAACTGATGCTTACCCCATCCCAAGGGTAGACGATTGCATCGATAAAGTGGGGAGAGCTAAGTACATCACAAAGATCGATTTGCTAAAAGGGTACTGGTGCATTCCTTTAACCGACCGGGCTAGAGAAATCTCAGCATTTGTCACTCCATCCGGGTTATACGAGTATAATGTTTTACCTTTAGGCATGAAAAACGCCCCAGGGACCTTCCAGAGGATGATTAATTCAGTGATAAAAGGGTTAAAGAACACAGAAGCGTATATTGATGATTTAGTGGTCTGGAGTGACACGTGGGAGGAGCACATTGTGGTAGTAGAGGAACTGTTTAAACACTGTCTGAAGCCAACCTGACAGTGAACCTCGCAAAAAGTGAATTCGGCCACGTGAAGGTCACTTATCTGGGATTTGTGGTAGGACAGGGGCAGCTGGCACCGATGCAGGCTAAGGCGCGGGCTATCTCTGAAGTCCCCACCCCGACAGACAAGAGAGCCCTGAAAAGGTTCTTGGAGATGGTGGGGTACTATCAGAAGTTTTGCAAAAACTTTGTGGATATTACCCTCCCTCTTACTAAGCTCTTGCCAAAGAATGCGAAGTTTGTGTGGGACGACCTTTGTCAACAGGCCTTCGAGAGTCTGAAGGCGATTTTGTGTCACCAGCCTGTGCTGAGTGTGCCTGACTTTTCAAAAACCTTCTCCCTCGCAACAGATGCTAGTGATGCAGCAGCCGGGGCGGTGCTGTTGCAGACAGACAAAGAGGGGGTTGACCACCCAGTGGCTTATTTTTCTAAGAAATTTAATATCCATCAGAAAAAGTATTCCACTGTGGAGAAGGAATTACTGGCCATCATACTAGCATTATAACATTTTGAGGTTTATATTTGTCCAGCACAGAAACCACTGATAATTTACACTGATCACAACCTATTAGTGTTTTTGGCCACTATGAAGGATAAAAATAAAAGGTTAATAAGTTGGAGCCTGGTCTTACAGGAATTTGATATTAAAATGAAACACATAAAAGGAACGGACAATGTGATTGCTGACTGTCTGTCAAGGTGTTGAATCTGAAAGTTCTCTGTATTAGCCGAATAGCAGATGACCCTGTATATTAGTGTGTATCTGATAATGTACATTCATGCCCATGATTTTTACCCCGGTAAAAATCCTTTGAAGGGTAGGGGTGTGACACCAAACCAAGCTATTGGACGATTGATGCTAATGAGAGAGATAAGAGAGAAAATGGAGAAACATTCAAAATGCTAATAAGAGAGGAGAGAGGGATTAACGGAAAAGAATCACAATTCAGAATATTGACAGACCGGTTGCTTTGAACCTGAACTGTTTGAAGTTTGATGGACAGGTGATACCCCAGCAGGGGATAAAAAGAGCAGGTTCGCTAAGGCACAACACACCACGAGACAACGAGACCCTGGAAAGAGCGGTGTGCTCCCACAAGTGGTGGGAGTTTGGAGGTCCGGCTCGCAGGAATAGACCATAGGCTCACAGGGTGTAAAAGTACGATGGATGGAAACCTGGTGTGTGTATCCACCCTTGCCTGGGTGGCGGGTTCACCGCGGAAGAATGACCGTATTCGGAACAGAGGGGTCACAGTCGGTGACCACAGCAGGATAGAAGACATCAAAGGTCTGCCTGAACCAAATTGCATCCCCCCCGCTCTCCAACAGTACAACAGTGATTACTGCGAACTGCACTAAACTGAACTGTGCATCACTTAAGACTGATCATTTTACCCCTAGACTGCGATAGAGCTTGGTTGATTCCTATTACCTTAGTTCTGTGTATGTGTGTGTATTATCATTGCTAACCTGTCACATTCATATCGTTACGATTAGAGTACTGTATTATTCGTTTCTTTAATAAAATTTTATTAGTTCCTAGTAATCCAGACTCCAACGAGTGTTCCATTTCTGCTGGTTTGGCAACCCAGTTACGGGGTATGTAACAGTGCTAACATAGAAGACAATTAATATTTATAATGTATAGATACTGTCTTTGAAACTACAGCATCTGGTCAAACTATGGTGCCAGAAGCATCTGGTATTCACAGATGCGCTTTTTAGGAAGCGCATTGTCAAATAGAAGTCTGGTGGCCAAAGTCACAAGTGTAAACAAATCATCTACCCCAAAAAAAACTCACTCTAACATGTATTTTCAGAGATTGAGTCTTACCAATGAGATATTGGCAACTTTAGAGGAGCTTCATCCTAGACAATATTTTCCTCAATCACATTTAATAGAGGACTATCCACACAATTCAAACAAGCTAGTATTATCACTGTATAGCTTACAGAAAGCAATGCATTTTCTTTCAAGTTGTCAAAGAGACCCGAAGAGAAACTAAAAACTGTTTTCTCAGATATAAAATGTGCCCTTTAAAGTTATTCTACTTTAACAAAATTTTAAAGCAAATACTCTTTATAAAGAGGTGCAGTCGACGTTTCAGGTCGAGACCCTTCGTCAGGACTAACCCAGTCAGTTAGATTATCAGTTAGTCCTGACGAGGGGTCTCGGCCTGAAACGTCGACTGCACCTCTTCCTAGAGATGCTGCCTGGCCTGCTGCGTTCACCAGCAACTTTTATGTGTGTTGCTTGAACTTCCAGCATCTGCAGAATTCCTGTTGTTTACTCTTTATAAAACAACTTTAAGCTATAGCTAGAAATTCCTCTGGGCATTCTCCAATGAGAGCACATCCTTTCACAATGGGGCCTTCATCAATAGTCAAGAACTGACTTATGTTGTCTGGGCAGAACGATGGGCCCCGCAACTCAAATACCTGGTCTGTGCTCACATCATTCCAGTGTTATGTTGCCCTCGTCATACGTCCTAGGCTGCACTGGGACACAGTGATGGAACCTGGGGTCTTCAAGGATTTCAGGTCTTCCAGACACTCAAACCTGGCTAGGTCATCTGAGTGAGATCAAGCACAGCTTTTCCCCGGTAGCACTGGGACACAATCACACCTCTTGATCTACAGCTATCTGGAGGCTCGCTCAGCAGTCTCTGACAGTCCTGATGGCTCTTTTCTTTGCAGTAATGTCAAGGAGACAGCAAGTTCTGCAGAGCGAGCAGCCAGCAAAACCTCCACACCCCACATCTATAGGCTTGCATCATGCTCTCCACCCCAGTCTCTGGCAGTGCTCTACCAGCTCCTGGTATTTGGCTTTCCTACATCCAAACACCTCCTCAATCTGGTCTTTCCAAAGAATTGTCAGTTCCATCATGACCATCTGTTTCATGGTTTTTGACAGAATGACCACGTCATTCAGGGATGATGATGTGATGAAGTCAAGGGATCTGTAATTGTTTGCCAAGGTCAACTTTTAGTTGTCAGTCAGATGCTGTGGTGAGTAAGCTTGCTGGTGATCTGGGCCGAGGCTGTGGTTGGGTTCCAGCTTAGACAAAGGCTATGGGTTTTCTGAATTGGCAGAGGTGCCTACTGTTGTTAATGGCTGAGGAGATACTGTCTGCCACAGCCTTCCAATGCATGGCACATTTATCAGCAACTTCTGTAGTGTTTAAAGAAAACAAACTGCCAGTTAATCTCTATCCTCCACACATACCCAACCCACCCCCTCACAAATCAGGGATATTTCTCTTGGTTAATCTGCCTTCCCTACATTTTAGACCCAACTTGTTTTCCCTCCAGCTCTGAAGAATTTTTGACCTGAAAACACCACCTCTTTCTTCAACTGCCAGCTGACCAATTTCATGAGCCAAATAGCCTGAGATTTTTAAAAATAAATCCAACACAGGTGTAGTTACAAGAGAAGGAGCTTCAAACTGTCCATATAATATGCTGCTAAGTGGAAATTTGAGAAACAAAGTACAATCTGAATAGTTTAAAGGCACACAATTCAAACTTCACATTCTATTTCTGAAAGTTAGAATAAGGGAGAACTGCAAGTTTTAATACAGCATTTATTTACGCTTCATCAGTACATTATTCTGTCTCAAGGTTAATGGAAAATTACCTTCAGCAAATAGGCTACAAAACACACAAACCAATTAAAAATGGCATTACTTTGCAAAGCACATTGAGAAAAGTTGAAGAATTTCAGCAGTAATTCATCCAGAAAAACTTTCCAACAGGAACAAGTATAATAATCAAGTTATAGAAACATAGAAAATAGGTGCAGGAGTAGGCCATTCGGCCCTTCGAGCCTGCACCACCATTTATTATGATCATGGCTGATCATCCAATTCAGAACCCCACCCCAGCCTTCCCTCCATACCCCCTGACCCCTGTAGCCACAAGGGCCATATCTAACTCCCTCTTAAATATAGCCAATGAACTGGCCTCAACTGTTTCCTGTGGCAGAGAATTCCACAGATTCACCACTCTGTGTGAAGAAGTTTTTCCTAATCTCAGTCCTAAAAGGCTTCCTCTCTATCCTCAAACTGTGGCCCCTCGTTCTGGACTTCCCCAACATCGGGAACAATCTTCCTGCATCTAGCCTGTCCAATCCCTTTAGGATCTTATACGTTTCAATCAGATCCCCCCTCAATCTTCTAAATTCCAACAAGTACAAGCCCAGTTCATCCAGTCTTTCTTCATATGAAAGTCCTGCCATCCCAGGAATCAATCTGGTGAACCTTCTTTGTACTCTCTCTATGGCAAGAATGTCTTTCCTCAGATTAGGGGACCAAAACTGCACACAATACTCCAGGTGTGGTCTCACCAAGGCCTTGTACAACTGCAGTAGTACCTCCCTGCTCCTGTACTCAAATCCTCTCTCTATAAATGCCAGCATACTATTCGCCTTTTTCATCGCCTGCTGTACCTGCATGCCCACTTTCAATGACTTGTGCATAATGACACCCAGGTCTCGTTGCACCTCCCCTTTTCCTAATCGGCCACCATTCAGATAATAATCTGTTTTCCTATTTTTGCCACCAAAGTGGATAACTTCACATTTATCCACATTAAATTGCATCTGCCATGAATTTGCCCATTCACCCAACCTATCCAAGTCACCCTGCATCCTCTTAGCATCCTCCTCACAGCTAACACTGCCACCCAGCTTCGTGTCATCTGCAAACTTGGAGATACTGCATTTAATTCCCTCATCCAAGTCATTAATATATATTGTAAACAACTGGGGTCCCAGCACTGAGCCTTGCGGTACCCCACTAGTCACCGCCTGCCATTCTGAAAAGGTCCCGTTTATTCCCACTCTTTGCTTCCTGTCTGCTAACCAAATTCTCCACCCACACCAATACCTTACCCCCAATACCGTGTGCTTTAAGTTTGCACACTAATCTCCTGTGTGGGACCTTGTCAAAAGCCTTTTGAAAATCCAAATATACAACATCCACTGGTTCTCCCCTATCCACTCTACTAGTTACATCCTCAAAAAATTCTATGAGATTCGTCAGACATGATTTTCCTTTCACAAATCCATGCTGACTTTGTCCGATCATTTCACCGCTTTCCAAATGTGCTGTTATCACATCTTTGATAACTGACTCCAGCAGTTTCCCCACCACCGACGTTAGGCTAACCGGTCTATAATTCCCCGGTTTCTCTCTCCCTCCTTTTTTAAAAAGTGGAGTTACATTAGCCACCCTCCAATCCTCAGGAACTAGTCCAGAATCTAACAAGTTTTGAAAAATTATCACTAATGCATCCACTATTTCTTGGGCTACTTCCTTAAGCACTCTGGGATGCAGACCATCTGGCCCTGGGGATTTATCTGCCTTCAATCCCTTCAATTTACCTAACACCACTTCCCTACTAACATATATTTCACTCAGTTCCTCCATCTCACTGTCCCCTACTATTTCTGGAAGATTATTTATGTCCTCCTTAGTGAAGACAGAACCAAAGTAATTATTCAATTGGTCTGCCATGTCCTTGCTCTCCATAATCAATTCACCTGTTTCTGTCTGCAGGGTACCTACATTTGTCTTTACCAGTCTTTTCCTTTTCACATATCTATAAAAGCTTTTACAGTCTGTTTTTATGTTCCCTGCCAGTTTTCTCTCAATCTTTTTTCCCCTTCCTAATTAAGCCCTTTGTCCTCCTCTGCTGAACTCTGAATTTCTCCCAGTCCTCAGGTGAGCCACTTTCTCTGGCTAATTTGTATGCTTCTTCTTTGGAACTGATACTATCCCTAATTTCTCTTGTCAGCCACGGGTGCACTACTTTCCTTGATTTATTCTTTTGCCAAACTGGGATGAACAATTGTTGTAGTTCATCCATGCAACCTTTAAATGCTTGCCATTGCATATCCACCGTCAATCCTTTAAGTGTCATTTGCCAGTCTATCTTAGCTAATTCACGTCTCATACCTTCAAAGTTACCCCTCTTTAAGTTCAGAACCTTTGTTTCTGAATTAACTATGTCACTCTCCATCTTAATGAAGAATTCCACCATATTATGGTCACTCTTACCCAAGGGGCCTCTCACGACAAGATTGCTAATTAACCCTTCCTCATTGCTCAAAACCCAGTCCGGAATAGCCTGCTCTCTAGTTGGTTCCTCGACATGTTGGTTCAAAAAACCATCACCGCATACATTCCAAGAAATCCTCTTCCTCAGCACCTTTACCAATTTGGTTCACCCAATCTACATGTAGATTGAAGTCACCCATTATAACTGCTGTTCCTTTATTGCACACATTTCTAATTTCCTGTTTAATACCATCTCCGACCTCACTACTACTGTTAGGTGGCCTGTACACAACTCCCACCAGCGTCTTCTGCCCCTTAGTGTTACGCAGCTCTACCCATATCGATTCCACATCTTCCCGGCTTATGTCCTTCCTTTCTATTGCGTTAATCTCTTCTTTAACCAGCAACGCCACCCCACCTCCCCTTCCTTCATGTCTATCCCTCCTGAATATTGAATATCCCTGAACGTTGAGCTCCTGTCCCTGGTCACCCTGGAGCCATGTCTCTGTGATCCCAACTACATCATAATCATTAATAACAATCTGCACTTTCAATTCATCCACCTTATTACGAATGCTCCTTGCATTGACACACAAAGCCTTCAGGTGTTCTTTTACAACTCTCTTAGCCCTTATACAATTATGCTGAAAAGTGGCCCTTTTTAATGCTTGCCCTGGATTTGTCGGCCTGCCACTTTTACTTTTCTCCTTAGTACTTTTTGCTTCTACCCTCACTTTACACCCCTCTGTCTCTCTGCACTGGTTCCCATCCCCCTGTTGTGAACTAACCTCCTCACGTCTAGCCTCTTTAATTTGATTCCCACCCCCCAATCATTCATCAATCAATACATAATTAATCAGCCAAACCTCATCCAAGTTACCTTGATGGCTCTTAAAAGGTTCAAAGCAAGTTTGAAACACTTCGTTGGGTATAATCATGCAAGGCTTCCCATTGGCCATTTCCCTTTCCAACCCATCTTCCACCAATGTACACAGGATTTTAAAACCATTTTTCACTAATTAAAAAAAACAAATGCCATATCAGATGCTATTTTTCCCATATCATATTCAGAACAAAGTCAAAACCATCCATCACAATAATAAAGTCAGAACTTGCTAATTTTCCCCCCACATTTAGCCACAGGGTTAAAATATCAACAGAATGTTTTCCGCACATCTCATACTAAATCAATACAATCACCCACATACACATCATTGCATCAATGCCCTTTTGATAAGTTGAACATTTGGGTATACTCATTTCCTTAATGTAAAAACCTTACTGGTGGAAGTAGCATTTCTGAACTATAGTGAACCAGGAGGCTATAAAATTCTTTGTAAGCTGAAGAACCCTTTGGCAAAGCCACTAAGGTGCACATTTTTAGTTAAGTGCAATTTTAACTGAAGGATTTATTGACTTGAATGTGGACGTGCAACCACAAGGAATGATCACAGCAGTCGTAGGGGAGACTAGATGTCCTGTGGAAAAATGATATGATTGTGGGGCATTTTGGGAAGGCAGTGAAGTTGAACAGAGTATACAAGGCATGGCTCAGTTAGAATAGCTGAAGTAATTCAATGCAATTCTGAACAGGCCATTCAACACAACTATAAAAGATATCCAGCTACACAAATGCAGACAGAAAAATCTATGCTTTTATTATTCTGCATTCCCATAGACGTACTTTATTCAGGTAAATTAAACAAGAACACAGTGCAGTAGTCAACACCAAGCATCATTACTGTGTACAAACCACATAAAACATAGGCTTGGAGAGTTTGGCAAACGTTAAGTGGTCAGAGTTCAAAACTAAAATGGAATAATTCAAGCAACACACATCAAAGTTGCTGGTGAACGCAGCAGGCCAGGCAGCATCTCTAGGAAGAGGTACAGTCGACGTTTCAGGCCGAGACCCTTCGTCAGCAAATGCAGAATTCCTGTTGTTTGGAATAATTCAAAATTCACTTGGCACTCCCTCCTAAGTAGGCCAAAGGCACAGAGCAAACTATATTGTTTTCAATGCTTTTTCAATAAAAGTTGTAGTGTCAAAAGTAGTCAATTGGCAAGGTACAGGTTATAAACCAAATGTGTGAAATATGCTTGGTAGCATTATTAGGAGATAAAAGGACAGAAATCTGGGACTATTGGCCGCAGTGGAATTTTGTAAATGCAAGGAAAATTTATGAAAAGGGGAAGAATTTAGGATTATGATTCTGGACAGGAAAGGCACCAGCAAATGGTAGCCATTTGCAGAGAATAAACAATGGCATAGTCTAGCCAGACAAGTTCATTAGATCAAATATTGGCTGCACAGGAAAAAAAAAAATTGTCTATATTGTGGTCCTAATAATAAATAAAATTTTGAGTGCAAACCTGTTCCTTGGGTTTTATCAGCATCTTCAGGGCAAACTGCCAGGACTTCTCATGTATTCTCAAGTGATTTATCCATAAAAGAACATTATGGGTTCCAAGCAGTGATCCTGGAGTAGGCTTCCAGGTGAAGATTAGCTTGAGTAATGGGACTAAGTGGACAATTGTCAATGTTATGGAGTACCTGTATTCCAGGGTTTTGTGAATGTAGCAGATAATACTTCAAACACAAGATCAGTCTTCAGTACTTAATATGGATTGTAAATTGCATGCAGCAAATTGAAGTTTAAAAAAAAAAAAAAATGCCTTTGCACTGTCTGGAGCACAGGTTGGTCCATGGTTTGCAAAATGGAGACCATGAGATGTTTGCATATACATCAGTCAAGCAGTAATACAATGGAGTTGCATCAAACCAGGCAACATGGACCAAGTTATTTGTAACATTGTGATTCAAGTTTAAACTGGTAGATCAGACTGACATTGTTACATAGCATATCAAACATGTTCACAGGTATAGTCAATCCACAGATTTTTTTTTGCGGGGATGGGGTACTCAGAGAAAGGCCTTGGAACATTAACAAACAAGAGAATCTGCAGATGCTGGAAATCCAATCAACACAAAAAGTGCTAAAGGAACACTGCAGGCCAGGGAGCATGTATGGAAAAAAGTACAGTGATGTTTTGGCCCAACATGTTTCAGCAGGACTCAGTGTCCTGCCAAAGGGTATTGGCTCGAAACGTCAACTGTACTTCCCCCCCCCACCACCTCCACAGATGCTGCCTAGCCTGCTGAGCCCCTTCAGCATTTTGTGTGTGTTCCTTGGAACACTAATTTTGGATGTCTGGAATTCCTGTTCCCCAGAAAGTTTTAGACTATTTGTGCAAATTATTTTGTGACAAGTGTTTGAATATACAGAGGCATCTCCAACTATATAGATATGTAAATCAAAGGAAGCATTGCCAACCCAAAATATTGAAGTAAACATGTAATTGTAAATATTGAAATTTTTATTGAATCACCTGCATGGATTTTAAGGGTATTAAAAAAAAAGTGGGTTTGAGACTCTACCACAAGTGTCTCCAACAGAATGACTGCTTATTGTGATGAATAAAGACTTTATATCACCAATATCAGTGTGTCTCTGGTGACTTCAATCACAGACAAAGTCAGCACCCAACTGAAATTCTATTAATCTCCCCACCATATACTCAAGGCTAGTACTTGCTATACTGCAAACCAATTTCTCAAGAAATTCTTAAAATGGTGGTTCCCTCATTAACCAATTTCAGGAAACCAAACATTATCCAGGGGTGCTAACAAAATAGCATTGAGAGATACCATCAACAGATTTGATGCCAAAACAGAAATAGCACGAATCAATATTGGCATGATATGCATTTTATGCATAAGTATGGGCTCGCAATTAATTTTTGGGCTCCAAAATTCCTTCCATGGAAGTAATTTCTATCTTTAGGCCAGGCAGCAACTTTGATGTGTGTTGCTTGAATTTCCAGCATCTGCAGAATTCCTGTTGTTTTCTATCTTTAGAAATGATTCGTAATAGATTTCCGTCAATGCAAAGTAGTGCCAATTTCTTCTGTGTGCTGCATTCAGTGATCTGCAATAAAAATGCGATACAGGAGAGCCACAGTCACACCTGCTAATGCTGGGACTATCCAACCGGACCACGAACTGCAATAAAAGAAAAGATAATTAATGAAAGGGCTAAAAGATCTTAAAACTTGAGTGTTTGTGGGTTTTTCCCTACTGTAAGTAAAAAGCTATTACCCCCCTATTCACAAGCAAATGCAACATCAAATTTGAATACATTTATTATGCTCCCGCAGTGAGATACATTGCTTGCTTCTCTCAAACATTAAAATTTAGAGAACAAGAGGTGGAAAGGGTTAGCAATGCAAATGCTGCATAGGTGCAAACAAACCTAGAGTTCACCATAAAATGAAGTGAACTGAATGAAATTGAAAGATAGATTTTAAAATTTAAAATTCATGGGTTGGAGGACAATATTGGTGAAGCTGCAACCTAAGAAAAATAAAGTCTTTATTTACAGACATGAAATAGCACAAATCAGAAATTGAAGCAACAAACATTGATGAACTCGGCACCTCAAGCTTGGTTTATTATGGACTATTCAATGTACCATTTTGATTTTTTGCAGAAAAATTTTGATCATTTAAGAACTACTAATGGAGATAAGAAATACCTTGATTCACTTGACTCTGCAATAACAAATGGCTCCTGTAAAAGAGGGAAAGGGACAAGGTTCGTTAATGTTAGGTGCTCCACCCAATTTGGGAAAAAAACAGCATAGTGTGGAGAGCTTATTATTGCATTCACTTTTCTACCCTCCCTCCAACCCCCACATCGTTGTGCCAATTTTGATTTATAGCATAGCATTTTAATTACTTAACAGAAAAATACTCCAGAAAATTAGTTTAAGTTCAATCTCGCTACGAATAAGATTCCAGTATAACTTGTATATAAACTTGTAAAAGAAATCTTGAAACTTCATTGGCACATGCCAAGCATTTCCTAGTAAAGTGGATCTCCTATCATTATCCAGGCTGTCCCAAGTTACCAGTCTGATTTTCGGTCTCTAAGTAGGCAAAGACACCACTTGTTTAAGTATTAAACTGTTACACAGCAAGTCAATAGTCAGCAGTCCCACTGCCCTTTCTCTAGATAACACAGGATGGGAAATAAACTCCAATCACAACTGTAAACCAAAAATAGATGTGCTCTCTCTGGTTCATACACAAGACACTTCTCCACTTGAAACCACCTTCTATTCTCCTGCCCCTATGAATGCTTTGAACTGTGACACGGTAGCATGGTGCTATTACAGCTCAGGGCATTCCAGAGTTCAATTCCAGCACTGTCTATAAGGAGTTTGTACATTCTCCCTTTGACTGCTTGGGTTTCCTCCGGGTGCTCCAGTTTCCTCCCACACAATCCAGAGATGTACTGGCTATTAGGTTAATTGGTTATTGCAAATGGTCCTGTGACTAGGCTCGTGTTAGTCAGGCGGATTGCTGGGTGGTGTAGCTTGTTGGGCCCGGCCTGTCCTGCAATGCATTTCTGAATAAAATTCAAAAACTATAAAAGCAATGCTGTGCTGTAGCAATGAGAGACCATTGTTATAATGGTGATTGTATATCGCAGTAGTACATCAAATTTCCCCTCAGACCCTGCATGTAACAAGGGATTGGCATCAAGTAAAATGGGAGAACAAAGAGTGTGCGGATCATGTTTTCTGTGTGCACAACTTTGATCTAATGTTCAACAGATCAAAGGTGACCACAGACAATAATCAAAAATGAGGGAACCTATTTAGACGGCTTCCATTATTTAAAACCAAGTGGTAAAGGAATAAAACAGCAGGGGGGACAAAAAAGCACTTGGCTTCTTAAATCCACCCTATCTATGATTAATCTGATCATAGCCGAACTACCCCAGTCCTCATTACATCCATTATACTATACTGGCTCAATTCTGATCTTTCAAAATTACCTACTGCATTTCTGATATCTTTTCCAAAGAAGGAAGAAAGAAACTTTACCTTTGGCTTTACAAAAACACCTCTGTCATCCTGTTAGGAGAGAAATGAAATACGCAACTATTTAAAAAATGGATTTTAACCCAATAAATTGACTTCCAAATTTAAGTTAATTAACTATAGAAAGCACAGTAAGAAACCTTACAGGAGCACAGTTTAGTAATTAAGATGAATAGATTTACAGGGAAATCCAATATAGATAAAATACATATGACTAGCATTGACAAATTAGAAAGCAGTGCACAAAACACCTAATTGACAGAAGTGAAAGATTTTGATATCAATGGTGCAATTAACACAGTAAAACAATTAATACATCAACACCCCTTTCCCAGGTTCAATTCCCACCGCTCTCTATAAGGAATTTGTATGTTCCTCCTGTGACTGCGTGTATTTCCTCCAGTTGCTCTGGTTACCTCCCACAGTCCAAAGACTTACCAGTTGGTAGGTTAATTGGTTACTGTAAATTGTCCTGTAATTGGGACAGGGCTAATTAGGTGGGTTGCTGGGCTGAGCAACATGGCTTGAAGGGCCTATTCCACACTGCATCTCAAATAAATAAACCAAGCCAATGCAACAACTTTCACCAATTAGTTAGGTGTCAACTAGACAACTAGCTTAAGGAGCACCATAAACACAGACAGCAAGGATAGGAGAAATTATTATTATTTTTTAAAAAAATACTGAAAACTTATTAGGGCAATTAACAGGTTCCAAATCAGAGAATTGAACTGCTTTTCAGTATAAATGCAAATAAGGTACAGGAGAATGGGACCAAAGATCCAGTACTGAGACTCCAGAATGCACAGGACAGGCTAAACGACCTTCACTCATGTTGCAAAACATTGACTCTGCACTGCAGCAGTGCTAAAAGGAATTAAAGAAACATTGCCATTCGACTTTACTTAAAATTAAATGTTCTTCATTCTTGCAGTTTAAATATATTCTGCTTTATCAGTGAAAACACAGTGCACCCAGTCATTTTCAGAAAATGCAAACAGTTTGCTCTCTACACAAATGTCACTGATTTGAGTGCAACAACTCTCTGAATGAAAATGTGCTTTAAGTATATACTAACCACTGTATAAGAAATCAATACGCCAACTAGTGGAGTGGTGCCACAGCAACAACCTGGCACTCAACGTCAGTAAGACGAAAGAGCTGATTGCGGACTTCAGGAAGGGTAAGATGAAGGAGCATGTACCAACTCTCATAGAGGGATCAGAAGTGGAGAGATTGAGCAGCTTCAAGTTCCTTGGTGTCAAGATCTGAGGATCTAACCTGGCCCCAACATAACACGTCTCCGAGCCTACTTCTTCAGCAAGGATTCCCCTCCCCCTACTGAGGACCCCTTCTCCTGCCTTCAATCCTCCTCCTCCTCCTCCTGGACACCTTGCCCCGGCCTTCTACCTGCACTTGATCTTTTTATCTCCCACTGTCACCGAGACATCAACCATCTCAACTTCACCACTCCTCTCTCCTGTTCCAACCTCACTCCCTCTGAACGCACTGCCCTCCACTCTCTCCGACCTAATCCCAACCTCACCATCAAACCCGCTGACAAAGGTGGTGCTGTAGTAGTCTGGCGGATGGACCTCTACCTCACTGAGGCCAAGCAGCAGCTCCTGACAGCTCCTCTTAGTTATCCCTGGAACAGGACCCCACCAAAAAACATCAAACCATTGTCTCCCGTACCATCACCACCCTTATCAACTCCGGAGACCTTCCATCCTCAGCCGCTAAACTCATAATTCCCACACCCCGTACCGCTCGGTTTTACCTCCTCCCCAAGATCCACAAGCCTGACTGTCCCGGCAGACGCATAGTTTCTGCCCGCTCCTGTCCCACCGAACTTGTATCTGCCTACCTGGACTCCATTTTGTCACCCATAGTTCAGTCTCTCCCCACCTACATCCGGGATACATCCCATGCCCTCCACCTCTTCAATAACTTCCAGTTCCCCGGTTCCAACCGCTTCATTTTCGCTATGGATGTCCAATCCCTATATACCTCCATTCCCCATGAAGAAGGCCTCAAAGCCCTCCGCTACTGTCTGGATAATAGAGCTCACCAGTTCCCCACCACTACTACCCTCCTCCGGTTGGTGGAACTGGTTCTCACACTCAATAACTTCTCTTTTGGCTCTTCCCACTCTCTTCAGACCAAGGGTGTAGCTATGGGAACTCGCATGGGCCCTAGCTATGCCTGCCTCTTCGTTCGTTATATGGAACAGTCTGTGCTCCAAACCTATTCTGGTACTGCTCCCCAACTTTTCCTTCGGTACATTGACGACTATATTGGTGCTGCTTCCTGCACCCATGCTGAGCTTACTTCAAATTTCCACCCAGCTGTCAAATTCACTTGGCCTATCTCAGACACTTCTCTCCCCTTTCTTGATCTCTGGGTCTCCATCTCTGGAGACAGACTGTCCATTGACATCTTCTACAAGCCCACTGACTCTCATAACTACCTCAACTATACCTCTTCCCAACCCGCCACATGCAAAAATGCCATTCCCTATTGCCAGTTCCTCCGTCTCCACCGCATCTGCTCCAAGGATGAGATTTTCCGTTCCAGGACATCTCAAATGTCCTCTTTCTTTAAGGATCATGGTTTCCCTTCTGCTGTCATCAATGATGCCCTCACCTGCATCTCCTCCATTTCCCGCACTTCGGCTCTCACCCCATCCTCCCACCACCACAACAGGGACAGAGTTCCCCTTGTCCTCACCTACCACCCCACTAGCCTCCGGATCCAACACATTATCCTCCGCAACTTCCGCCACCTTCAACAGGACCCCACCACTAAGCACGTCTTTCCCTCTCCACCCCTCTTCCCCCTTCCGCAGGGATCGGTCCCTCCCCACGGATCTCCCACCTGGCACTTATCCCTGTAAGCGCAAGTGCTACACCTGTCCCTACACCTCCTCTCTTGCCACCATTCAGGGCCCCAAACAGTCCTTCCAAGTGAGGCAACACTTCACTTGTGAGTCTGTTGGGGTCATCTATTGCATCCGGTGCTCCCGGTGTGGCCTCCTCTACATCAGTGAAACCCAACACAGATTGGGGGACCGCTTCGTCAAGCACTTCCGCTCCGTCCGCCAAAACAGGATCTCCCAGTAGCCACCCACTTCAACTCTGCTTCCCACTCATTCAGATATGTCCATACATGGCCTCCTCTACTGCCATGATGAGACTAAACTCAGGTTGGAGGAGCAACACCTCATATACCGTCTAGGTAGTCTCCAGCCCCTTGGTATAAACACAGAATTCTTCAACTTCCAGTAATTCCCTCCCCCTCCCTTCCCCTATCCCTATGTCACTCCACACCCCCCCCCCCCCCCCCGCAGCTGCCTACCACCTCCCTCTTGGTTCCACCTCCGTCTACTACCCATTGTATTTCCCCCTATTCTTTCTTCACCTTTCCGGCCTATCACCTCCCTGCCTCCCCTCCCCCACCCCTTTATCTTTCCCCTTACTGGTTTTCACCTGGAACCTACCAGCCTTCTCCTTCCCACCCTCCCCCCACCTTCTTTATAGGGCCTCTGCCCCTTCCCTCTACAGTCCTAACAAAGGGTTCTGGCCCAAAACATCGACCGATCTTTTCCACGATGCTGCCCGACCTGCTGAGTTCCTCCAGCATGTTGTGAGTGTTGCTTTGACACCAGCATCTGCAGATTATTTTGTGTGTGCCCAACATATCAATGTAGTCATAAAGGCAGCAAAACAGTGGCTATAGCTTATTAGGAGTTTGAAGAGTTTTGGCATGTCAACAAATACACTCAGCTTCTATAGTTGTACCATGGAGAGCATTCTGACAGGCTGCATCACTGTCTTGTATGGAGGGGCTACTGCACAGGACCGAAAGAAGCTGCAGAAGGTTGTAAATCTAGTCTGCTCCATCCTGGGCACTAGCCTACAAAGTACCCAGGACATCTTTAGGGAGCAATGTCTCAGAAAGGCAGCATCCATTATTAAGGACCTCCAACATCCAGGGCACACCCTTTTCTCACTGTTACCATCAGGTAGGAGATACAGAAGCCTCACTCGGGTGACTCAGGAACAGCTTCTTCCCGTCTGCCATCCAATTCCTAAAGGGACATTGAAGCTTTGGACACTACCTCACTTTTTTTTTTTTTAATTAAAGTATACAGTATTTCTGTTTTTGTACATTTTTAAAAGTCAATAAATATACATAGTTGATTTACTTATTTATTATGTTTTATCTTACTTATTATTTTTTCTCTCTCTTTCTGCTAGGTTATGTATTGCATTGAACTGCTGCCGCTAAGTTAACAAATTTCACGTCACATGCCGGTGATAATAAACCCAATTCTGATTCCAGCTTCCAAGTCAAAGTCTCTTTGCAGATTGTTATTTGGGGCAAAAAAAATAATCACCAACATAATTTGCTTTGTGAACCATATGGGGAGGACATTAACAGACTTACTGATTGCATCAATGGCTACATCAACTTGTCTGACACCAATACCATCAAGGACTGTTCGCTGCTTCCCCAACAACAAACCAGGGGTCTAAAAGCTCTTCTCAACCACAGAAAGCCTTTAGATCAGGAGACCATGAGGATTGAAACATGCAGAGGCAGCCAAGGAGAAGATCAAGGTGGCTAAAGAGGAATATAGGAGAGAGCTGGAGAGCAAGCTTGGACAGAGTACCACACGGGAGGTGCTGAGAGGCATGGAGAACCTCACTGGCTTCAATCATCCTAGCCATAGAGCCTCAGAATGTAGCCGTGAATGGGCTAAAGGGTTAAACCAATTTTTCAATAGGTTTGACAATTGTCCTGTTAACACCCCCTCAGCACACCAGTCCAGGTGTCCAGGCACCCAATGCTCCCTCAGCACCAATGCCTCCCTCCTCCCTTGCAGTTCAATACGTGGATAAACAACACAGACCACCAATGTCTACATCTCCTTCTGGTCCTGCACCTACCAGCTGCAGACCAACTGCTATTGTCCCAATCTTCACCTCCAGACTCCATCTTCCACCAATTCTCTAGTCATCACAGACTCATACTCGCTACTGAGTGCCGTGTCTGAGTTTCCCCAGAGCCCTTCTCACCAAAGGCGTTGGGACTGGATAGTGTGAACCTCAAGGTCCTGAAAGAGTGTGCTGAGCAGCTGTGGAGTCCTCCAACACATTTTCAATCTGAGTCTCAGCCTGGCAAGGGTACCGACCATGTGAAAAACATCATGTGTGGTCCCAGTACCCACGGAGGGCCAACTAAAGTCTTGAATGACTATTGTCCAGTGGTATGATGCTGACACCCACCTGCTCACACATCATGATGGCTCTAAAGAGGTTGGTCCTCGCTCATCTCTGACCCCTGGTCAGGTCAGTCCTTGATCCCCTGCAGTTTGCCTGCCAGGAGCACATTGGAGTAGACGATGCTGCCTTTACCTGCTGAGTAGAGCCTACTCCCATATGGATAAGCAGGACAGCACTGTGAGGGTCATGTTTTTTGATTTCTCAAGTGCCTTCAATACAATATAGCCCCCAGTGCTGGGGGAAAAGCTCCATTTAATGCAGGTTGGCACATCCATTGTATCCTGGATAACGGACTACCCAACTGGCTGACCATAGTTTGTGCAGCTTCAGAGCTGGCTATAAGCAGCAATGGGGCCCCACATGAGACTGCATTGGCTCCCTTCCTGTCTATTCTGTATAGCTCTGACTTTAGATACAACATTGACTCATGTCATCTGCAGAAATTCTCTGATGATTCAGCAATAGTTGGGTGTATAAAGGAGGATAAAAGGGTGTATAAAGGAGGATAAAAGGGTGTATAAAGGACCCTCCTGGGTCAATTTTGACTTACTAACGTTAAGCTGCAGATGGCTCAGCTTGCACCATTTGATAAAGGAGATGATGATGGACTTTAAGACTAAGCCTGCACTGCTCCCTGTTACTATTGATGGTGAGGACATTGATGTGGTAAGGACCTACAAGTACCTGGGGGTGCACTTAGATGAGAGACTTGAGTAGAGCACCAATACAGAGGTTGTGTACAAGAAGGGCCAGAGCCATCTCTACTTCTGGGGATACTGAGGTCCTTTGGAGTATACAGTCCTCTCCTTCACACGTTTTACTAGTCTGTTAGCACCAGTACAATCTTCTATGCAGTGATGCGTTGCGACAATGGCATCAACACGGGTGTTGCCAACAGGCTCAATAAACTGATTAGAAAGACTGTCTCTGTTATAGGAGTCAAAATGAAAACACAGTATGCTGTGGAAAATCCTGGCAATTCTGGACAATATTTATGACCCCCTGCATAACACCTTGGTTGTTCAGAGGAGCACTTTTAGTAATAGACCAAGACAACTATGCTGTTCCAAACAGTGTTGTGTGAGGTCATTCTTACCCTCAGCCATTAGGCTCAATAATGAGTCAACCTATAGCTGGGGAAGTGATGACCCCCCCGCCGTTAGACTATTTGAGGTAACTTTTTTAAAAAATTCTTTCTTACTTCTAATAATTTGTATATCTGTGCATTTGTAATGCTACTATGACACCAATTTCCTTTTCTTTTGGGATCAATAAAGTATTATGTGATAGCAGAAAATACTTCTAGAAGGCAGGTAACCAAACTGCAAGCCAGCACAAGGGCATGGCACATTTGGTCTTTTTTGCTTCAGATGCTAATTTGATGGATACAAAATTCTCCTTTTTGTGACCAACTCTGGTACCTCTTCCCTCCTTCAGATACAAAAGTCACTACATAACCAAACTATTGGAACATTTTTGTGGGATGTTGCTCTGGAGATGTTGGAGGCCAAATTTCCAGTGTTTCAGAAAAGCAATACATTGTATTCACATCATTAGCTATATCCTTGTAAATACCATTTGGCAAAATTAACAACAACAAAAACTTAATATAGTCAAGACAGTTCCCAGAGGTCCTGGAGTAGGTTGTTAACTTCAATATTTAGATTTAATTTTTTCTTAAAGAAGCACATGAAAACATTAAGCAATAAGTGTAAAGGCAGTTTGCCTATCAAGTACAATGGGTGTCCTAAGAGTAACAAGTCTGAAATCTCACCTGCATTTGATAACCTTGGCCAAAGGAATTCCCCTCCACCCACAGCTTCTGCTCTAGAGAAATAGAGTTCAGCTGAACCTCACTGGTATTGCTCTTAACTCTAGATTCTCAAGTTCTCCTTACTATATTCTTGTTCTTCATCTTGTGTAGACCAGCTCATCCAAACCCTATATTAGCAACTCACACTTAACTTCAAAATCTGCCATTAGTGGACCACAAGCTCCTAGCTTCAATTCCTCAAAATTAAATTCATTATTTTTGCATTCAAGAATCGCTTTATTTCCGTGTCCTTCTGGTCACTAATACAGCTTTCAAAAACATTTGCCTTCCATATAGCACATCACCCCATTTTGCTTCATCACTGCTGTCACTTCATTCGATTAGCCAAGATTTATTTTGGGACCATTCTTAATCCTCACATTCTCCCCTTAAACTTTGACCAGCTCAGAATACCCTTTTAATTTTTTTTCACTACAGCATTGGATATTTTCAACTTGATATCCTACACAAATTGAACAATATTTAAACATGCAATGATCAACACTTGTGTTTCAGATATTGTTAAAGAACTCACAGGGTGAAGCTCTCCAATGAGGTACTGCTTGGTTATTTTATGTGCATCAGTAGAATGTCCAACATCTTCAAAGGCTTCTGTAGCATCACCTCCTGCTTGTTCTTTCAGCACTTCTTCGCCACCTGGATGCTGCAAGACATGAAATGGATTTGAATTGGATGTTTAGCAGAGTGATCTGTATTTGTAGATCCTCTTTTACATCCCCTTCAAGATTTCCCAAAGACCTTTTTAAAAAAAACATTTAGCAAATTATTGTTCTGACATCAAAATAAAAACTAGCAATCGCTCAAAACAGACTAATGATGGACCAAAAACATTCCATTCCACCCCCCCCCCCACCCCAATGACATCTAATTGAAGGTTGGGAGAGAGTAGAGGAAACTGTCCCAGGACTCCCATTTAAACCTGCTACAATGGCACCTGCACTACTTGTATCTGCTTGAGAAAGATTAGGTCCCATTCCTTGGCAAAGAAAACTGCAGATACTCGAAAAACAAAGCAAGCAATACTTAACAGATCAGGTGGCATCTGTCTAAAGAAGCATTTATTGTTTCGAGCTCAAGGAATAAATTAGTTTTCAATGTGGGGGGGAGAGGGGGAGGAGAACAGGAAGAATGGATGGGTAGACCAAAAGGAAGTTCTGAGGCTTGGCACGTCCCACAGCCTTGTTCTTGGCAAGGCATAATACAGAAAGCATAAAAGAGCCATAGAGAAGCACAGCACAGAAACAGGCCCTTCAACCCATCTACTCCATGCAGAACCATTTAAACTGCCTACTCCCAACAATAATCCCAATGCGTTTCATTATCTTCACTAGGTCTCAACCAGTCAGTGATAATCCCTTCGATCTGCACATTCCTCCCCCAAATTATTTACTACTGAAAAATGCAGTTTTTCCTTTTTAGTTCTGATAAAGGGGCCCCTTTCCTGAAATGTTAAATCAGTTTCTTTTTAAAATATAGATGTGTCACCTGCTCCAGGTGTTACCAACATTCTTTTTATTTTGCATCTTTATGACTAGGACCAACTCATGACTGGATAGGTGGCACATCCTCTACACTGGCCAGATCAAAACCTGGCGCTGAGCCTCATTTAAATCAAACCAGCAAGCCAAAATAATTTCAGGAAATGCTATACTTTTATTTCTGATACAAAAAGGTCCCATTTAACATGGACCCTGTACAGCTAGAATGCAGTGGGGCTAAGTGAATACATTCACAGAATTAGTTACTAGGTGGTTATAGAACTTCTAAGCTTCAGAGTTGCATCAAAAAATGAAAATCAGACAGTACATGGGAAAGCAACAGAGCTGCCAGTTTAGCTTTGCATGCCACCTTGCATAAAACCAGAGGAGGCAATTTAAAAAAAAATTAAAATCAACAAATAGAAAGCAGTAACAGGCCAAACAGCCCTTCAGGACAGCTTTATCATTCAACAGGGCTGATCATCTTTGGTACTTCTGTTTTAACTCTATCCCTCTGCCGTTTGGGTTAATGTTCAAAAAGGCAATTTATTTGATCATGCAAAAGAGAAATTTTTAAACAAGGCAGAGGAGAGAGAATGCAAGAAATACTACAGTAGCCAGGATGTGAGATACAAATTTCAATGGGGAATAGAAAAAGTGTACAATAATGGCAATGATATGATAGTCATGAGGGATTTCAAATATGCAGGTAGGTTGGTGGGGGGGGGGGGGTGAAGAAATCAGGTTGGTGCTGAATCCTTTGATAGAATGCTTATGAGCTGGCTTTTTAAAAGGAGAAGCTTGTAGTTGAGCCAACTAGTGAAAAGGCAATTCAGGATTGGGCATTGCATAATAAACCAGATTTGATTAGAGAGTACAAGGTAAAGGATTACTGTCTCCCATGGGTTCAAAATATGATAGAATTCATCCTGCAGTTTTGAGAGAGAGAAAATAAAGTCAGATGTATCTGTATTGCAGTGGAGTAAAGAGAATGAGATGTATGAAAATGTGAGCTGGCCAAAGGGAACACCAGCAGGATGATGGCAGTACAGCAATGGAGGAGTTTCTAGGGGCAATTCGGAAGGCACAGGATAGATACATCTCAAAGATGAAGTAGTATTCTAAAAAGGTAGGATGAGGTGACAAGTCAAAGATAGCATAAAAGCAAAAGAGGGCATATAATATAGCAAAGATTAATCGGAAATTAGAATCGGGAAACTTAAAAACCAACAGAAGGCAACTAAAAAACCATAAGGAAGCACAAGATGAAATATGAAGGTAAGCTAGCAAAAATATCAGAGGATAGCAATTTTTTTCCAGATATATAAAGAACAAGAGGCAAGGTGCACATTGGACCACTGGAAAATGATGCTGGAGAGGTAGTAATGGGGAACAAGGAAATGGAAGACAAACTTAAATAATTATTTTGTGCCAGGCTTCACTACGGAAGACAGTAGTAGTAGGTCAGAAACTCAAGAGTGAGTGAAGGTGCTTGAGAAGCTCAAAGGTCTGAAAATAGACAAGTCACCTGAACTAAGCGGACTATACCCTGGAGTTCTGAAAAAGACCACAAGATAGAAGCAGAATTAGGCCAAGCAGCCCATTGAGTCGGCTCCTGATTTATTATCCCTCTCAACCCCATTCTCCTGCCTTCTCCCCATAACCTTTGACACCCTCACTAATCAAGAACCCATCAACCTCCACCTTAAATACATCCAATTACTTGGCCTACACAGCCATCTGTGGTAATGAAGTCCAGATTCAGACCCCCACTGGCTCAAGAAAATTTTCCTCATCTTTGCTCCAAATGGATGCCCCTCGGATCCTAGGCTCCCCCCCACTATAGAAAACATCCTCTCCACATGCACTTTATCCAGATCTTTAAACATATTTGATAGATTGCAATGAGATCCTCTCTCATTCTTCTAAACTCCATCAAGTACAAGCCCACTGCTATCAAATACTCATCAGATGTTAAATTTTTCACCTTCTGGGATCATTCTTGTGAGCTTCCTCTGGACCCTCTCCAATATCAGCACATCTTTTCTTAGACAAGGGGCTCATAACACACCAAGTGTGGTCTGTCCAATGTCTTATAAAGATTCAGCATCACATTCTTGGTTTTGTATTCTAGTTCTTGCAAAATTAAAGCTAACATTGCATTTGCCTTCCTTACCATTGACTCAATCTGCAAGTTAACCTTCAAGGAATTCTGCACAACAACTTCCAAATTCCTCTGCACCTCTGATTTGTGAATTTTATCCTCTTTTAGAAGGTAGCCCATACCTTTAATCCTTGTGCCAAAGTGCATAACCATGCACTTTCCCACATTTTATTCCATTTACCACTTTGCCCAGTCCCCTAATCTGCCCAAGTCCTTCTGCAGACACTACCTGCCCCTCCCCAGCTATCTGCAAACTTGATCACAAAGCCACCAATTTCTTCATCAAAATCACTGACATACGACAAGAAGCAGTACTAACACCAACCCCTGTGGCACACCACTAGTCACCAGCAGTCAGCGTGGGCTCCATTTATTCCCACTACCCCCTGCCAGTCAGCCAACTTGATAACCATGCTACTATCTTTCCTCATCTTGTTAAGCAGCCTCATTTGCAGCATCCTGTCAAAGGCCTTCTGAAAATCCAAATAAACATCATCCACTAACTTTCCTTTGTCTGTTCTGCCTGTTTCCTCAAAGAATGCCACCATATTTGTCAGGTCAGATTCTCCCCTTTAGAAAACCATGCTGACTGTACCTCAAAAATTCATCCTCAATAGACTCCAGCATCTTTCCAACCACTGAGATTCAGTTTTTTTTTAAAAATACTTTATTTACAATTTTCAGTTTCACAAAGACAAAATAAATTGAAGACATTCGAAACAATACAAAGGAAATACAGCTCCAGGTGGAGCACAGACAAAACAAATCAAGAACAAAAAAATAAAAAGGCTGCCAGACAATTTAGAAGATTACCTAAATAAACTTTCAGATAAAGAGTTGACACAATAGTGACATCATGGAAGCAATGTAAAGTAAAATGAATAAAGAAATCCAGTTAGGCACCACATTCACTCATGAGACTAGACAGGTCAAGGTCACTATGTATGTGAGGTAATACAACACTGAGCCAAAGGTGCATCTATAAAAATTAGTGAGGGTTTTAGGGGACATGCCAAATTTCTTCAGTTTTCTCAGGAAGTAAAGGCACTGGTGGGCCTTCTTGGCAGTGGACTCTGCTTGGTTGGACCAAGTCAGGTCATTTGTGATATCGACCCTGGGGAACTTAAAGTCTTTGACCTGTTCCACTTGCGCACCACTGATGTAAATTGGATCGTGTGGCCCGCTACTCCTTCTGAAGTCAACAACCAATTCCGTCGTCTTGCTGACGTTGAGGGATAGGTTGTTGTGTTCGCACCATGCCACCAGATTCTTAATTTCTTCTCTGTACTCAAACTCATCATTACCCGAGATACGGCCTACAATTGTTGTGTCATCAGCAAACTTACATATTGAGTTTGATGGAAACTTGGCTACACAATCATGGGTGTACAGTGAGTACAGCAGGGGGCTGAGTACACAGCCTTGTGGGGCACTGGTGCTCAGAGTAATTGTAGAGGAGAGCTTGTCTCTTATTTTTACAGCCTGGGTTCTGTCTGTGAGGAAGTTGAAGATAGCGAAAAAAAAAAATGTGAATTTGGAAGGTTAAACTTAGTGCTTAATTGTGTGAATGATGTAAATTGGCCGATGTACAGATCTAAGAAAGTTTTGATACCCCTCTCTCCAGACTGCAAACACCCCGCCTAATTGTCCAGGCTTGAATAAATGATTTTGACAAATGGGAGCATGTATGGAAACACTGGGAATTTGGTGAGCCACTTTTATCTACTCGTATGGCCAGATTTGGGAACAGCTTCTTTCCAACTGTGATAAGACTGCTGAATGGATCCTGACCCGGATCTGGGCCGTACCCTCCAAATATCCGGACCTCCCTCTCGTTTTTTTTTTTGCACTACCTTACTTCCCATTTTTCTATTTGCTATTTATGATTTAAATTAAATTTTTAATATTTACTAATTTTAACTATTTTTAGTATTTAATATTTGTAATCCAGGGAGTGTGAAGCGCAGAATCAAATATCGCTGTGATGATTTACGTTCTAGTACCAATTGTTTGGCGACAATAAAGCATATAAAGTATATCTGGTTTAATATTCGTAAAGAATATTCGTAAAAAAAGTTTTGTTGGATTAGCTTGTCTGTTGAGGCATAAGTAGAAAGCAGGAGAGCGGGAAGTGGAGAATATTTAACAACTTGGGTCTCATCACCTCCACATTTCCAGTATGTAAGAGCCCTGGAGTTAGCTGCCCAGTAGTAATGTCTGAAATTTGGCAGACCAAGACCGCCCTTCTTAAGAGGTTTGTGTAGGTGAGCCTTAGATATCCTGTGTGATTTGTAGCCCCACACAAAGGGCAATATAATAGAATCAAGTTTCTTGAAAAAGGATGCATTTAAATATATAGGCAGGTTTTGAAAAAGATATAGAAACCTGGGTAGGCTCACCATTTTAATCGCATTTACCCATCCAATCATGGATAAGGGCAGTATCCTCCAGGACTCGATATTTGTTCTGAGTTTCTCTAAAGATTCTATAAAATTAAGTTTGAAAAGATGCTTTGGGTTCTTAGCCAGTTTAATCACCAAGTAGGTGAAACAGTCCTTCTCTACTCTAAAAGGCAACTTTTTCAGGAAGTTTTCAGTAAATTGATCCACTAAGGACATGAATTCGCTCTTTCCCCGATTTACGGTATAGCCAGAAATACTCCCGAAGGAATTTATATATTCTAGTAGGATGGATCCGCTAGACAGACAAGGAGGTCGTCCGCGTACAAGGTCACACGGGTCTCAATATTGCCCAACTTAATGCCCTTAATGTGTGTGTGGCCCCTAATGCCAATTGCCAGGGGCTCCAGCGCTATATTAAACAGCAGCGGGGACAATGGGTCCCCTTGGCAAACACCACATTGCAGAGAGAACGGATTGGGTTTATCCCCATTTGTGAGAATGAAAGATTTTGGATTAGTATATAATATTTTGACCTATTCTATAAAAGTGTCACCAAATCCAAACTTCCTGAGTGTTGCAATTAGATAGGGCCACTCTATCATATCGAATGCCTTGTGGGCATCTAGAGACAGTATAACAGCTCTATCATCTTTCCCATAATCAGCATACAAAATATTGAGAATTTTGCGGACATTACAGGAGTACCTGCCGGGATAAATCCCATTTGGTCCGGGTGAATGATATTTACTATATGCTTACCGAGCCGATTTGCTAACATTTTTGTAATTGTTTTCAGATCATAATTTAGTAGTGCAATGGGCCAAGAGCTTCCAGGGTCCGTTTCGTCTTTACCTTTTTTTTTTTTAAATAAAAATAAAAAGATATTTGCTTCACTGAGAGAGGGTATCCTGAACCATTCTCGGCAGTTGGTGTATGGACATCTCAGAAGGCTTTGTAGAACTCTGACCTGAACCCGTGTGATCCAGCTGCCTTACCGGTGGGAAATGCTTCAACGGCATCCTGTAACTCAGATAGCGAAAAATCCAAATCTTCCCTGAAAGCTGCATCTAATTGTGGGAAGTGAAGCAGATCAAAAAAATTTATCAAAATCTTCCTGTGTAGCTGTTGATTTGGAGGTGTAAATTTCTGAATAGAACTCACTAAATCGTTTGTTAATATCCTTTAAGTCCATAAGCATCAGGCCAGATTTGGATTTTATTTTGTAAATGGCTCATTTTGCTTGTTCTCCTTTTAACTGCCTTGCCAATAACTTCTGTGGTTTGTCACCAAACTCAAAGTGTCGCTGTTTAAGCTTAAGTAGTATGTTGCCAATTTGTTCCCCTAGAATGGAGTTGTATTCATATTTTAATTTGAGATTATTATAATCTGATTGGAGCAAAGAGTTTTTGTAAGCCTGTTCAGCCGCTAGTAATTCTTAATCACTTCCAATTGACCTCGCTTAGCCCTTTTCAGTGTTGCTTCATAAGAAATAATTTGTCCTCTGATATACACTTTGTGTTTCCCACAGTGTTGAGTCATTCACCTCGCCGTTGTCGTTGGTCTCAAGGAACTGCGAGATGTGCGTCGCAATGTGTTCTATAAATGTCTGATCCTTGAGCAAAAAGGGATTAAAGTGCCAGTTACAAGCTTGCTTAGGGAGGGACATTTGAAGATTGAGATTGACAGGACTATGGTCAGATATTATTATGCTGTGATATTTGGTGTGATCAATATTAGAGATTAATCTGGAGTCAACTAAAAAAAAAAAAAAATCAATCCGTGTACATGATCTGTGTACATGGGAATAAAAATAATCACGGTCAGTTGGGAGTTGTAGTCTCCAAATATCTACCATCTTCTTCAACTTCATCAAATTGTTAAGAGTTTGCACAGCAAGAATATTGGGTGGGGGGGGCAGGGGACAGCCTATCTAAATACGGGTCCAGCTAGCAATTAAAGTCACCCCCGATCAATATGTGGCTTGAATCGTTATCTGGGATCAAGTCAAACACCTTACGGAAAAAAACAGGATTGCCCGAGTTTGGCCCGTAAATGTTTACCAGTGTAATGGGAAGTAAATTGATATGCCCAGTTAAAATTATAAACCTGCCATTTGAATCAATGAAAACCAAAAGGTACAGTTTTACAGAAGAGAATGGCAACGCCTCTGGCTTTGGATGTGAAAGGTGCCTGATAGACTTGTGAAATCCAATTAGCCCTGAATTTCCTATACTGAGTGGCTTTAAAGTGAGTTTCTTGTAAGAATATAATGTCAGATTTCAATGACTTCAAATGTGCGAAAACTTTACCTCACTTTATTGGGTGACCTAAACCGCGCACATTCCAAGAGACCAAGGATATGGAGTCAAGAGTATTATTCATTTGTGGTACCTTTTGCATTGTAATGAAACACAAACTTAACATTCAGTCTGGCAGCCAACAAAAAAAAATAACATGAACAGTCAAATATGTGATCAAAACCCCAACCTATTGCTTCCCCAAACGAAGCAGAGTTGTCCTCATCCTAATCTGGGACTGCCGAACAAAAGCAGAGAAAAACACCTCCAACTAACAGCCCCTCATTAGCACACATAATAAAGAACAAATTGAGGATAGAAAAAAAAAACTGCCATGATTAAAGTCTGCTCACAGCACGTTTAGACTCACTTCATTTATGTTGTGAAAAATAGCCTTTCAAAGTTTTTGGTCTACAAAAGTCTTGGATTCAGCCAGTTGCTGAATACTTTTACTTGCCCTTGGTGATGAACATGGAGCTTGGACGGGAAATGTAGCGAATGCCGGACCTCCTCCTCTCTCAGCACTTGCAGCACCTCACGGAAACTCTGCCATTGCTCCATAACCTCCGCAGTGTAATCGGGAAAGATTAAGATTCGATGACCTCCGCAAAATCCATCGAGAGTTGCCTCCCAAGCCACAGAATCTTTTCTTTCTCCTGTGCGAAATGCACCCATGCAATTATTGTGTGGGGCCTTGAGCCTTTCGGTGGTTTGGGCTGTTGTGTGCGGTGCGCTCTATCGATAACAACCAGCTTGGTGAAGTTGTTATCCCCCAGCAGCTTGGGGACCAGGTTAGCGACAAATTCAGTCGGCCTCCCTTTTTCGTCGCCTTCTGGGACGCCAACAATCTTTATGTTATTGCATCTGGATCTCCCTTCCAGATCTGAAAGTTTGGCCTGCAGCTTTTTATTTTCTTGCTGCAGCTCAGCAACTGAAGTTTCCACAGCATGGATTCGCTGCTTGTGGTCGGCATCTGATTTTCGGTGCTCGACAGTCTCTCAGTGAGCGCTTGCTGGACAGACAACAGGCTCTGGAAACAGTGCTCAAACTTGTCAAACCGCTCGTTGAAGGACTGCAAAAGATCAGGTTAACTGGCCTAAATTTTTCTTTCTTCTGCCTCTCTCCCTTAGAGAGGAAGGACATTTGCAATTTTCCTGTCTTCTGGAACCATTCCAAAATCTAGTGATTCTTAAATGATCATGACTAATGAAACACCTGGAAAGCAGTTTTGTAATGCTTCCATTGTGGACAGTATAAGAAATGAGGTAAAGGAATGCACGAGGACAGAGTTTGAATTTAGAATTAGCTGACACACATTAAGGTGTAGTGGTGGAAGGGGATTATTTTGTCTGAAGTACATGACCAGTGTTGTTCCACAGAGGTCAGCAGTATGATGGACGGATGGACATAAATTTGAGGAACAGTTAGAGGATCTAACAGAATCTAGATTAGTTGCATATAGTATATGGGCAAAGAAATGGAGGATATAGCTTAATCTGGGGTTCCATGAGGTATGCACTTCAGGAAGTCAAATACCAAGCATACAGTTAATGGGAAGACCACAAGAGTATTAACATGTGAAGGGATCTTGGGGTCCAAGTCCATAATGCCCTAAATGTAGCACAGTAGATAGATTAGGAAAAGTGGCATACTTGTGTTTTATTGGTTGGGACACTGAGAATAAACAGCAAGGAATTCATATTGCAATGATTTAAAACTCTTGGTGTGGTGTGCAATTCTGGACACCCCAATATGGGAAAGAGTAGAAGTTCTGATGAAAGTAAAGTTTGTTCTTTAAAAAAAAAACAAAAATCACCATGTTGGGTAATGGTGGAAACCGGGAAAAAAAATCATAGTAGCATTTAAGAGGATTTTGGATAGACACACGAATACAGATAGAATGGAGGGATACAAATTGTGTGTGCTGGAAGAGAGCAAGTTTACTTTGGCATAGTGTTTAGCACAGAAGTAAACAGCTGTTGCTGTACTCTACAGTTCTATAGTTTAAGAGTAAAAATAAAACTGTTCCATCCAAAAGACACTTAGCTCAGTTCTAAATTTCTGGAATAGCTTTTTACACAAATCTGAACCTAGATGAAGAATTAAAATACAGTACATTTAAAAAGAGATCAAAGTACACTTTATTTAAAATCCAAAGTATAACGATAACAAGTCTAAGGTTCTTTCCGGTCAACCACAATGTTTACTTAAGGATGATTACTCAGCATCGCAAAAAAAAATAAACATAATGTAATAGAGAAAGCTTGGAGACAGTGTGTGAGGGAGGATAGGCAAGTGATAGAGAACGGACATGCTCAGATGGACAGTTAGAGATGTGTCTAACGCAAGGAGCATTGTGAACAAAGCGGATGAGCTTAGAGCATGGACCAGTACTTGGAGCTATGATATGGTGGCCATTACAGAGACTTGGATGGCTCAGGGGCAGGAATGGTTACTTCAGTTGCTGGGTTTTAGATGTTTCAGAAAGGATAGAGAGGGAGGCAAAAGAGGTGGGGGCGTGGGCACTGTTGATCAGAGATAGTGTCACGGCTGCGGAAAAGGTGGACATCATGGAGGGATAGTCATAGTCATACTTTATTGATCCTAGGGAAAATTGGTTTTTGTTACAGTTGCACCATCAATAATAGTAATAAAACCATAAATAGTTAAAATAGTAATATGTAAATTATGCCAGGAAATAAGTCCAGGACCAGCCTATTGGCTCAGGGTGTCTGACCCTTCAAGGGAGGATTTGTAAAGTTTGATGCCCACGGCAGGAATGACTTCCTATGACGCTCTGTGCTGCAGCTCGGAGGAACGAGTCTCTGGCTGAATGTACTCCTGTGCCCACCCAGTACATTATGTAGTGGATGGGAGACATTGACCAAGATGGCATGCAACTTGGACAGCATCCTCTTTTCAGACACCACTGTCAGAGAGTCCAGTTCTATCCCCACAACATTACTGGCCTTATGAATGAGTTTGTTGATTCTGTTGGTGTCTGCTACCCCCAGCCTGCTACCTCAGCACACAACAGCAAACATGATAGCACTGGCCACCACAGACTCGTAGAATGTCCTCAGCATCGTCCGGCAAATGTTAAAGGACCTCAGTCTCCTCAGGAAAGAGAGATGGATTGTGTACAGAGTCTCTGTGGGTGGAGGTTAGGAACAGGAAGGGGTCAATAACTTTACTGGGTGTTTTTTTTTTTTTTAAAATAGGCCGCCCAATAGTAAAAGCAATATTGAGGAACAGATAGGGCAGATAGATCCTAGAAAGGTGTAATAATAACAGAGTTGTCGTGATGGGAGATTTTAATTTCCCCAAGTATCGATTGGCATCTCCCTACAGCAAGGGGTTTAGATCAGGTGAAGTTTGTTAGGGGAGTTCAGGAAGGTTTCTTGACACAGTATGTAGATAAGCCTACAAGAGAGACTGTACTTGATTTGGTATTGGGAAATGAACCTGGTCAGATGTCAGATCTCTCAGTGGGAGAGTATTTTGGAGACAGTGATCATAATTCTATCTCCTTTACAATAGCTTTGGAAAGAGATAGGAACAGACAAGTAGGAAAAGTGTTTATTTAGAGTAAGGGGAATGAGGCTATCAGGCAGGAAATTGAGAACAGATGAAGTCAGGGAAAAGTACAGAAGAAATGTGGCAAATGTTCAGGGGATATTGGTGTGCAGTTCTGCATAAGATCGTTCCAATGAGACAAGGAAGTTATGGTAGGGTACAGGAACTGTGGTGTACAAAGGCTGTAATAAATCTAGTCAAGAAGAAAAGAAAAGCTTACAAAAGGTTCAGAGAGATAGGTAATGTTCGAGATCTGAAAGATTATAAGGCTAACAGGAAGGAGCTTAAAAAGGAAATTAGGAGAGCCAGAAGGGGCCATGAGAAGGCCCTGGTGGGCAGGATTAAGGAAAACCTCAAGGCATTCTACAAGTATGTGAAGAGCAAGAGGATAAGACGTGAAAGAATAGAACCATCAAGTGTGACAGTGGGAAAGTGTGTATGGAACCGGAGGAAATAGCAGAGGTACTTACTGAAGTATTCATTATTTACTATGGAAAAGGATCTTGGTGATTGTAGAGATGACTTGCAGCAGACTGAAAAGCTTGAGCATGTAGATATTAAGAAAGAGGACGTGCTGGAGCTTTTGGAAAGCATCAAGTTGGATAAGTCGCCGGGACCGGATGAGATGTATCCCAGGCTACTGTGGAAGGTAAGGGAAGAGATTGCTGAGCCTCTGGCGATGATCTTTGCATCATCAGTGGGGATGGGAAGAGCTCCGGAGGATTGGAGTGTTGCGGATGTTGTTCCATTATTCAAGAAAGGGAGTAGAGATAGCCCAGGAAATTATAGACCAGTGAGTCTTACCTCAGTTGTTGGTAAGTTGATGGAGAAGATCCTAAAAGGCAGGATTTATGAACATTTAGAGAGGTATAATATGATTAGGAATAGTCAGCATGGCTTTGTCAAGGGCAGGTCATGCCATACGAGCCTGATTGAATTATTTTTTTATTTTATTTATTTTAAAAAAAAGGATGTGACTAAACACATTGATGAAGGAAGAGCAGCAGATGTAGTGTAAATGGATTTCAGCAAGGCATTTGATAAGGTACCCCATGTAAGGCTTATTGAGAAAGTAAGGAGGCATGGGATCCAAGGGGACATTGCTTTGTGGATCTAGAACTGGTTTGCCCACAGAAGGCAAAGAGTGGTTGTAGACAGGTCATATTCTGCATGGAGGCCAGTGACCCGTGGTGTGCCTCAGGGATCTGCTCTGGGACCCCTACTCTTCGTGATTTTTATAAATGACCTGGATGTGGAAGTGGAGAGATGGGTTAGTAAGTTTGCTGATGACACAAAGGTTGGAGGTGTTGTGGTTAGTGTGGAGAGGAGTCAGAGGTTACAGCGGGTCATCGATAGCATGCAAAACTGGGCTGAGAAGTTCCAGATGGAGTTCAACCCAGATAAATGTGAAGTGATTCATTTTGGTAGGTCAAATATGATGGGAGAATATAATATTAATGGTAAGACTCTTGGCAGTGTGGAGGATCACAGGGATCTTGGGGTCCGAGTCCATAGGATGCTCAAAGCAGCTGCGCAGGTTGACTCTGTGGTTAAGAAGGCATATGGTGTACTGGCCTTCAGTAATCATGGAATTGAATTTAGGAGCCAAGAGGTAATGTTGCAGCTATGTAGGACCCTGGTCAGACCCCACTTGGAGTACTGTGCTCAGTTCTGGTCGCCTCACTACAGAAAGAATGTGGAAGAAATAGAAATGGTGCAGAGGAGATTTACAAGGATGTTGCCTGGATTGGGGAGCATGCCTTATGAGAATAGGTTGAGTGAACTCAGCCTTTTGTCCTTGGAACGACAGAGGATGAGAGGTGACCTGAGAAGTGTATAAGGTGATGAGAGGCATTGATCGTGTGGATAGTCAGAAGCCCCCCCCCCCCCACCCAAGGGTGACGCGCACGCAAGGAGTGGTGAGTGCATGGAATGGGCTGCCAGCAACTGTGGTGAAGGCGGATACGATAGGGTTTTTTTTTTTAAAAAAAACAGAGACTTTTGGATAGGTACATGGAGCTTAGAAAAATAGAGGGCTATTGGTAAGCCTAGCAATTTCTAAGGTAAGGACATATTTAGCATAACTTTGTGGGCTGAAGGGCCTGTATTGTGCTGTAGCTTTTCTATTAACTTTCTCAGACTGTGGATTCTGGTTAATTGGGACACATCAGGACCAGTACACTTTGGCCCAATTAAGTGGCTGCCTCAACTAGGCAAATTTTCATGCAAACATTTAAAAAGGTACAAACATTAAGCAAGCATTCAATGTATTGAGTGCTGCCATCAGCAAGCTAACCTGACACCCTGCAAATCATTATCAGGGACTTCCACGCAGACCATATTTTGAGAAATCTGATCAGTTGGCTGTTCTCCTCCTACCTGCTTACAGGGAGAGGACAAAGCACAAGCATTTAGAGAAGGACAAAGAGGTGGATGCAGGAGGCAGAGGAGTGGCCACAGGACTGCTTCAGGTCTGTATACTGGGCCATGTTCAAGGACTCGGAGGATCTAATCCAATACACCATGGTTGCTATGGACTTTAGAAAAAGTGCCATAGAAGAGTGCGTTCCCACAATACATACAGAGTCTTCTCCAAGCAGAAGCTCCAGATGAACCATGAGATCCGCAATCTGATGAGCTCCAGACCAGTAGCATTCAAGTCTGGCGACCAAGTAAAAGACTAGGGATCCAGGTGTGATATCCAGAGAAACAATTCATGTGCAAAGTGGCAATTTTGGACCAAACATGATTCACTGAAAGATGGTCAACAGTTGTGGCAGGGCTTGAATCCTATCACTTCTTATAAAGTGAAACATAGGTGACAACCAGGCCTCATACCCAGATGAGTTCAATGCTTTTTATGCTTCCCTTGACTGTCAAAACACAGAAGAAACTTAATGAACTCCCACAGCACCGATGACTTTGTGATTTCAATCTCCAACGTTGACCTGAGTATTTTCAGAAGGATGAACCCACAGAAAGCATCCACCCTGACGGAGTACCTGGTTGAGTACTAAAGACCTGTGCTGATCAAATGGCAAAAGTGTTCACTAACATTTTAACTTTGCACTTCAGCAGTCTGAGATATGTAGCTGCTTCAAACAGACTTCAATTATGCCAGTGCCCAAGAAGAACGTGGTAACTTGCCTCAATGACTAGTGATCAGCAGCACTTACATCCACTGTGAGAAGTTGGTGATGAAACACATCAACTCCTGCTCAAGTGACTTGCATGTGCTTGAATTTACCTACCCTCAAACCGCTCTACAGCAAATGCCATTGACTCTTCACTCAATCTTTAACATCTGGACAGCAAGGTGAAGACACAAGTACTACCACTGCGTCGACTCAGGCCTAGGGGGCTGGCGTTGGGCATGATGATGAACTCTCCACTTCTCCCTCTCCCTCATCAGTATGTTCAGTTCATCTACATTAGCCACGCTGCCGTGTTCTACGAGCGCGTTGACCATAGTCTTGGGAGGGCACCCAGGGTTCATCCTCCCATGCTTGGGCTCCCATATGATGACTAGGCTGGCAGGTAGCTTGGGGTAGCGTAGACAGTGCTCCGCTAGTTGCAGTCTTCTTGCCTGAATTTTAGTGGTGAGCATCGGTAGGGCGTCATAGAGCTTGACATTCGTCATGTGCTGTTGCCAACTCACATCAAGAGCCATCCAGAGCATTCGTGTATAGCAACCATCTACAGACTTCCGCATAGTCTTGGTGAGTGTCCATGTCTCGCATCCGTACGTGAGAATGGACTCTATGACTGCTATGAAAATCCTCTTTAAGCCTCTGGTCAGGTTCGACTTCCAGATTTCCTTCATGTCGTTCATAGCCCTCCATGCCAGCGCCTTCCATACCTTTATGTCCTTTTCCGAACTCATCATTCTTGACCCGAGGTACTTGTAGTCAAAGACTTTCTTAATGGTATCATTGTTTATGGTCTTGAGAGTACCTTCATTGCAGTTAAACGCCATGTACTCTTGTCTTTTTAGTGTTTAGGTGAAGTCCAACTTTACTGCACTCAATTTCCACTTTTGTCAGTAGCTGCTGTGCTTCCTCCATCTGGTCAGAGAGCAGGACTATGTCATCAGCAAAAATTGAAACTGTAAGCATAATTGCTCTGACCCTTTTGGTTTGTCCTGGTTTTATGGTAAAAACCAAGCTTGTCATGATCTTTGGTAGCTTGACGCAGAGCGTAATCAAGGACGATTATAAAGATGTAGGGGTGCCAGAGTAAATCTCTTACTAACTCTTCCTTCAGTTAGTCCTGATGAAGTGTCTCGGCCTGAAACGTCGACTGTACCTCTTCCTAGAGATGCTGCCTGGCCTGCTGCGTTCACCAGCAACTTTGATGTGTGTTGCTTGGATTTCCAGCATCTGCAGAATTCCTGTTGTTTACAGCTGGTAGGTTGTTCTTCTTGACCTCCTCGATGATTCTACAGAGAGCAAGTATTTGCATTACTGTTGTGCGCTTCTGCCAAAAACCATTCTGATTGAACCTTATCTTAGGGTCAATGGCAGTGCGAATCCTGTTCAAGATCATCCAATTGTATAGCTTTGCTGGGCTTGAAGAATAGGTTGTGAGGAGAATACCTTCCAGTCTACCTTCTCCTTGGGACCTGTGGCTTTGGGTTGCCGCAGGCTCAGTCTCACTTGCATTGACACTACTCTGTGGTCAGAACTGACAGAGTTAAAGGTGCTGTAGGCTTCTGTGTTGATCACACAATTACGCTATTTTGTTCTTACGAGGATGTAATCGATCTGTTTCCTGTAGATGGAGGCTCTGTTTTTGTATGTCCACAGTTTACCAGCTTGCTTCTTGAATTGTGTCTTAGTGACAATGAGACTGTGTTCCTGAATGAAATCAACTAGATATTGTCCATTTCTGTTGGTAAAGTCTTGGTATGAGTATGGAACATCTTCCAGTCCGACCTGGGCATTAAAATTGCCGAGCACAGCCAGGAAGTTATGTGCTGGTATTGAAGTGACAGCTTCGTGAAGTTTACTGTAGAAGGCCTCCACCTCCTTCTCCTCGCTGCAGTTGTGCGGGGAGTAACAGACGATGACATTGGTCGTCGGGTTTCCGTCGAATTCCGCAGTAAGGATTCTGTCACTGACTGAGACTACGCCCCTCAGTGTCTTCTTCGCCTTGCAGATCAACATCAGCCCTACTCCACCTTGTGCTGACATCATTGTCGGCTCTCTCCATGCAGACGAGCTGATGAGGTGCATCCCCTCTACCTCTGTGAACCTCATCTCTTTGTCAGGGTGTACATGACGGTGTTCTTGGATCCCCAGGATGGAGATCTCATAGTTGCTTGCCTGTGATGCCAACTCTGTGCATCGAGGCAAGAGGCGGATGGTGTTTGTGTTTAAGGTTGAGATGATCGTTTTTACCTTACAGCGCAAAAGAGGCGCAGTTCGCTCGACACAAGGATACCCTTCAATGGCTACAGATCAGCATTCAATAATGTTAACCCCTCAAAAATAATCAATATACTTAAGGACCCTGGTCTCAATACATCTTTGTGCAACTGGATCCTCAATTTCTTCACTTGCTGACCCCAGTCGGTTCAGATTGTGCAAGAGATGCTGTTGACAATCTATCAGCACAGGGGCAGCACAAGGCTGTTGCTTAGCAACCTGCTCAACTCAATTTACACTTATGATTATGAGACCAAGCACAGCTCCAATGCGATATTTAAGTTCGCTGTTGATATCACCGTCTTTGGCTGAATCAATGGTGATGATGAGTCAGCATATAGGAGGGAGATTGACAATCTGCCCAAGTAGTGCCACAACAATAATATCTCATTGTCAGCAAAACACAAGAGCTGATTACTGACTTCACGAGGAGCAAACTGGAGGTTCATCAGCACAACTGCAGCGAGGAGAAGGAGGTGGAGGCCTTCTACAGTAAACTTCACGAAGCTGTCACTTCAATACCAGCACATAACTTCCTGGCTGTGCTCGGCAATTTTAATGCCCAGGTCGGACTGGAAGGTTATCATTTTAGAGAATCCGTCCTAGATCAGCACACAAGTGCCATTATGAAGCAGTTCTTTTTTGGCAAAGATTCCATGTGACATCTAAAACTTGCAAATACTTGTATAGATGTGTAGAGAAGAGTACTGACTGGTTGCACAACTGCCCGGTATGGAAACACCAAACGCCTGTGAATGGAAAACCCTACACAAAAAAAAAAAAGTGGATATGCCCCAGGCCATCACTGGTATATTCCTCCTTACCTTTGTGCACATCTATACAGAGCACTGTCACAGGGAAGCAGCATTCATCATTAAGGACCCCAGCACCCAGGCTATTCTCTCTTCTCACTGCTGCCTTCAGGCAGGTGGTACAGGAGCTTCAGGACCCATACCACCAGGTTCAGGAATGGTTATTACCCCTCAACTGTCAGGCTCTTGAACCGGAGGGGATAACTTTACGCACCCCATCACTCAACTGTTTGCACAACTATGGACTCACTTTCAAGAATTTTTCACCTCATGTTGTTATTTATTTTTTTTAATATATTGGTCAACAAAGGTCAGGAGGAGAAGATGGCAGCGTGACGCAGCTTGCAGCGGCCACTCTGGTGAATGATATCTGTTATCCGTCAAGTAGGGTGCTGTGCACAATCCTGATTTGATGAAGACAGACGTGAGAACACGGAGGAACATCTGGTGAAACTTCTGAAATGCTTGTTTCACTGCCGCTGCTACTGTGATCCAGAATCTCCAGAGAGGAAGGCCCCGAGTCCTCGGCTTTGCTTGGTGCTTGGTGGCTGGGGTGGGTCGAAGCACTCGGCAGAGATGGTGCTCGGTGTTGGAGGCGCGAAGTTTTCAGACGGACTCAAGAGTCAGCTGCGGTCAGGTGCTTCCAATGAATCAGCAAGTTTGCGGCACTTGCAAGTTCATGGCAGGGAGAGTTTCTCCCTTCTACCGTCTGCGTGAGATGATGGGGCTATTGGGACTTTGATACTTTTTTTTTACCGTGCCCATGATCTGCTCTTTATCAAATTACGGCTTGCTTTGCACTGTTGTAACTATGTTATAATTATGTGGTTTTGTCAGTTTTAGTCTTGGTTTGTCCTGTGTTTCTGTGATACCTTTCTGGAGGAACATTGTATCATTTTTTAATACATGCATTTCTAACTGACAATAATCAAGGACTGAGTGTCCTCATAATCTAAATCTATTGCACAGCTAATGGATAGTAGCTATCATTCTGATTCTATTGTTTCCTGTATTTACAGTGAATGTCTGCAAGAAAATGAAACTCGGTTTCATTGAGAATAAATTTACATTATAATAAATTTACTTTGAACTGCTGTTTAGCTGAAAAAATTATGCATTTATAAAATACAAAATTACAGCACTACCAAAACTATTACAGTACTATAGAACTGTGCATTAGTTCCTAATAGCCAGTGACAGGAATTTATTGTACACTACTGTATTATTTTGATTGACTAAATGAACAAAAAGTGTTTTGACAATTGCATCCCACAAATCTTCATTTTAATTGTAACATTCAAGATGACTGATACTTTAAAATTCTCCATTGAAATACCTCCCACTCACTTGCTCCAAAACACATAGGGACTAGTTTACACATATTAAAGCATCCACCCCTTTCCAAATCTGAATGCAAAAAATGTATGAGATTTCTCAATGTAATATGCAACACAGATTCCTTGAAACAACCCAAAAGTTTAGGGGTAACATGAGGGGGAACTTCTTTACTCAGAGAATAGTAGCTGTGTGGACCGAGCTTCCAACAGAAGTGGTTGAGGCTTTTCTGAGTAACTTCCAACTCACTGACCTCCAGTGTTTGCAATGTGTACGAGGGAGACTGAAATCTGGCTGAGTCATGCCTCAACAGGAACTTCTCACCCAATGTCAGCAAGATCAAGGAGTTGATTATTGACTTCAGGAGGAGGAAACTGGAGGTCCTCAAACTAGTTCTCATTGGGGAGAAAAATAAATAAAATCAGACCTTTTGCCTTTTGTGTATTGCATATGTACCGAATAGGTCCTGTGACATACAAGGTAGATAAGCTATTGCTTGCTTGGTATCTATCATATCAGTTTTTAGAAAGCTGCAGATTACTACTGTACAAGGATTAAGCAGCTGAGCAGCAAACCATGAATTTGTACACATCAGTACAAATCAGCAGTGTCTAATGTACATAGTCATGAAGAACTGGTTCCTCCTGTGGTCTTGAAAGCATGTTACGATCAGTTATGTTTCAAAGATTTTAGAACATTCACTTAAATATTTGCAAACACTTGTAATTCTACACTACATTCAGGATGGAAAAAAAATCTGAACTTTAGACTTGCAGATCAAAAGGGTCGATAAGACGAAGATAAGCAGGCATCTAATATTTGGATTTCCATAATGAAAAGTTATTCAACCAAGACTGATTAAAGTACAGTCGGCCCTCTTTATCTGTGAGGGATCGGTTCCGGGATCCCTCGCGGATACCAAAAAACGCGGATGCTCAAGTCCCTTATTCAACCTAAATGCGGTGGATCTTAGGACCCAGCGGAACCCCGGACCTTATTTAACCTGTCCAGTGCGGTAGGCATTAGGACCTGGCGGTGGAGCTCTGAATCTGCAGTGTTTCTGTTCGCGAAAATAATCATGATCGCAATTTATATGAAGTGGAAATAAATAAAGCGATCAAAAAGAGGTGAAACACCATCAATCCTTGGAAAAGCGTTAGGCTACAGTCGGTCAACGATTGGAACAATTTTAAAGGATAAAGTGAGAAAGGTCCTGCCCTGTTGAAAGCTGCAATTATTACTAAGCAACGCAGTGGTTTAATTATTGGGTTTTGGGTTTTTGATCCTCCACATCAACTCAGCACGGATGGAGAGTGCGCTCGGGAGCGATCTGTCGCTGGATCGAACTCGGGAATTTCTGTTCCCGAGCCCGGCGCTGAAACATACGTTTCTTGAGTATTTTATATGCAGAGAAAGGTAAAATATATACTATATACTAAGACAAACATTTGACTAACTAACACTAAATAATCCCGGATGTACCTGTTCCGACTTACTTAGTAAGAGAACTTCCGGTTTTTTTTCGATCCCGATCCACGATAACCTATGCACAGCCTCTCGTAAACTTTAAATCATCTCTAGATTACTTATAATACCTAATACAATGTAAATACTACATAAAATAGTTGTTATACTGCATTGTTTAGGGAATAATGACAAGAAAAATGTCTGTACGTACTCGAACAACAAGTGCTGGAAGAGCACTTCTGGATTTTCTCAATTCGCGGTTGGTTGAATTCGCGCATGCGGATCTCGCGGATGGATAAGGAGGGCCGACTGTAATTCAAAGATCAAAGTAACTTTATTACCAAATTATGTGTATACATCACCATTTACAACCCTGAGATTCATTTTCTGTGGGCATAGAGTAAAACTTAGAAACACAATAGAATCACTGAAAGATCACACCCAACAGGACAAACAACCAATGAGCAAAGGATAACAAACTGTGCAAATACAAAACTGAACATAAGCAATAAATATCGAGAACATGAAATAAAAAGTCCTTGAAGGTAAGTCCATATGGTGTGGGACAGTTCAGGAACGAGGCAAGTTATACCCTCTGGTTCAAGAGCCTGATGGTTGAGGAGGTAATAACTGTTCCTGAACCTGGTGGTGAGAGTCCCACAGCTCTGTACACTCTTCCTGATAGCAGCAACAAGAAGAGAACATGGCCTTGGTAGTGGGGGCCTTGGTAGTGGATGCTGCTTTTCTGTGACAGCACTCGGTGTAGATGTGCTCAATGGTGGGGAGGATTGGGCTGCATCCACTACATTTTGTAGTATTTTCCATTCAAAAGCATTGGTGTTTCTATACTAGGCCATGTTGCAGCCTGTCAATATACTCTCTACCACACAGTTATAAAAGTTTGTCAAAGTTTACAATGTCATACCAAATCTTTGCAAACTTTCAGGGAAGTAGGGGCATTGCTGTGCTTTCTTCATAATTTCATTCATAGGCTGGGCCCAGGACAGATCCTCTGAACTGATAACACTGAGGAATTTAAAGTTCCTGACCCTCTCCATCTCTGATTCACCCAGTGAGGACTGGCTCATGGACCTCTGGTTTCCTCCTCCTTAAGTCAATAATCAGCTCTTTGATCTTGACATTGAGCGAGAAATTGCTGTTTCAGCATGGCTCAGCCAGATTTTCAATTTCCTTCCTACATGTTGATTTGTCACCACCTTTGACTCAGCCAATAACAGTGGTGTCATCAGCAAACTAAGTTTGCCACTGGGAGCTGTGTTTAACCTCATAGTCACAAGTATAAAGTGAGTAGAAAAAGTGTGTGTGTGTGTGTGTGTGTGTGTGTGTGTGTGTGTGTGTGTTGGGGGGGGGGTGGGGGTGGTGTTGGAGCCCTGGCCCCTAAACCGATCCTCTGAAATAAAAACACTGAGGAATTTAAAGCTGTTGACCCTCTCCACCTCTCATCCTCCAATGACGACTATCTCATTGAGCTCTGAGCACACAGCCTTGTGGTGCAGCAGTGACTGTGGAGTTGTTATCAACCTGAATTGACTGGGATCTGCAAGTGAGGAAACAGAGGATCCAACTGCACAAGGAGACATTGAGGCCAAGATCCTGAAGCGGATTCATTAGTCTGGAGGGGATGATGGTATTGAGTGCTAGGCCGAAGTCAAAAAAAAAAGCATCCTGATGTATGCGTGGTTAAACACAGCATTAAATCTAAAGACTCTACTTGAGTTTCCCGATGTCCTAATCCTGAGGCAGACTACTTGGCAGAAGTCAAAGCTACAAAGGAATGGCTTAAAAACAGAGTTAATGCCCTGGAGAGGCCAAGTCAGAGTCCAAACCTCAATCCAATGCAGGATTTGTGGCTGGGCATGAAAAGGGCTATTCACACACAATCCCCATACAATTTGACAGAGCTTGAGCAGTTTTGTGAAGAATAATGGGAGAAAAATTGCAGTGTCCAGATGTGCAAAGATGACCTATCCACAGATTCAAAGCTGTAATTGCTGACAAAGGTGAATCTCCTAAATACTGACTTGAAAGGGGTGAATGCTTATGCAATTCTGTGTTTTACATTTGTATTTAGATTACTTTATAGAGATCTGTTTTCACTTTGACATGAAAGTATTTTTCTGTTGACCAAGGCCAAATTAAATCCACTGTGATTCAATGTTCTAAAACAATAAAACAAGAAAACTTCCAGGGTAGGGGTGTGCAAATACTTTGCAAGAGAAGTTTTCAAATTAGTTAGAACTTGAATTCCAAGGACATATTGATCTATATTGCAGTTTTAAAGGTGGCACCATCCACTATTCCTAACGTTAATCACCCAAGGCTCTGCAGATTTGGGAATAGTTTCTGAAGAATGGCCAACAGCAAATATGATCCTATTACTTGGCAGCAATAAGAACAAAACAAAGCTGAACATCAGTGATAGGGAAAACACTGCAATCTACAATGAAGAATACAATAACAGAGCACATCATCAGAATACCACTGAGTTGCCAGAAAGAAAAACCATAGCATTTCCAAGCTTGCTAGGCGAGTCTGTATGTATAGTGAAAGCCAAGGAGGTTGGAGATCTTGCAGACTTTAAGGAGATTGGCATCAGTTTTATGTTATTGTCACATACACCAAGATACAGTAAAAAGCTTGTCTTACACAGTTTACAAAATTAAAACTTATAGTGCAATGCACTACAAATTCAAGTATAAAAATACAAAGTAAATTGTAAAAGCTATTGAAAAAGTGAAGAGCAGATTAATGATAAAGTGCAAGCTGATAAGAAGGTAGATTGTGAGGCCAAGCATTCATTGTATTGTACAAGAGATCCATTCAGGGGTCTGATTACAGTCGGATGGAAGCTAGCCTTGAGCCTAGTGGTACGCGGGGAGGAGGGGGGGGAGGAGGGGGGGGAGGAGGGGGGGGAGGAGGGGGGGGAGGAGGGGGGGGAGGAGGGGGGGGAGGAGGGGGGGGAGGAGGGGGGGGAGGAGGGGGAGGAGGGGGAGGAGGGGGAGGAGGGGGAGGAGGGGGAGGAGGGGGAGGAGGGGGAGGAGGGGGAGGAGGGGGAGGAGGGGGAGGAGGGGGAGGAGGGGGAGGAGGGGGAGGAGGGGGAGGAGGGGGAGGAGGGGGAGGAGGGGGAGGAGGGGGAGGAGGGGGGAGAAAAAAAAAAACACAAAATATGCCTGGGTGGGTGGGGTCTTTGATTATGCTTTACTGAAGCTGTGAAAAGTATAGACAGAGCCCATAAAGGTTTCTGTGATGTGCTCAGCCACTTCCACAATTCTCTGCAGTTTCCTATAGTCAGGTGCAGTGCAATTGCAGTACCAAGCCATTGGGGCATCAATAAAATTTGTTGAGTCAATAGGGATGAGCCCATGATCTTTTTTTTTTAAAAAAAACTCCTGGGGAAGTATTGGTGATACTTGTTGTTGGCATTGGTGGGTTTTCCTGGTCGTGACATCAATGTGGTTAGACCAGGCAGGTGATGATCACACCCAGGAACATGAAGCCTTCAACCTCTACACTGCTGATGCAAAGTGGAGTAAATGCACAGCCTCCCACCACCACCCCACCCCACAACTTCAAAGTCAATGACCTGCCCACTGGTTTTGTTGACACTGAAGCAAAGATCACTGTCATGACACCACAACACTACACTCTTTCTATTACTCTGACTTGCCATTAGTAGTTAGAAGTCAAGCCTACATGTCAGGGTATAATGTATATTACTATGTATATGAGAGTGTTTGCTTCATTAAATATAATGGGTCACTTTGTGATTGCCTGGTTACAACATTGTAATCCTGCAAAGGTAAGTGCTGGGGTTGCAACCATTTACAATCTACAGGGAGGCATGGAGGCAAAGTTGTCACAGATATTCCAGAATGCAAATACAAGGCCTTTGACAAAGCCCACATGGGGGTCTGATCCAGAAGGTTCAGTTGCTTGGCATTCAGGGTGAAGTAGAAAGTTGGGTTCAACATTGGCTTTGCAGGAGAAGCCAAAGAGTTGCTTAGGTGGCTTTTTCTCCAGCTGGAGGCCTGTGACTAGTGGGTTAGACCACAAGGATACTAGGTCCATTGTTGTTTGTTATCTATATTAAAGACTGGGAAGGTGTGGTAAACCAGATCAGAAAATTTGTGGATGACACACAGAATGGGGGTGTAATGGACAGCAAGGCTATCAAACCTTGCAGAGGGACCTGGACTAGCTTTAAATAAAAAAAAAAGCTGATTCAATAGAAATGGAATTTAATGCACTGTGAGAGGCCACCCAAGGTAGAACTTACACAATGAATCGTAGGGCACTGAGATGTGCGTGGTAGAATAACGGGATCTGGGACTACAGGTCCATAATTCGTCAAAAGTGGCAGCACGGGTAGATAGGGTTGCAAGAGGCTTTTGGCACATTATTCTTCATAAAATTAACTATTGAGTACAGAATTGGCATGTAGTGTTCAAGTTGTACGAGATGTTGGTGAGGCCAAATTTGGAATGTTGGTGTAGCTCTGGTCACCTACCTACAGGAAATACATCAAGACTGAAAGAGTACAGAGATGTTGCCTGGGTTTGAAGACCCGAGTTATTGAGAAAGGTTGAATAGGTTAAGACTTTATACTCTGGAGTGTAGGAGAACAGAGGAGATTTGATTGAAGTTCACAAAATTGAGGTATAGATTGGAAAAAGCCTGCTGCATTTACCCTGTGAGGTAGGGAGAGGCAAGAACAAAAGGTCATAGGTTAAATGTGAAACGTGAAATATTTAAGGGAAGCTTCTACACTCAGGATTGTGCGAGTGTGGAATGAGTTGCCAGCGGTAGTACATGTGGGTTTGATTGCAACATTTGAGTTTGGGTAAGTACATGGATGGGAAGGGATAATGCAGTTGCAGGTCAAGGGCTCCAAGTGTCCTCACCCACCAGTCCATGAGCCCTCGGATTCAGCACATCATTTTCCACTATCTTCACCTGGAGCCTACTACAAAATACATCTTTACCTCCCATACCCACGCCACTCTCTGCAGGAACTGCTCTCTTCATGATTCCCTTCTCCACTCATCCCTTTCCACTAATCTCCCTTTTGGTACATACACCTGCAGGTGACTGAAATCCTACACCTGCCAACTTACCTCCTCCCTTGCCCTTATTCAGGACCTCAAACAGTCCTTCCAAGTGAGGCAACACTTCACCTGCAAATCTTTTGAGGTCAATCATTGTATCCGTTGCTCCCAATGCAGCCTCCTCTACATTGGTGAAACCAGACGTAAACTGGGGGACTGCTTCATCAAGCACCACTACTCCACCTATCAAAAGCATAATGTTGCAGCGGTCAACCATTTCCATTCTCATCCCAATTCTAGCATGTTGGCTTGTATCCTTGTCACTTGCCACGATGAGGCCATTCTCAGAGCAGGGGAGTTTGAAAGGTTCCCACCCCTCCTCTCCTCTGTTCCCCACTTTGGTCTCCTACCTCTTCTCCTCATCTGCCTATCACCTCCCTTCCACACAATGTCAGCAAAACCAAAGTGCTAATTATCGGCTACAGGAGGAAGAAGTCAGAGGATCATGAGCCAGATCTCACCAGGGGATTGGAGCAGGAAAGTGTAGTGTATTAATAGTTGATTAATATTGTAAATATGTTGTTTAGGCATTTTTTGTTTACATAATTCATTATGAGTTATAAGTATGAAGTAAGCGAATGGCATACATCAATATGCCATCACATAAGTGCGTGCCTCACTAAAGTAAAACAAACACATTTATCCCAAGCTCCTGTGTTCTTCTTTTGAAAAGTTTCTAAGAGTTACCAAAACATAACCGTGATGAGGTAGTTTTAAATCAAACCAAGATGACTACCCACAGCGACACACACAACACGCTGGCTCCATTGGAAAGGCAGGCATTTGATTGCACAACAGTAACAGAGGCATGTATACTGAATGAATTGAGCAGTATTTTAAAGCAAATGAGATGAGAACCGAGAGCTAGTTTGGCTGAATACAAGAGCATACAACTTGCTTAGAAGTTTAACTGCTCTAACTTTGCAGATAGTGAGAAAGTAATGCAGGAACATTTAGAGCCAAAGTTATTGTTAATTGCAGAATGCTTTACATTTCATAAGCAGAATCAAAGGAAGGAGAGTCCATTTTAATGTAAATTCAGGAAGTGGCCTGCGCAGTCAGTTCAGTGATGCACTGTGAGGTCATTACCATTACGCAGGGCTGTCATACATCAGACCTTTGCAGGTTTAAAGGTGAAATTTGCAGAAAATCCAAAAAGCATTCGAAGAGCATATTGGGCAGACAAAAATAAATGCACTGCACAGGGAAGAGAAAAAGATAACAAGTCAAGTTGCAGTTCCAGAGGAGCACTAATCTGCATGCTGTTGATGAAAAAACCTGATAATGATGAGTGACACTGGACTGGTAACCTTGAGGTTTAAAAGTTTGAAAACTAATAATAGGCAAGTAATACGGCTTACACAAGAAGACAGCAAATTAATCAAAATGGAATTGGACACTGGCTTGGACATTTCAGTCATTCCACAAAATGAGTTTGAGCACCATTTCAAAGATACCGAACTGTAGCCTGCAGCTATCCAAGAACTTACACTGAAGAGATAACTCCTGTGGGAATGACATTCTTAACAGTAAAATACAACAACCAAGCTACATTGAGCTTTTATGTAGACTAAAAAAAAAACAGGGGGGGGGGCGGGGGCTAGCACTGTGCCCCCCACTTGAGCTGCTGAGGCAACTACAACTTGAGTTGAGATACATCCGCTTCCCCAGCAATAGGCAACTGAAAGTAAATTAAGAATGGTACTGGATGGCATCACAGCAGTGTTCAAGAATGCATTAGAAAACTTAAACATATCAAAGGTAAGATAGTGTTAATGAATACGCCACAAAGTTTTACAGAGCATGTCTGATTCCTAATACCATTCATGATAAAGCAGCCTGAAAGCTAGGTCACAGATGCCGAAGGAATTCTTTTGAACTCAGATTGATTGCTTAAATGGTGTACTCAGTATTGATGAGAAGCAGAATTGTCTGTGTACTATTAGCTCAGGCAGATTGTGTTTGTCTGTCATTGTATATATTATATATGACTAGAGAGCAATACATTACAGTTGAGTTAAGATGCATTCTATGTGGAGTTGGAGTTTACAGCCAAGCAGGGAGGAGTGTGGTGTATTTAATATTTCAGTAATTTGAGTAATGTTTTAAATATGTTGTTTAAGCATTCCATGTTCATTTACACAATCCATTATGGGTTTATATGTATGAAGTATGTGAATGGCATGTGTCATTATGCCATTGTCATAAGTGCTCACCTCAAAACGAAGAATACATGTTTATTCCATGCTCCCATGTTTTTCCTCTGATTAGTGTCTGGAGTTACAAAACATAACAGAGTGGGTCAGTAACATTAATCTTCTTGGTGTTATCATTTGAGGGGATCAGTCCTGGGACAGGCACTTAAATGCCATTACAAAGGAGGCACAGCAGCTTCTCTGCTTTAATAGGTTTATGTAGATTTGTTAGCCACCTAAAACTCTGAGAAACTTCTATAGATATATAGAGAATCCTAACTTACTGCATCATGGCCTGGTATGGAAAGACCAATGGCCAAGAACAGAAAAGCCTCCAAAAGGTAGTGGATATAGCTCAGTTCATCATAGAAAAAGCTCACTCCCACTATTGTTCCTTGTAGATATGCTCACTCTCATGGGAAAGTCATTAAGGACTTCCACTATCCCAGCCATACACTCTTCTCATTGCTGCCATCAGGGATGTGGTACAGGAGCCTTCGGTTCCACACCACCAGGTTTAGGAAGTTACAATGCCTCGTAAAAGTATTCAGCCCCCAACCCTTTGTTCACATAAATGAGTATTAAAACCAGGGATTTTCATCAATTTAATTGAGAATATTTATTCATGAATCACATGCTCCTTTCCCCCCACCCTATCCCTACAATAGAGCCCAAAAACAGAAAATTGTAAATAATGAAAAACATACTCAAAAACAAATGCAGTTCAAAAGTATTCATCGCCCTTTATTCTAAGTACTGAACAAAGTCCACCTCTTGCAGCCAATAGTCTTTTTGGTTAGTCTCCATAAATTTTGCACAATGTGCTCAAGCAAGATTTGCAAAATTGCTCAAGCTGTGTCAGGTCAATTGAGAAGCAGCAATGGACAGCATCTTGAGGGCTTGCCAGAGATGTTTGTTTGGGTCAAGGTCAGGAATCTGACTGGGCCACACAAGGACATAATTTTCTTCAACTGAAGCCACTTCATGGTTCTGACACGGTCCTGCTGAAAGACAAACTTCCTCCCCAGCCAACACATTTTCCAGGATCTCTGTATTTAACCGCATTCATCTTCTATCAATTCCAACCAGACTTCAGTCCCTGCTGCTGAAAAGCATCCCCATAGCATGATGCTACCTCCACCATCTTTTACAGAAGGGATGTGTTACCTGGCTGATGCTCTGTATTAGGTTTATGCCCCATGTACCACTTAATGATGAAGCCAAAAACTTCCACTTTAGTCTCAACCAACCACAAGAACGTCTTCCACATCTTTACAGTACCTTTTAAGTGATGCTTTCCAAAGTCCTTACAGGCAAGGACATGTTTTGTTTTAAAAAGCCAGGATTTCTTCCCTGCCACTCTTCCATAAATACCCTCTGTGCAAGGCCTTAGGTATTGTGGAGCCACGAACTTCATCTCCAGTTGCAGCCACCGACTTCTGCAGCTCACTTGTTGGTGTCATGATAGCCTCTCCTATAAGTGCCATTCTTCACTGCTGGCCAAGTTTAGAGAGGCTGCCTGACCTAGGCAATGTGGCTGTGCTTCATGTTTTTTCTTCTCCACTCTCAGGAGGCAAGATCAGTGCCTATGAGGATAGACTTGTACCCTTCCCCAGATTTGTGCTTCTCTATTATCATTTCCCTAACTTGCCTTAAATGCTTTTTTGTCTTCATTTTGGTTTGGTCTGTTGAAAATCTATCATTCTGTTGGACCTTACAGAGAGAGGGGTGTATCTATTCCTAAGAATCCTTGAAAACGGGTCATCCTCCAATATTCTACATGAACAAACTTGGCGAGTTGGTAAGACAACATACAGTATTGCACTGCGGAAAGTTAGCATAGTAATTACAACGGGGTTGAATACTTTTTCAGACTTATAATATTGGTTTTTAATTTAGTAAATTGTTGACAGGCTTTGGAATTCTTCTTTTGATTTGACATGATGCCCAATGTTTTGTAGATTAACTTGAAAACTTCGATACATTTTAATTTTAGAAAATGAAACAGTAAAATATGAAAATAATTGTGGGGGGTGAATACTTTTTCAAGGCATTGTACTACTGTTCAACCATCTCGCTTCTGAACCAATACTTCACTCACCTCAACACTGAACAGATTCCACACCCTATAGATTTCCTTTCAAGGACTCTACAACTAATATCCTCAGTTTTATTTATTTAGTTGTTTGCTTATTTAAGTAGTTGTTTGTTTGCAGTTTATCTTTTGAACATTTGTTAGCCTTTTTATATTTTTTTTCATTGATTCTGTTGCATTTCTTTGTCCTACTGTGAATACTTGCAAGAAAATGAATATTAGATTAGATTATGAGGACACTCAGTCCTTGTTTGTCATTTAGAAATGCATGCAAGAAATGATACAATGTTCCTCCAGAGTGATATCACAAAAAGGACAAACCAAAGACTAACACTGACAAGACCACATAATCATAACATATAGTTACAGCAGTGCAAAGCAACACCATAATTTGATAAAGAGCAGACCATGGGAACAGTAAAAAAAAAGTCTCAAAGTTCCGATCAACTCCTGATAGTCCCCGATAACAGGTGGCAGAAGGGAGAAACTCTCTCTGCCATAAACCTCCAGGCGCCGACAACTGCCAATGCATTGGAAGTACCCGACCACAGACGACTGAGTCCGTCCGAAAACTTCGAGCCTCCGACCAGCCCTTCGACATCGAGCACCATCTCTGCCGAGCGCTTCGACCCCGTCCCGGCCACCAAGCAACAAGCAAAGCCGAGGACTCAGGGCCTTTCCCTCCGGAGATTCTGGATCACAGAGTAACAACGGCAGCGAGAAAGGCATTTCAGAAGTTTCTCCAGATGTTCCTCCGTCCTCTCACATCTGTCTCTACCAAATCAGGATTGTGCACAGCACCCTACCTGACAGATTACAGATATCATTCACCGGAGTGTCCGTGCAAGCTGCGTCGCGCCACCAGCTTCTCCTCCTCCTTACATGATAGGTGTATACAATACATGTACTGATAATAAATTTACATTGAACTTCAACATCTCTAGGAAAGGAGTACTTCCATCATTTTATTCCTTTCTGGTATCATTCTCAGAGCCTTTTAAAATACAAGAATAATAACAACCAGATTATATTGAATATTTTGGAGCAAGGCTTTATTTTTCCAAACCACAGAAAAAAGAAAAAATGTACCAAACCTAAATACCTCAGAGCCTTCCTAGGCCATCTCAAGAGAAGATTTGCCAAATAGACCTTTTCTATCCATACCAAATTCCCCCCCCCCACCCCGCCCCAAGCAACCTGGCCAATTTCAATTATCTTTCAGAGTGTATCAGTCCATTTAATTAGACCAGACTGATACATCTCATGGTGCTACTATTACTATCCAACACAGGCCTCCAAATACACATTACCATCACAGGCTTATGCAAAGGCCTCACAAAAGGCATCCCCGGACTACTGACCGCTAGAATATTAGGTAGAGCATCTGCATGGGCTCTTTGGCCCACAATAATCGGTGCCAAACATGATGCCAAATTAAACTAATCCCTTTTATCTGTAGATAATCCACATCTCTCTACTCTCCACATATTCATGTGCCTACTCAAAAGCCTCAGACACCATTAGTGTATCTGCTTCCACTATCACCAGGCAGTACATTCCAGACACCTATCACTGTTTTTAAAAACAAAAATAAGCTTTCCTCCCATCACTTTGAAGTAACTCCCTCTGGTTTTTGATGTTTCTACCCTAGACAAAAAGATTCTGGTCATCTATGCCTCTCAATTTTATAAACTATCAGGCCTCCTGTCAGCCTCCAATGCTCCTGAGGAGAACAATTCAAGTTTGTCCAGTACTCCTTATGCCCTCTATAAACTAGCCAGTATCCGGTTGCATATGCTCTCCAAAGCTTTCACACCCTTCCTGTAATGGAGTGAACAGAAATGCACACAATATTCCACACAATATTACTGACTCATACACAAAGCTCCTAGCAATTAGGCTAAGCATGCCATATGCCTTCTTTAACCACTGCCTGCTTGCATTACCCCTTTCAAAGGGGTATAGACTTGGACCCAAGATCCCCCTGTACATCAGTATGGGTCCTGCAACTGCACACGTTTGCCCTTCCAAGGTACATCTCACATTTGCCCAGTTTAAACTCCATCTACCATATCTGTTCATAACTGTAACTGATCTATATCCTGCTGCATTCTTTGACAACCTTCTGCACTTTGCACAACTGCACCAATTTCTGCATTGCCTGCATGTATTCTAATCATCTGTATTTTATCCAACTAATTTAGTTATATCATAAAAAGGGGCCCCCAGCATGAATCCTGTGGAATACCACTGGTCACAGACCTTCAAACAGAATCACCCACTTTCACCACCATTTTCTGCCCCCTATGGGAAAACCCATCCTGAAACCACCATCATAACACCATGCATCCAATGAACCTTAATTCTCTTGATCAACCTTCTATAGGAGCCTTTTTAAATGTCAACTACTTCCCTTCGTGCAAAAACCTCAGTCACTTCCTCAGAACCTTAAATTGCCAAGTCATGACCTGCCCTTACTACCTTTGTCTTCCTCCTTACTGAAACATAGTTGTTCTAAAAACTCTGCTCAGTTGTTCTTTAAATGACTCCCACATCAGATGTGACTTGCCTAATAACAGCTGCTCTCAATTTATATCACCAAACCTAATGATGTTGCAATTTGACCAGACTTTGTCCACATTCATAACTTCATGATCAGTGTTTTCAACATGCTGGCCCACTGGAACGCCAGTCACAGTCAGGCTCATTTCTCAATACAAGGTCCAGTATACCCTCCCCTCGGCCAATCCACATACCATTTCAAGAAAACCTCAGTAGCACCGAATATATCTGGCCCCAATAAGCCTCTTGCACCAAGTACCAATAATTATTGAGGAAGTTTAAAAATCACCCAATACAGCAACCCTGTTGCTTTTCAATCCTTCCAAAGTTTGCCTAAGTGTAACTGCATTTTTCCCATTTTGAGCTCCCCCCCACATTGCCTCAGTAGATGAGACCGTCTCCAAGCGCAGCCGTGACTTTCTCCCCCAAACTCTTTCCGTTCTCCCTCTACTCTTGGGTCAAATAACAGACCTCAGAAGATCCTACTGCTTGGTCCAGTAAAATGGATATTAAAAATTAGCCCAAATATTTCATCGAAATCCGCTCATGGCACTTGTTGGAACACATTTCTTTAGACAAATTACAACACCAAAACCAAAAAAAAATGGAACCACAGATTCACCAGTCTGTTTTGCACAAGGGAGGTTGATATATATACATACATACATATATACACACACACACATATACACACACACACACATATACACACACACACACATATACACACACACACACATATACACACACACACACACATACACACACACACACACATATACACACACACACACACATATATACACACACACACACATATATACACACACACACACATATATACACACACACACACATATATATACACACACACACATATATATACACACACACACATATATATACACACACACACATACATACATACATATATCAATCTTTATAACATTTGGATTTTATGCAAAGATTTTCATTCAGGAAATTTGAAACTGGATTGACTTTTGAATGCCTCTCAGTACTTGTCCCCTAGGGAACTGAAAACAATTCCCAAACACAAACTGAGCGAGCACTTTTCAAACTGACTATAAGGCAGCACGAAAAGGACAACTTGTTTACAAGAACCATGCAAATCTCTTGCGGCTTCAATTGAGTTTCGGATTTAAACCATAAACGGAGCCCCACACAACAACTATTCGAAATCACTTCCATCAAAAGTAAATGCGAACACAAAGTGGTGAGCTGCGGAAAGGGGATTGAAGGAAGTCGGAGCATTAAACAAAATACCTGGTCCAGAAATTCGGTCACGTCATATATTTTGTTATTAACGTGAATCCACGCGCTGTTGCCACTGTTGTGCTGCTTTAACTCTTCCAGTCGGTAATATTTCACTTCTTCCTTATCCTCAGCCATGTTAGACGAACTTCCACTAAGAGCACTGACTTGCACTTCAAGTAACTTGCTAAAGATCTCGTTTTTTTATTGGTAGTTACCGGGTTACTGCCAGTCTCGGAGCTCCATTGGTTAGTCGACGTGCTACTCAAATGACATCACACTATCCAAAGTTCGAAACGGGGATATAAAGCCAGTTGCGAAAAAAAGGTTAAATGTCCGACTTTGGAATATCTTGATGTACTTAATTCGATGACCGGCCTTGAACAAATGAACCCCATCTCAGTCTTAAATGCATTTAATAGAAAGTAGCTACCTACCTGAATTAATTTATGAAGTTAGGGATTCATACTGCTTATCTTCCAAGAATTATCCTGTCAAAAGGTGATTGACAGTAATTATAAAATTTCTTGTAAAAGTAATGACCAGAACTGTCAAACGTACAAGGGACCTGACCTGAAAGAGCAGCAAGTCATACATTGGGGAATTGTACATTACCCTTGAAAATGAGAGATTACAGGAGTAGAAAAGTCTTTCTGCATTTGTATGAGGCCTTGGTGAGACGACAGTGGACTATTGTATACAGTCCTGGTCTCCTTCCCTGAGAAAAGAGGTACTTACCATAGAAGTATAGCAAGGATTGGGGCGTGTGAGCCCAGAGCTGGATGTCCTGCTGGAAGGTGATGCATCTTCCATAGCCTTTCCTTTCCAGATGTAGTGATTGCAGCAGGACCTCCCTTCGGCTTGCCATGCAGGAGGTCGCTTGCATACAGCCTCTCCTACACTACTGTGTCCATAGAAATGCCTTCACTTGGCGTCCCTGTTCTTACTGAGTTTGCTATGTCATGGCTGGACCGAGTGTTCAGCGGTATAACTGGGCAGGCAGGCTGGGCTCATCAGCCTTGGTTGGCGGCCAGTCTAGGAGAAAGACAACTCCGATTTCAAAGCTGGGCAGATGGGGCTTGTTAACCTTGCCAGGAAGTCTGTCTAGCATCTCACTGTGCCACTGTGAAACGTCCCCCGGCCTAAAGAGAGGATTCGGTCAGTGTACACCGATCCTCACTTTAAGCCCACGCAGGCGGGAAGAAAAGTCCTACAACGATAGAGTTTTCCCTCTAGAACTTCGCAAGCGAAGAACCCAGCCATCATCATCAGAAGAAGGGTTCATTAGACTGGGATACTGGGATTACAAGACGAGAAGCAATTGAGTAGATAGCGATTGTAATCTTTAGAGTTTAGGAAGATGAGAGGAGCCCCCTTTGATTTTTACAAAACTCTTGATGGACTTCCAGAAGAGATGTAAGCAGAAAATTTTCTCCTGAATGAGGTGTTTAGGTCACAGGGTATGGACTGAGAATAAGGGTACACCACTGATACTAAATTGGGGATAAATGTCTTCACTTGCAGAAATTGAATATTTAAAAATTCTCTACCCCTAAGCTATGGAAGTTGATTTGCTATGATCAGTCACAGCTGAGAGGAACACATTTTTTGGGCATTAACGAATCAGCGATTAATGCTGGAAATGGGTACTCAAGGAATCAGAGGTGGGAAGTGTTGGCAACTTTAAATTGTTAGTTTATTATTTCAGAGGACCTGTCCCAGGCCCAGCACGTATGTGCAACTATGAAGAAAGCACAGCAATGCCTATACTGCCTTAGGAGTTTGCGGAGACTTGGCATGACTTGTAAAACTTTGACAAACTTCTATACATGTGTAGTGAACAGTATATTAACTGTCTGCTTCACAGTCTGGTATTGAAACACCAATGTCCTTGAATGGAAAGTCCTACAAAAAATAATGGATTTGGCTCAGTCCATCATGGGTAAAGCCTTCCTAACCAATGAGTACATCTACTGTATATGAAATGCTGTTGCAGGAAAGCAGCATCCATCCTCAGGGAATCTCACTTCCCAAGACATGCTCTCTTCTCACTACTGCCATCAGGAAGGAGGAAGGCTCAGGACTCCTGTAACAGTTACTACCTCTCATCCACCAGGCTCTTGAACCAACGGGGATAACTTCTCTCAACTTCACTGACCCCATAATTGAAATGTTCCCACAACCAATAGACTCACTTTCAAAGACTCTTCATCAATATGTTCTCAATATTTATTGCTCATTTATTTATTATTATTGTTTCTTCTTTTCCATTTGCATATTTTGTTGTCTTCTGCACTCTGGTTGAATGCCCTTGTTGGACAGTCTTTCATTGATTCTGTTATAGTTATTACTCTATGGATTTGTTGAGTATGCCCACAAGAAAATGAATCTCAGGGTTGTATATGGGAACATATATGGACTTTGATTATAACATTTACTTTAAACTTTGAAAAGGAAGTGACTCTGAGATAAAAAGATGGAGCATGAGGATCAAGAGAATCAATGGCCTACTCCTACTCCTACTTCTGTTTCAGATGTCGCTTTCGGAAGTTGCAAAATTAAACATTAAGTCCTGAACCCTCCGATGTGGCTTTTGCAGACATTTTAATATCCGTCTCACTGCTTACTTTTCCACTGGCATATATCATGAAATGTTAACTTTGTGGCAGCAGTACATAATAAATATTTTTTAAAAACTAAATTACAGTGAGTACACTGTATATATGTATATTAACACATACGGTGCCAGCTGAATCATCTGCAGCTCAACATCAGTAAGACAAAGGAGATAGTGGTGGACTTCAGGAAGACTAAATTGCTCCCTGTTACTATTTGTGGTGGGCATATGGATCTGGTGAGAATCTACAAGTACCTGGGAGTGCACATGGATGACAGACCTGAGTGGAGCACCAACACAGAGGCTGTGTACAAGAAGGGCCTAAGTTGTCTCTACTTCCTCAGGAGACTAAGGTCCTTTGGAGTATGCAAGCCTCTCCTTCACTTGTTCTGCCAGTCTGTCGTTGCCAGTACAGTCTTCTACGCGGTGGTGTGCTGCGGTCGTGGCATCAACATGAGCTATACCAACAGGCTCAATAAACTGATCAGAAAGGCTTGCTCTGTTATTGGAGTCAAACCGGACACACTGGAGGCTGTAGTAGAACAAAGGACCCTACGGAAAATCTTGGTAATTCTTGTCACTGTTTCTCACCCTCTGCGTGCTACTTTGGCTGAACAGAGGAGCATTTTAGTAATAAACTAAGATAACTGCACTGCTCCAAAGAGTGCTACATAAGATCATTCTTACCATCGGCGATTAGGCCTTATAATGAGTCAACCTCTTGCTGGGGTACTGGTGACCCCTTCCTGTTAGACTGGTGTAATTTATTTTTTATTTTTACTTACTTCTAATATTTGTGTATCTGTCTACTTATAATGCTAAAGTGGCACTGTAATTTCTTTTTGAGATTAATAAAGGATCTATCTATTAAATAGTTAAGATAAGTAGTGCAAAAACAGAAATTTAAGAAAAAAAGCAGTGAGATAGTGTTCATCAATTTAATGTCCATTTAGAACTCGGATGGCAGAGGCAAAGAAGCTGTTCTTGAATTACTGTGCCTTCAGGCTTCTGTACCTCCTTCTTGATGGTAGCAACAAGAGGAGGGCGTGTCCTGGGTGGAGGTGATTTTTGATAATGGAAGCCGCTTTCCTGAGTCACCGATCTTTGTAGTATTTGGATACTACAGAGGCCAGTACCCATGATGGAGCTGACGAATCTTATAATTATCTGCAGCTTACTTTGATTCTGTGCAATAGCACCACCCCCCCATACCAGATGGTGATGCACTCCATGGTACATCTAGAAATCATAGAAAACCTACAGCACAATACAGGCCCTTTGGCCCACAATGCTGTGCCAAACATGTCCTTACTTTAGAACCGTCTCGACTCCACCGCACCTTGTCCCCATTCCAACCTCACTCCTTCGGAACGCTCTGCTCTCCACTCCCTCCGCACTAATCCTAACCTTATAATTAAACCCGCCGATAAGGGGGGTGCTGTTGTAGTCTGGCGTTCTGACCTCTACCTTGCCGAGGCACAGCGACAACTCGTGGATACCTCCTCTTATTTACCCCTCGATTGTGACCCCACTAAGGAGCACCAGGCCATTGTCTCGCACGCCATCACCGACTTAATCCGCTCAGGGGATCTCCCATCCACTGCTACCAACCTTATAGTTCCCACACCCCGCACTTCCCGTTTCTACCTCCTACCCAAGATCCACAAACCTGCCTGTCCTGGCCGACCTATTGTCTCAGCTTGCTCCTGCCCCACCGAACTCGTTTCTGCGTACCTCGACACAGTTTTATCACCCCTTGTTCAATCCCTTCCGACCTATGTTCGTGACACTTCTCACGCTCTTAAACTTTTCGATGATTTTAAGTTCCCTGGCCCCCACCGCTTTATTTTCACCATGGATGTCCTGTCCTTATATACTTCCATCCCCTATCAGGAAGGTCTCAAAGCTCTATGCTTCTTTTTGGATTCCAGACCTAATCAGTTCCCCTTTAACACCACTCTGCTCCGTCTAGCGGAATTAGTCCTTACTCTTAATAATTTCTCCTTTGGCTCCTCCCACTTCCTCCAAACTAAAGGTGTAGCTATGGGCACCCGTATGGGTCCTAGCTATGCCTGCCTTTTTGTTGGCTTTGTGGAACAATCTATGTTCCGTGCCTATTCTGGTATCTGTCCCCCACTTTACTTTCGCTACATCGACGACTGCATTGGCGCTGCTTCCTGCACGCATGCAGAACTCGTTGACTTTATTAACTTTGCCTCCAACTTTCACCCTGCCCTCAAGTTTACCTGGTCCATTTCCGACACCTCCCTCCCCTTTCTAGATCTTTCTGTCTTTGTCTCTGGAGACAGCTTATCCACTGATGTCTACTATAAGCCTACTGACTCTCACAGCTATCTGGACTATTCCTCTTCTCACCCTGTCTCTTGCAAAAACACCATCCCCTTCTCGCAATTCCTCCGTCTCCGCCGCATCTGCTATCAGGATGAGGCTTGTCATTTTAGGACAAGGGAGATGTCTTCCTTTTTTAAAGAAAGGGGCTTCCCTTCCTCCACTATCAACTCTGCTCTTAAACGCATCTCCCCCATTTCACGTACATCTGCTCTCACTCCATCCTCCCGCCACGCCACTAGGAATAGGGTTGCCCTGGTCCTCACCTACCACCCCACCAGCCTCCGGGTCCAACATATTATTCTCCGTAACTTCCGCCACCTCCAACGGGATCCCACCACTAAGCACATCTTTCCCTCCCCGCCTCTCTCTGCATTCCGCAGGGATCGTTCCCTACACAACTCCCTTGTCCATTCGTCCCCCCCATCCCTCCCCACTGATCTCCCTCCTGGCACTTATCCGTGTAAGTGGAACAAGTGCTACACATGCCCTTACACTTCCTCCCTTACCACCATTCAGGGCCCCAAACAGTCCTTCCAGGTGAGGCAACACTTCACCTGTGAGTCGACTGCGGTGATATACTGCGTCCGGTGCTCCCGATGTGGCCTTTTATATATTGGCAAGACCCGACGCAGACTGGGAGACCACTTTGCTGAACATCTACGCTCTGTCTGCCAGAAAAAGCAGGATCTACCAGTGGCCACACATTTTAATTCCACATCCCATTCCCATTCTGACATGTCTATCCACGGCCTCCTCTACTGTAAAGATGAAGCCACACTCAGGTTGGAGGAACAACACCTTATATTCCGTCTGGGTAGCCTCCAACCTGATGGCATGAACATCGACTTCTCTAACTTCTGCTAAGGTCCCACCTCCCCCTCGCACCCCATCTGTTACTCATTTTTATGCACACATTCTTTCTCTCACTCTCCTTTTTCTCCCTCTGTCCCTCTGAATATACCTCTTGCCCATCCTCTGGGTCCCCCCCCCTTGTCTTTCTTCCCGGACCTCCTGTCCCATGATCCTCTCGTATCCCCTTTTGCCTATCACCTGTCCAGCTCTTGGCTCTATCCCTCCCCCTCCTGTCTTCTCCTATCATTTTGGATCTCCCCCTCCCCCTCCAACTTTCAAATCCCTTACTCACTCTTCCTTCAGTTAGTCCTGACGAAGGGTCTTGGCCTGAAACATCGACTGCACCTCTTCCTACAGATGCTGCTTGGCCTGCTGCGTTCACCAGCAACTTTGATGTGTATTCCTTACCTTAGAAATTACCCAGGGATACTGATAGACCTCTATTTTTCTGAACTCCATGTACCTGTACAGGAGTCTCTTAAATGACCCCATCGTATCCGCCTCCACCACCATCGCCGGCAGCCCATTTCACGCACTCACCACTCTCTGCGTGAAAAACTTACCACTGACATCTCCTCTCTACCTACTTTCAAGCACCTTAAAACTGTGCCCTCTTGTGCTAGCCATTTCAACCCTGGGAAAAAGCCTCTGACAATCCACAAGATCAATGTCTCTCATCATCTTATACACCTCTATCAGGTCACCTCTCAACCTCCATCACTCTAAGGGATAAAGGCCAAGTTCACTCAACCTATTCTCATAAGGCATGCTCCCCAACCCAGGCAACATCCTCGTAAATCTCCCCTGCACCCTTTCCATGGTTTCCACATCCTTCCTATAGTGAGGCGACCAGAACTCAGCACAGTACTCCAAGTGGGGTCTGACCAGGGTCCTATATACCTGTAACATTACCTCTTGGCTCCTAAACTCAATCCCATGATTGATGAAGGCCAATGCACTGTATGCTTTCTTAACCACAGAGTCAACCTGCACAGCAGCCTTGAGTGTCCTATGGACTCGGACCCCAAGATCCCTCTGGTCCCCTACACTCCCAAGAGTCTTACCATTAACACTATATTCTGTCATCATATTTGACCTGCCAAAGTGAACCACCTCATACTTATCTGGATCGAGCTCCATTTGCCACTCCTCAGCCCAGTTTTGCATCCTATCAATGTCCAGCTATAACTTCTGACAGCCTTCCACACTGTCCACAACATACCCAACCTTTGTGTCATCAGTAAATTTACTAACCCACCCCTCCACTTCTTCATCCAGGTCATTTATAAAAATCACGAAGAGTAGGGGTCCCAGAACAGATCCCTGAGGCACTCCCCTGGTCACCGATCTCCATGCAGAATATGACCCGTCTACAACCACTCTTTGCCTTCTGTGGGCAAGCCAGTTCTGGAGCCACAAAGCAATGTCCACTTGGATCCCATGCCTCCTTACTTTCTCAATAAGCCTGGCATGGGGTACCTTGTCAAATGCCTTGCTGATATCCATGTACACTACATCTTCATCAATGTGTTTAGTCACATCCTCAAAAAATGCTCTATCTTCATCAATGTGTTTAGTCACATCCTCAAAAAATGCTCTATCTTCATCAATGTGTTTAGTCACATCCTCAAAAAATTCAATCAGACTCATAAGGCACGGCTTGCCATTCACAAAGCCATGCTGACTATTCCTAATCATATTATGCCTCTCCAAATGTTCATAAATCCTGCCTCTCAGGATCTTCCCCATCAACTTACCAACCACTGAAGTAAGACTCACTGGTCTATAATTTCCTGGGCTATCTCTACTCCCTTTCTTGAATAATGGAATAACATCCGCAACCCTCCAATCCTCCGGAACCTCTCCCGTCCCCACTAATGATGCAAAGATCATCGCCAGAGGCTCAGCAATCTCTACCCTTGCCTCCCACAGTAGCTTGGGGTATATCTCGTCCGGTCCTGGTGACTTATCCAACTTGATGCTTTCCAAAAGCTCCAACACATCCTCTTTCTTAATATCTACATGCTCAAGCTTTTCAGTCCGCTGTAAGTCATTCCTATAATTGCCAAGGTCCTTTTCTGTAGTGAATACGGAAGCAAAGTACTCATTAAGTACTTCTGCTATGACCCCCGATTCCATACACACTTTTTCACCATCACACTTGATTGGTCCTATTCGCTCACGTCTTATCCTCTTGCTCTTCAAATACATGTAGAATGCCTTGGGGTTTTCCCTAATCTTATCCACCAAGGCCTTCTCATGGCCCCTTCTGCTCTCCTAATTTCTTTCTTAAGTTCCTTCCTGCTAGCCTTATAATCTTCTAGATCGCTATCATTACCTAGTTTTTTGAACCTTTCATAAGCTTTTCTTTTCTTCTTGACTAGATTTACAACAGCCTTTGTACACCACGGTTCCTGTGCCCTACCATCTTTTCCCTGTCTCATTGGAACGTACCTATGCAGAACTCCACACAAATATCCCCTGAACATTTCTTCCATATATTTCCCTGAGAACATCTGTTCCCAATTTATGCTTCCAAGTTCCTGCCTGACAGCCTCATATTTCCCTTTACTCCAATTAAACACTTTCCTAACTTGTCTGTCCCTATTCCTCTCCAATGCTATGGTAAAGGAGGTAGAATTGTGATCACTATCTCCAAAATGCTCTCCCACTGAGAGATCTCACACCTGACCAGGTTCATTTCTCAATACCAGATCAAGTACATCCTCTCCTCTTGTAGGCTTATCTACATATTGTGTCAAGAAACCTTCTCAAACACACTTAACAAACTCCACCAACTCCTTGTTCCAGCAGCTAGAATACAGAGGGCATCTAAACTTTTACTTGCCATATCCTAGTTTAAATCGCCCAATCAATCATCACCTGTGTGCTTAGTATTAGTTAAAACAATGGGATAGGCTTTCCACTTGCGCATCAACACTCAGCGTTGGTGTCAGCCCATGGGTGTTGGTATTGCCTTTGGTTTATTATTGTCACATGTCCAAAGATGCAGTGAAAAGCTTGTCTTGCATACCGTTTATACAGATCAAATCGCTACACAGTGCATTGAGCCTGAATAAAGTAAATCAATACATGCTGAAGCCAGTGTGGTCCACCGGGGGCAGTGTGGCACAGCATCCAGGCTGGAGTCTGTGCTGCCCTCTGCCCCTCCAGTGCTCACTCAGTAGGAGACAACCTGTATTGTGGTCGACTGCAGATCTCTGCGGCATTCATGGACACAGTGCCTGGACTATTTTTTTTTTGCGTGCTGTATTTTACTGATATTTTACATGTGCTTGCTATCTTGTACAGTGGATGCTCAAGTCCATTATATAAAATGACGTAGTATTTGCATATAACCTATGCACATCCTCCTGTACACTTTAACTCATCTCTAGATTACTTATAATACCTAATACAACGTAAATAGTTGTTAAACTGTATTGTTTAGGGAATAATGACAAGAAAAAATGCTCAATAAACGAGTGCTGGAGAGAGAACTTCGGGGTTTTCTCGATCCATGGTTGGTTGAAACCGCGCATGCGGATCCCGCTGATAAGGAGGGCCGACTGTATGTGCTATGTGCGACCATCGGCGCTTTGTTTTGCACCTTGGCCCTGGAGTATCACTGTCTCGTTTGACTGTATTCCTGTGTGGTCATGTATGGTTGAGTGACAATTAAACTTGAATTGAACAGAATAACAATGCAGAACAAAGTGTAAAAGCTACCAAAAAAGTACAGTGCAGATAACTGATAAATTACAAAATTATAACAAGGTAGATTGTGAGGCCAACAGTTCATCTTATCATACTAGAGGTATGTTCAAGCGTCTGATAATAATGGGATAGAGGCTGTCCTTGAGCTTGGTAGTATCTACTTTCAAGCTTTTGTAAACTTTTGCCTGATGGGTGAGGGGAGGAAAGTACATCCAGGGTGGGTGGGGTCTTTGATTATTCTGGTTGCTTTACCTGGGCAGCAAGAATTATAGACAGCGTCCATAGAGGGGAGACTGGATCCTATGATGTGCTGAACTTTCTCCACAACTCCCTGCAGTTTTTTGTGGTCACTTGCAGAGCAGTTGCCATACCAAGCCTTAATGCGTCCAGATAGAGGCATCTTTTTGCTCCAGTCAGCTGCAGTTGTCTCTATTGAGATCTATTGAGCACCTCATGGAGTCTCATGGGCAGTGTTATCTTCAATAGGCTTCCTAACTCTCTGACCTCTGTCACAGAGGCAGCTTTAATGGTGGTGGGGACAGAATCTATTAGTACATTAAAAGTAAGTAAGATAACTCTGCAAGTCCAGCAAGATGTCTGTGCTGACAGTCCCTGTTCTGCATTCAGCCATAATAAGTTGCTAGGAGATGAACTCCTAGCGAAAATCTGTTCTGGATCCATGCTGGAACAGTGGATGACCAGCAATTTCAGAGAAATGGAAGACATGTTCCAATTCGCATCCTGGCTTTCAAATATATCTCTTTGCTGATTCCTTTTTTTCCCCATCCTCATATAAATTTCAAACTTTATACAGCAACAGTGTAAATTGCTACTGTAAATGTAAAATAGTCATAGTCTAATTAGAATACTAGATGGCATTTTTGGCAGAGACAGTCAACTCCAATCGATGGATTGACTGCAGCAATTTTCAGCTGGAGTGTGGCAGGTAGAGCTTATCATGGGCAAATGAAAAGCACTGTTCAAAGTTAAACATAAAGTTATTATCAAAGTACATATATGTCACCATATACAACCCAGAAATTCATTTTTAGTGGGCATACATAATAACCATTGTAGGATCAATGAAGGACTGCACCAACTGGCTGTGTGCAAAAGATAACAAACTGTGCAATTATAAAAATAGAGAAAAATAATTATTATATTAAACATAAAGAAAGGTGCAACAGAGTTATTAGAATATAAAACAGAGCAGCAGGATACAACAGATGGATAAAAATGAAATATGTAAGTATTCGGGATGTCAACAAGCAAAGAAAATAGATAGTGCAATAGAACCACAGAACCATAGAACACTACAGCACAGAAAACAGGCCATTCGGCCCTTCTAGTCTGTGCCGAAACATTATTCCACTAGTCCCATTGACCTGCATCCAGTCTATAACCCTCCAGACCTCTCCCATCCATGTGTCTATCCAATTTATTCTTAAAACTTAAGAGTGAGCCCACATTTGCCACGTCAGATGGCAGCTTGTTCCACACTCCCACCACTCTCTGAGTGAAGAAGTTCCCCCTAATCCTTTCCCCTTTCACCCTAAAGCCATGTCCTCTCATATTATCTCTCCTAATCAAAGTGGAAAGAGCCTATTCACATTTATTCTGTCTATACCCCTCATAATTTTCTAAACCTCTATCAAATCTTCCCTCATTCCTCTATGCTCCAAGGAATAAAGTCCTAACCTGTTAAATCTTTCCCTGTACTCAACTCCTGAAGACCCGGTGACATCCTAATAAATCTACTCTGCACTCTTTCAATCTTACTAATATCCTTCCTATAGTTAGGTGTCCAGAACTGTACACAGTACTCCAAATTTGGTCTCACCAATATCTTATACAACCTCCCCATAACATCCCAACTCCTATACTCAATACTTCGATTTATGAGTGCAGGATGCCAAAAAGCCTTCTTTACAACCCTGTCTACCTGTGACACCACTTTCAGTGAATTATGTATCTGAACCAGATCTCTTTGTTCCTCCCCATTCCTCAGTGCCCTACCATTTACTGTGTATGTCCTACCTTGATTTGTCCTTCCAAAATGAAACATCTCACACTTGTCTGCATTAAATTCCATCTGCCGTTTTCTGGCCCATTTTTCCAGTTGGTCCAGATCCTTCTGAAAGCTCAGAAAGCCTTCCTCACTGTCCACAGCGCCTCCAATCTTAGTGTCATCAGCAAACTTGCTGATCCAATTTACCACATTATTATCTAGATCATTGATATAGACAACAAACAACAATGGTCCCAGCTCAGATCCTTGAGGCACACCACTAGTCACTCGCCTCCAGTGTGACAAGCAATCATCCACTACCACTCTCTGTCTTCTCCCACACAGCCAATTTTGAATCCAGTTTACAATCTCTCCATAGATACCTAGTGTCTGAACCTTCTGAACTAACCTCCCATGTGGGACCTTGTCAAAGGCCTTACCAAAGTCCATGTAGACAACATCCACAGCCTTTCCTTTGTCTACTTTCTTGGTAACCTCCTCAAAAAACTCTTCAAGATTCATTGAACATGATCTACCACGCACAAAGCCATGCTGACTATTCTTAGTCAGACCCTGGCTGTCCAAATACTTGTATATCCAATCTCTCAGAACACCTTCCAATAATTTACCTACTTACTGATGTCAGGCTCACGAGCCTGTAATTACCTGGTTTACTTTTGGAGCCTTTTTTAAACAACGGAACAACATGAGCTACCCTCCAATCCTCCGGCACCATACCCGTGGCTAAGTACATTTTAAATATTTCTGTCAGAGCCCCTGCAATTTCTACACTAGTCTCTCTCAAGGTCTGAGGAAATATCATGTCAGGCCCGGGCGATTTATCTACCTTTATTCACTGTAAGGCAGCAAGCACCTCCTCCTCTTTAGTCTCTAAATGTTCCATGACACTGCTGCTTGTTTCCCTTCCTTTACATATGTAACGCTCAGTTATATTGGCTCATATATGTCTAGGGGAAATCCCACCCAGCATCTGCCTCAACGCTTCCCACGGAGTCGGTTGCTGAAGCACTGCCGCCCGAATCAATCCCAAACATCAATCATCAGCCAGCACACGCAGTACATTTTACCAGGTACACTTTATAGATATTACTAATTCTATGACATCAATATAAATTCCATACAGAAAAGGAAGTAATGAAAAAAAAAGGTGCCAAGACTTATCAAAGTCCAAGTTCTTCGCGCGCAACTGTTGGAGCTCAATCGATTCCTGACGACCACCCAAATCCTGTTGACTCACAGCTCGGGACCACCCGAAGTGATCAACCGGAGCCTTGCCGCATGTCCGCCATCCTCCCCGTCTCTCCTCCAACTCTCCGCCAAAACCCCGTCCCTAGTCATATGATACAGCATTATCATCTGAAAACAAAATGATACATGACCACCCATTGGCTAATAGCACCCTGCTATCTGTACTAACCCAAGCAAATGTCTAGCTAGAGACTTTCTCAGCATTTAACATAACAAAGAAGCCATTTTAAATTTAACATAAAAAAGGCCCCGTACACATACATGCTATGCCGTTTTCCTGAGTAAATACTGATGAAAAAAAATTGTTTAAGATCTCCCCCATCTCGTGAGGCTCCACACATAGATGACCACTTTGATCTTCTAGGGGACCAATTTTGTCCCTTACTATCTTTTTACTCTTAATATACTTGTAGAAACCCTTCGGGTTTACCTTCACATTATCTGCCAAAGCAACCTCATCTCTTCTTTTTGCCTTCCTGACTTCCTTCTTTAGTATTTTCTTACATAGAAACACAGAAACATAGAAAATAGGTGCAGGAGTAGGCCATTCGGCCCTTCGAGCCTGCACCGCCATTTATTATGATCATGACTGATCATCCAACTCAGACCCCTGCACCAGCCTTCCCTCCATACCCTCTGATCCCCCTAGCCACAAGGGCCATATCTAACTCCCTCTTAAATATAGCCAATGAACTGGCCTCAACTGTTTCCTGTGGCAGAGAATTCCACAGAATCACCACTCTCTGTGTGAAGAAGTTTTTCCTAATCTCAGTCCTAAAAGGCTTCGCCTTTATCCTCAAACCGTGACCCCTCGTTCTGGACTTCCCCAACATCGGGAACAATCTTCCTGCATCTAGCCTGTCCAATCCCTTTAGGATTTTATACGTTTCAATCAGATCCCCCCTCAATCTTCTAAATTCCAACGAGTACAAGCCTAGTTCATCCAGTCTTTCTTCATATGAAAGTCCTGCCATCCCAGGAATCAATCTGGTGAACCTTCTTTGTACTCTCTCTATGGCAAGGATGTCTTTCCTCAGATTAGGGGACCAAAACTGCACACAATACTCTAGGTGTGGTCTCACCAAGGCCTTGTACAACTGCAGTAGTACCTCCCTGCTCCTGTACTCGAATCCTCTTGCTATAAATGCCAGCATACCATTCGCCTTTTTCACCGCCTGCTGTACCTGTATGCCCACTTTCAATGACTGGTGTATATTGACACCCAGGTCTCGTTGCCCCTCCCCTTTTCCTAATCGGCCACCATTCAGATAATAATCTGTTTTCCTATTTTTGCCACCAAAGTGGATAACTTCACATTTATCCACATTAAATTGCATCTGCCATGAATTTGCCCACTCACCCAACCTATCCAAGTCACCCTGCATCCTCTTAGCATCCTCCTCACAGCTAACACTGCCACCCAGCTTCGTGTCATCCGCAAACTTGGAGATGCTGCATTTAATTCCCTCATCCAAGTCATTAATATATATTGTAAACAACTGGGGTCCCAGCACTGAGCCTTGCGGTACCCCACTAGTCACTGCCTGCCATTCTGAAAAGGTCCCGTTTATTCCCACTCTTTGCTTCCTGTCAGCTAACTAATTCTCTATCCACATCAATACCTTACCCCCAATACCGTGTGCATTAAGTTTGCACACTAATCTCCTGTGTGGGACCTTGTCAAAAGCCTTTTGAAAATCCAAATATACAACATCCACTGGTTCTCCCCTATCCACTCTACTAGTTATATCCTCAAAAAATTCAATGAGATTCGTCAGACATGATTTTCTTTCACAAATCCATGCTGACTTTGTCCGATGATTTCACCACTTTCCAAATGTGCTGTTATCACATCTTTGATAACTGACTCCAGCAGTTTCCCCACCACTGACGTTAGGCTAACCGGTCTATAATTCCCCGGTTTCTCTCTCTCTCCTTTTTTAAAAGGTGAGGTTACATTAGCTACCCTCCAATCCTCAGGAAGTAGTCCAGAATCTAACGAGTTTTGAAAAATTATCACTAATGCATCCACTATTTCTTGGGCTACTTCCTTAAGCACTCTGGGATGCAGACCATCTGGCCCTGGGGATTTATCTGCCTTTAATCCCTTCAATTTACCTAACACCACTTCCCTACTAACATGTATTTCGCTCAGTTCCTCCATCTCACTGGACCCTCTGTTCCCTACTATTTCTGGAAGATTATTTATGTCCTCCTTAGTGAAAACAGAACCAAAGTAATTATTCAATTGGTCTGCCATGTCCTTGCTCCCCGTAATCAATTCACCTGTTTCTGTCTGTAGGGGACCTACATTTGTCTTTACCAGTCGTTTCCTTTTTACATATCTATAAAAGCTTTTACAGTCAGTTTTTATGTTCCCTGCCAGTTTTCTCTCATAATCTTTTTTCCCCTTCCTAATTAAGCCCTTTGTCCTCCTCTGCTGAACTCTGAATTTCTCCCAGTCTTCAGGTGAGCCACTTTTTCTGGCTAATTTGTATGCTTCTTCTTTGGAATTGATACTATCCCTAATTTCTCTTGTCAGCCATGGGTGCACTACCTTCCTTGACATTCTTTTGCCAAACTGGGATGAACAATTGTTGTAGTTCATCCATGCAATCTTTAAATGCTTGCCATTGCATATCCACCGTCAATCCTTTAAGTGTCATTTGCCAGTCTATCTTAGCTAATTCACATCTCATACCTTCAAAGTTACCCCTCTTTAAGTTCAGAACCTTTGTTTCTGAATTAACTATGTCACTCTCCATTTTACTGAAGAATTCCACCATATTATGGTCACTCTTACCCAAGGGGCCTCTCACGACAAGATTGCTAATTAACCCTTCCTCATTGCTCAAAACCCAGTCTAGAATAGCCTGCTCTCTAGTTGGTTCCTCGACATGTTGGTTCAAAAAACCATCCCGCGTACATTCCAAGAAATCCTCTTCCTCAGCACCTTTACCAATTTGGTTCAGTTTCTATACTCTTCAAGTACCTCATTTTTTCCTTGTTGTCTATACCTGCTATACACCTCTCTCTTTTTCTTAACCAGATCGTCAATATCCCTTGAAAACCAAGGTTCCCTATGTCTGTTAACTTTGCCTTTAATCCTGGCAGGAACAATGCAACTACACTCTCAAAATTTCGCCTTTGAATGCCTTCCACATACTGAACCCATCCTTGCCAGAAAACAACTTATCCCAATCCACTCTTCCTAGATCCTTTCTCATTTCCTCAAAATTGGCCCTTCTCCAATTTAGAACCTTAACTCGAGGACCAGACCTATCCTTATCAATAATTAACTTGAAACTAATGACATTATGGTCACTGGACCCAAAATATTCGCCTACACATACTTCTGTCACCTGATCTGTCTGTTTCCCTAATATGAGATCAAGTATTGCATCCTCTCTCGTTGGTACCTCTATATATTGATTTAAAAAACTTTCCTGAACACATTTGACAGACTCCACGCCATCTAACCCTTCCACAGTGTGGGAGTCTCAGTCAATATGTGGAAAGTTAAAATCCCTGACTATTACAACTTTCTGTTTCTTACATCGGTCTGCTCTCTCTCTACAGATTTGCTCCTCCAATTCTCTCTGACTATTGGGCGGTCTATAATACAACCCTATTAGTGTGGTCACCCCTTTCCCATTCCTCAGCTCCACCCATATGGCCTCTGTAGACAAGCCCTCCAGGCTGTCCTGTCTATGCACAGCTGTGATATTCTCCCTGACTAGTAATGTCATTCCTCCCACTTTCATCCTTCTCCCTATGTCACATCTGAAACAACGGAACCCTGGATCATTAAGCAAACAATGTTTGCTTTTTTGATTCTGTACAGCAAGAGCTCAGGCAAACCGACATCAAATTCCCTGTATGTGTCCACATACTTGGCGATAATAAAGGATTCTGATTCTGATTAAGCTGCCAGTCCTGCCCCTCCTGCAACCAAGTCTCACTAATACCATAATGTCGTAATCCCACGTGTCAATCCATGCCCTAAGCTCATCTGCCTTACCTACAATACTCCTTGCATTGAAATAGATGCACCTGAGAACATTTCTATCATGGACAAACCTTTGATTTCTGTCTACACATGCAGTCCTCGCATGACCTTTATCCTTCTCCACCTCACTACCTGCTCTAACACTCTGGTTCCCCTCCCCCTGCACATCTAGTTTAAACCCACCAGAGCAGCACTAGCAAATCTACCCACAAGGATGTTAGTCCCCCTCCAGTTCAGGTGAAAACCGTCCTGTCGGAACAGGTCCCACCTTCCCTGGAACAAAGTCCAATTGTCTAGAAACATGAAGCCTTCCCTCCTGCACCATCTCCTTAGCCACGTATTTAGCTGCATTATCTTCCAACTTCTAGCCTCACTAGCATGTGGCACGGGTAGCAATCCTGAGACTGCAACCCTAGGGGCCCTGTCCTTCAACTTTGCACCTAACTCCCTATACTGTCTTTGCAGGACCTCCTCCTCCTTCCTATCCACGTCATTGGTCCCTACATGGACCACAACATCTGGCTGCTCACCCCCCCTCCTGAGAATACCGAGAACTCGATCCGAGATATCGTGGACCCTGGCACCAGGGAGGCAACAGACCATCCGGGGTTCCTGATCTCTCCCACAGAACCTCTTATCTGTCCCCCTAACTATCGAATCCCCTATCATTACTGCTCTCCTCTTTTCCCTCCTTCCTTTCTGAGCTGAGGGTCCAGTCTCAGTGCCAGAGACGTGACCACTACAACTTATCACTGGTAGGTCGTCCCCACCAGCAGTATCCAAAACGGTATACTTATTGTTAATGGGAACGGCCACAGGGGTGTTCTTCTCCTTCTGTCTACTCCCCTTCCCTCTCCTGACAGTCACCCAGCTTCCTGCCTCCTGACTTTTAGGAGTGACTATCTCCCTGAAACTCCTGTCGATTTCTGCCTCTGCCTCACGAATGATCCGAAGTTCATCCAGCTCCAGCTCCAGTTCCCTAACTCGGTGTGTCAGGAGCTGCAGCTGGATGCACCTTTTACAGGTGTAGTCATCAGGGACAACTGTGCTGTCTCTGACTTCCCACATTCTGCATATAGAGCACTCGACTGCCCTAACTGCTGCCTCCATTACTTACTCCTAAGTTAATTAAATTAATTAAAGGAATTTACCCAGCCTGACCTCACAATAAAGGGAAAACTTTCAACAGAATTTACTTCAAGGCTAAAGGAAATCTGCCAAACAGAGCTCAACAGTAAAAATATAACATTGGCAATAAGCACTTTTGCAATACCTATATTAATGTATTCTTTTGTCATAATATTTTGATCTGAAACCCATCTGGAAAATTTACAAAGAAAAACAAGAACTGAAAAGTCAAATTTTAGAAGACACTATGTACACTCGAATACACTTAGACTAACACTACCTAGGACAGAAGGAGGAAAAGGAATAACAGAGATAAAAAAAAATTATGCAACAGTCAGATAAAACTTCAAAGGACATAGTTTCATCAACAAAAAATAGAATTCAGCATTCCAGACAATCATATGCAATTCTGATAAGAGGTACACACCACGAAACTTAAATGAAAACACAACACAGAAAAATGAAGAAATTATTATTATAGAAGAAAAAGTTAACCAATGGAAGAGCATGACCCTCTATGGAAGACATCCCTACAACTTCAGCAGACTAAATATCGAAAAGGAAGCACTGAATGCGTGGCTCAGAGTTGGACTCTTCTTTCCATAAATGAAGGCGTTCCTTTTGGCAATAGAACCAAGTGGTTAACACCATAAAATATCAAAAATACACAGGGTCATTGGATGCTGTGGTAGTTGGTTCTTCCATGTTTTGATGGTCAAAGTGAGCATAAAAGACAGTGAGGCAACCTGGAAACAAAGCCCTATTGTCAACCATGTCACTTGATTACAATTTGTAAGAATTTTCAGATTTAAAGTATTCAATTTTAACTGATATAAATTTTCCAATGACCTGCTTGATGATACAGATTTGGAGCCAATAGGAACCTGTAATGAGAGAAGAAATATTCAAGGTGGAGATCAACAGACTGTTGGACGCCAAAGGTAAACAAATTTGATATCGGGCCATCAAAGGAAAATGTTTGCAAATAACCAGAAACTTTGTCAATGAGAAGAGTATTAAGAGAAGTCTTTAAAACAGAAGGAGCAGGAGAAAGCAGGGAGATTTACCTAAACCCTAATGTACACCAGGATTGCATCAGGTTAGGGGCAATTCCCTCTTCAGTTGGAATAAAGTAATCAACTTTTCATTTCCAAGCATTGAGTTCAAGAGCCAGAAGGTTATCTTTGGGCTTTATAAAATTCTGAACTCTGTTTAGGTCACATTTACAGTATTGTATTCCATTCTAGTTGCCTCATTATAAGAAGGATATGGAGAGAATGCAGAAGAGGTTTACATGCATTAGAGAGCGCGTACAATAAGGAGAGATTGGTCAACTGGAGAAACGTTTTTGCAGAAGTGGCAAGGCTGAGGGGAGATGTGTTAGAAGTTTATAAAATAATGTAAGACCTAGACAGAGTAGACAGCCAGTATCTATTTCCTAGGATTGAAAGGTCTAGTATTAAAGGGCATCCTTTAAGGTTTGGGGCTGGGAGTACAAAGGAGTTGTGTGGGTCATGATTTTTTATACAGAGAGTGATGGGTGCCAGGAATGCACTGCTAGGGGTTGTGGTAGAGCCAGATAGCATAGGAGTGTTTCAGAGACTCTTAGATCAACATATGAATATGTAGAGAAGGGAGGGGTGTGCTCAATTTGTGAGTAAGGACTATACTCATTTGTTTCTCCCAAGCCCCAACCCACATGACAGATTATCATAATAAATGTGCCACAAAATACAATACAGATGAAAAATAGATACATGACTCCTACAGATCCAAAACTAGATACGTAGCTCCTATAGGTTTAATTAGTTTGGTATAACATCATGGGGCGAAGGGTTCATGCTGTAGTGTTCTGTTTTCATGTTCTGTTCTAATGTGAGTAAAAGCTAAATTAAAAGTTTTAAAGGAGGTGAATAATAAGAGACGTAATTTATTTTTGCTGCAAAACTTAAGAGGTAATCTAAGACCTTGACGTGTTACCTGGCAGCTGCAGGCAAGTGTTCGGAAAGACATCAGGTTCAGTACTGATATCAAGAACACTTCTACAAGCAAGAACTGATCAATGTCTGAAATAGTCTTGAGAGTGTGATATGGAAGGTCTGTGACAGTCATCATTTTCACTGGAATCAGATGACCTAGTTCTGCTCTCTTATGGAAATCATGAGTAAGATATTGAACTGTTATCAAATCCTTGGAAGCAGCTTTCCAGTAGAAAATACGTCTGCAAGAAGGCAGTACAATTATGATCCTTACAGAACAAATCTGTAATTGGAATTCACGGCATTGGAATTTTTAACACACATATAACCTATGAATGTTATTCATAGCTACAAACCAGATAATAAAATAATAAAAGTACAAACTGTTTACCATATTAATAACATATTTTAACATTAAACAATTTGTCAAAATAAAGGAGTATTTATTTTTTTTAAAGCAGTATTGATGCATGGACATCTTCAGAACTTGAGAGTTACCTCAAAACTCTCAGAAAAATAAAAACATTTTTTCCAGCAGCCCTTAGCTCATTAATTTAAGTATTTTATACTGAGATAATCCTTTATCACATCATGGGGCATAAATATTATGCAAATTGAGACAGACTCAATAAAACAGTGTTTAAAGTTGACTATTGTGCATGGTTACTAGTTAGCTATCATGTCAGACAATTATATTTCATCACCATCTATCACATTGTTTTGTCATATCCTTCACTGTACTAATACCTATCATGCCACAAGATACATCATAACATAACAAGTAATTCAGTCAGATATGCTGGGAATAGTGCTGAGTATACTGAATTCTGGTTAATTGGTCCATCATTTAATCGGGGCAGCTGGTTACTTGGCACAACTCTTAAAGAAGAAAAATTAATCGAGAAAATAGCCAGGATTCCCTTCATTTATTTGGGACACTATGCCACTTAATTGGGACAGGAGACTATAACCAAACTTCTTCACACAAAGAGTGGTGAATCTGTGGAATTCTCTGCCACAGGAAGCAGTTGAGGCCAGTTCATTGGCTATATTTAAGAGGGAGTTAGATATGGCCCTTGTGGCTACGGGTGTCAGGGGGTATGGAGGGAAGGCTGGGGCGGGGTTCTGAGTTGGATGATCAGCCATGATCATAATAAATGGCGGTGCAGGCTCGAAGGGCCGAATGGCCTACTCCTGCACCTATTTTCTATGTTCTATGTTTCTATGTAACACTTTCTAACTAGCTAGCACCAGTTGTGTGAACGTGGGTGGCTGTTAGACACTACACCATCGTTAGAGCAAACAGTTTTTAAACAGGTTTATTTGTGTGTCTTCAAATAGCAGTGATTTTTGCCAGTGATAGTTGACGAGAAATAAGTAGTAAAACAATTTAAGAGTTGCTTTGCTCACTGTGGTTTCAAGCATTCAGGCTTTGAGATGCCAGAAACGGCTGGAAGTGAAAATGAAACAACTTTACTATTTCAACAAGTGAGGAACTACAAAGAATTTGGAGGTACCACAATCATCTTGAAAGCTACAAGGAAAATGAAGATAAGGATGCAATCGTCAAAGCATTGTATGAAGACAGTCCATTGTCCGCACTGGTTAATTTTGTTCATTTACAGTCAATCAAAAGTGTTGGTTGTCCGTCGTATATGGCAGTGAATGCAAAACCTGTGCAGCAAAGTTTTGAAAATGGAAAAGCCATTGCACTGGGACAGTTCCACACTCTCAACCTCAGAAGCCTGGTGCAGTTGTACGAGTTGTTGTCACAAACTGGGGTCTTCCTTGGTTACAGTGGATAATCATGACTTCTTCTGTGCTTTATCACAAAGTGATGCAGAACCATCTTCTTGGCCATCGATCTCATCAATGCATTATTGGTGATCTTATCCGCCCAGTCAGCTGAAGCTGACTTCATATGAATTTCCCTATTTCACCAGGGTATGAGGATTTCAGGCTATCCTCCTGTGGTTTAGACTGTCTGCAAAGTGGTGTACTGGTGTGTGGCTGCTGTCGCAAGCAAGCAGCTACTTGGAGCCACAGGTGAGAGATGAGTGTCCAGCGGGGACCAAGGTGTGTGAGCTCCCCCAGAATGGACACAAGTCCCTTCACCAGAGGTGTGACCTCTCCCTGGACACCCCATTCACGGCAATATACACTGTATGAATACCTCTGTCAATAACTATTAGGAACTAATACACAGATTTATGGTACTGCAGTAGCATTGGTTGTGTTCTAATTTGTTCTGTATTTCATTTAAATACATAATTTGTAACTGAGTTAAATAGTTATTTGTCTTTTTTAAACCTTTTAACTATTTTCATGAAACTCTGACTGATTGGGGAAGCTGCTTAATTTGGCCAAAATGTATTTTGTGTTGGTCTTCATGGTGGAGCATGCATCTAACATGCCAAAGAGCGATGTTATGGATGCAATGGGAGGTGAGGACCTCGATACAATAGCTAGAACTAAAGAGGTAATGCTGAGCAAACCTGTGGGCCTGAAGTTAGTTAAGTCCCCTGGTCCTGATGGATTGCATCCCAGGGTACTGAAAGAAATGGCAGAAGTCATAATAGAGGCTTTGGTGATGATTTACCAAATTCTCTGGACTCTGGGCAGGTCCTGGCAGATTGGAAGACAGCAAATGTCATGCCACCCTTCAAAAAAGGAGATAAGCAAAAGGCAGGTAAACAGAGCCAGTTAGTTTAACATCTGTAGTTAGGAAAATGCTTAAAGCAATCATTAAGGAAGAAGTAGCAAGGCGTCTGGAAAGAAATGGACCCATCAGGCAGATGTAGAATGGATTCAGCAAAGGCAGGTCCTGTTTCACAAACTTACTGGAGTTCTTTGTGGATACAATGAGCACAGTGGACAGAGGGGAAACAGATGGACGTTAAATTTACTTGGATTTCCAGAAGGCATTCGATAAGGTGCGACATAAAAGACATTCATAAGATAAGGATGCATAGAGTTGGGGGTGATGTATTAGCATGGATAGAGGATTGGTTAACAAGTAGAAAGCAGAGCGTTGGGATACATGGGTGTTACTCTGGTTGGCAATCAGTGGTGAGCGGTGTGCCACCGGGGTCAGTGCTGGGCCCACAACTGTCCATGATATACATTAACGATCTGGAAGAGGGGACGGAGTGTAGTGTATATAGGTTTGCTGATGATACTAAGTTAACCAGAAAAGCAAATTGTGCAGAAGATATGGAGAGTCTGCAGAGAAATATAGATAAGTGAGTGAGTGAGCAAGGGTCTGGCAGATGGAGTACAATGTTGATAAAAGCGAGGTCATCCAATTTGGAAGGAAAATAAAAGAGCAGATTATTATTTAAGTGGTACAAATTTGCAGCATACTGATGTGTAGAGGGACTTAGCAGTGCTTGTGCATGAATCACAAAAGGCTGGTTTGTAGGAGCTGCAGGCAATCAAGAAGGCAAGTGAAATGTTAGCCTTCATTGCTAGAGGGACTTAATATAAGAGCCGGAGAATATGTTGCAACTGTACAGGGTACTGGTGAGGCTATACCTGGAGTACTGCGTGCAGTTCTGGACTCCTTACTTGAGGAAGGATATCCTGGCTTTGGAGGTGACGCAGAGAAAGTTCACAGGGTTGATTTCAGAGCTGAAGAGGTTCGACTATGAGGAGAGATTGAGTCGCCTGGGACTGTACTCGCTGGAATTCAGAAGAATGAGATCTTATAGAAACATATAAAGTTATGAAAGGGTAATAAGATAGAGGTAGGAAAGTTGTTTTTATTGGTGGTGAGACTACAACTAGGGGACATAGCCACAAGATTTGGAGGAGTAGGTTGAGGATGGAGATGAGGACAAACAGCTTTTCCCAGACAGTGGTGAATCTGTGGCATTCGCTGCCCAATTGAGCAGTGGAGGCTACTTCAGTAAATATATTTAAAATAAGGTTGGATAGATTTTTGCATCCAGTTTTGTCTTAAATATAACTGAGGAATTAAGGGTTATAGTGAAAAGGCAGTTAGTTGGAGATGAATCCATGGCCAGATCAGCCATGATCATATTGAATGGCGGGGCAGGCTCCGCAGGCTAGATGGGCTACTCCTGCTCCTGTTTCTTATGTTCTCATATACAAGTCCCGATGTATCCCAATTAACTGCAATCAACTGTATGCCTAAAAATAAAATGTGGCGTGAAATTGGTGAATGTGCAACAACAAATATATGTGCTTAACAGCTAAAACGGAATGGAAAAGACGGAGCTAAACAATCCCTCAACCAAAGCATCAAATCATAGCTCTGCAGAAATACCACATTCAGGTGTGAATGACTGAAGAATACCATAAAGAGATGGTGGAAATCTCCAAGAATATCTCAGTTCTTAGCAAAAGCAGAGCCAGCATGTGATTGCCAAAGACAAAGCCCAGCCTTAACCATCATCTGGTTGATCCATCCCGATATTCCCACTAGCACAAGAAGCCAATGCTCAATTTGATTCAATCAATGTGATATCAAGACTGCAGAGAACAGCTGTCAAAGACAAAACTGCAGCTGTGGCCATTGTTAGAGAAATTAATCTGCTAACAATTTGGCGACAAGAATGGGATCCCTATAGATACGGGGTCCAAGCAAACCGGGGCGAAGGCAAATTTCTCTGACAATGTGGGAAACGTTCGTGGGAACGTTTGACCGTGAGCCGCCCTGAGTCTCCAGGGATGACCATCCCTGAGCTCCTGGAGAGGGGCAAGACGGAACATGGAAGACAAGGTCCAAGACCCACAGCGAGTCCAGTGAATAGTCAAATTAAAGGGCATTAGGAACTTCGAAGACTGAGATAAATTCTGGCAAGAAAAGGATAAGGAAATTGTATTGTGATTGAAAACTAAATTTGATTACAGGTTAACCTAAAACTAACAGGTAAGAACGGGTAGTAATGAAAGTAAATATGCAAATGCCACCAGTGTTGTGCCGCAGATAAGAAACACAGCCTCGAGGCCTGCCGATCCACCGACAAAGGGTCCGATGAATAAACATACTGAGAAAAGGGTGTACAGTACATTCAGTATATATTCTTTTTGGTCCCTCTGCACAAGGACGGTTAATACCTGTTCGCCTTTATGTATAATGAACAAAAATATACCTGGACGAATTTACCACAGGGTTATACCGAGAGCCCTGCGGTATGCGGAGCTGCAGTACGAGGCGATTAGAATGCGTTCCTGTTGCCAGGCACCAGTGTCATTTTACAATATGCTGATGATCTGCTGCTGGCCTCCAAGACACTGGCAGATTGCCAGAAAGACTCTGTAACACTGTTAAACCATCTGGCCGCCCATGGACACCGAGCCTCGTTATCTACGTTACGGTTCTGCCAAACAACTGCTACCTACTTGGGCTATGTTCTGCAGCAAGGCACTGGGAGACTTGGTCCTGAACGTGTGTCTGCTATCACACAATCTCGTAGACCAGAAAATGTCAAAAAAGAGATGCACTTCTCGGAATGACAGATTACTGTCGACACTGTTCCTGAATACAGGACCTATGATGCTGTGCTATGGTCAGCTGTACTACAGGAGGCACCGTCACAAATCCATTGGAGCCCAGAAATGGAACAGGCATATGAGGCTCTAAAGAAGGAATTGCTCCACGCATCAGCCTTGGGCATTCCTGACTGCTCTAAATCCTTCCAGTTATATACTAATGAAAAGGAGGGATTTGCCCTCGCCATGCTGACTCGGGAACACAGTGGCTTGAAAAGACCGGTGGCATATTACTCCACTCAATTACCACCCATGGTACGTGGCCTGCCTGGCTGCCTACGAACTACAGCGGCGACAGCAGTGATGATCGAAAAGGCAACGCCTATAATATTGGAACACTTCTGCACAGTACTGACTCCTGACGCAGTAATGCTACTCCTCAATTCAGCGGCTGACAGCACTTTACAGCAGAAAGGCAAACAGTGTTTGCTATTATCAAAGCCAAATTTGCTTCTTAAAAGAGCACCCTTGTTACCATTCACGATGACGCCATACAAAATGATTGTGTGTAAACTGTAGAAGCCATTACCTACTCTGGTCCTGATGTGAGTTCTGCCCCTTTAAATAACCCAGATCTAATTATTTTTACTGATGGTTGATCGTGTAAACCTAATGATTTTGAGACACCAGCTGGGTATGCCCTGGTGACTTGTCATGAGGTATTGGAAGCGGGTTATCTCCCTTCAGGAACATCAAGCAAGCAGCTGAGATATTTGCTCTCACTAGATCCTGCATCCTAGCTGACGGTACAATTTATGAGTCTGTGCTTTGACTAAATAGACTTTTTACATATGCCAGCTATGGGGGATATAAATATCTGTTAGCAATAGTGGATAGAGACCTTTCCCACACAAAAAGAAGACACCAGGACAGTAGCTAAATTACTGATGAAGAAGATTATTCCCTGATTTGGGATTCCTTGTAAGGAATCACTTCATGGGGAAATTAACTGAAGCACTGGGCAAGGCCAGGGATGCTCCTGGGAGTGATATGTGCCCTATCAACCACAGTCATCTGGAACAGCGGAAAGGATGAATGGAATACTGAAAGACATTCTGGCCAAAGTATGCCAAAGGCAACACCGAAATGGCCTGAGATGCTGCTGATTGTTCTGTATACCTTGAGAAATTGTTAATAGGACCACTAGGTTGACCCCTTCTGAAGTATTGTCCCATCTCAGCCCAAAACATCAACTGTACTCTCTTCCATAGATGCTGCCTGCCTGGCCTGCTGAGTTCCTCCAGTACTTTGTGTGTGTTGCTTGCATGTGAACCTAACTTATCTTTTCTAATTCACAGGGTTAATCGAACAGCCTTTGCTTTTGCAATTGATTTGTACATGTATAAAAGCAGCTGTGACCTCTGTATTATTTGTCGTTTGAAACCCACTGTTAGAGGTTCCACTCCCCACGACATCGTGAATAAAGTTCTCTTTACATCAAAGTCCGTATCTAATTTACTTGTGATTAACTTAAATTGAATTTCCTTCGCAAATTAATTTCCCTAACATGGCACCGTACATCCCACCCAAAGGAAGCATGAGAAATCCAGTCTTGTGAATTACTATCACCTCAATCTATTCTCAACCTTCAATACAATAATGGAGTATCATTGCCAGTGCTATTTAACAACACTTTTATTCATTCATGGGATGTGGGCTTGCAGACAGAGCCCTTCCCTAATTTCCCTGGAGATCAATAATTCCATAATTGCCCTACTGATCAATATCGCCTGCTCACCAAAGTTTAACTTACAGCTTACAGGACTCAGCTGCAGATCACAAATGTGGACAATAGCCAAAATTCTAGAGATGAATGAGCAACGGTCCTGGATATCATTGGTTTTGAGCAAGTGAAGCATCAAGGAGCTCTGATAAAACTTGGCAGTGAGCACCAAGGTCAAAAATTATCCACTGCTCAAAGAAAGACAGCTGTGGTCACTGGAGGTCAACTACCTTAGCACAAGGACATTGCTGTAGGAGGTTGTCAGGGCAAGGCTCTAGAACCCATTATCTTCAGTTACTGCAATAATCTTCACCAAAAAGCCAGAAGGGGATATAGAATGAGAATTATTACAGTACTGCTGGATGCCATTCAGCCCATTAAGTAACTGCCAGATCATTGTGGGATAATCCAATCAGCCTTGTTTTCCTACTCTTTCCCCATAACCCTGGGCACCATCCTCTAAGTAGTGAGTTGCATATCATTTTGTTTTGTAACAGCCTTTCCTCAACAAGAGAAAAGCTGCAGATGCTGGAAATCCAAAATAACACACACAAAATGCTGAAAGAACTCAGCAGGTCAGGCAGCATCAATGGAAATGATTAAACAGTTAACATTTCAGGCTGAGTCCCTTCTTCAAGGTTGAGAGGGAAGATGCCAGAATAAAAAGGTGGAGGGAGGGGAAGGAGGATAGCTAGAGGATGAGAGATGAAGCCAGGTGGGTGGGAAAGATAAAGGGCTATAGAAGAAGGAGTCTGATGGGAGAGTACAGTGGACCATAGGGGAAAGGGAAGGAGGAAAGAACCCAGGGGAAATGATAGGCAGGTGAGTAGGGGTAAAAGGCCAGAGTGAGGAATGGAAGAAGAGGGGTGGGGAGGGTCAGAAAAATTTTACTACTCAGACAGAATTTAATGTGTTGCTCCTCTACTCAGTGTGGCTTCATCTTGAATTAAGAGAAGGCCATGGACTGGCGTGTTGGAACGGAAATGAGAATTGTTATTTAAATGTTTGACCACCACGAAGTTCCAATTTTGGCAGATGGAGCGGAGGTGCTTGACGAAGTGGTCCCCCTTTTTATTCCTCTACCTATGTTGAGGAGGCTGCATTGGGAGCACCAGACACAATAGACAACCCCAGCAGATTCACTGGTGAAGCATTGCCTCATCTGGAAGGACTGTTTAGGGCCCTGAATGGAATTGGAAGGAGGTGAATGGGCAGGTGTAGAACTTATGCCACTTGCAGGGACAAATGCTGGAAGGGAAATTAGTGAGGACAGATGAATGCACAAGGGAATTGTGGAGGAAGTGATCCCTGTGGAAAGCAGAAAGGGTGGAAGTAAAGATATGACTAATGGTCCAATCCCTTTGGAGGTGGTGGTTGATGTGTCGAATGTGAAGGCTCATAGGTAAGTACAAGAGGAACTCTATCACTGTTAAGTGAGAAGCTGGGGTGAGCATGGATGTTTGGGAAATGGAGGAGATGCGGGTGAGGGCAGCATCAATAGTGGAGGAAAGGAAACCCTGTTCTTTGAAGAAGGAGGACATCTCTGATGTCCTGAAAAGGAAAGCCACATCCTGGGAACAGAGGCAAAAGAACTGAGAAAAAAGAATAGCATTTTTACAGAAGATAGGTTGGGAAGAGGTATAGTCAAGATAATAAGGTGCACCGGTAGGTTTATAAAAGATGTCAGTCAAGTTTGCCTCTATAGATGGAGACAGAAAGATTGTGAAAGGGAAGGGAGATGCCAAAAAATGGACCTAATGAATTGAAGGGCAGCGTGGAAGTTAAAGGCAAAGTTGATGAAATTGATGTGTTCAACATGTGTGCATGAAGCAGCACCAATGCAGTCATCGATGTAGCAGAGGAAGAGTTGTGGAGTATTACTGTGGAAGACCTGAGGTATGGACTGCTCTACGTAACCAACAAAGAGGCTTGCATAGCTGGAGCCTGTGAAGGTGCCCATGGCTATCCCTTGAGTCTGCAGGACGTGGGAGGAGCCAAAGGAAATTTGTTGAGGGTGAAGACCAGTTCTTGCCAGATGGTGGCGGGGAATTAGCTAGTTCTTTTGTTAAGAAAGAAGCAGAGAGCTTTGAATCCTTCTCAAAGTTACTAAGGAGATCACTTTGCCTTTAATCTTAGATCATTACCTTTAAATTTTAGTTCTTGAATCAGTCACTTACAGCTAGTGCTTCCCTATAGTTAACCCCATCCACTATTCTACAGGACATTTAAAGAAGGACAGAAATTTTGGGTCTTGCCATTGGCACTCAATTTTTTTAAATAAATAGAAGTATTATCGATGTGTACATATTGGCTAGTGCTCTGAGCTCAAGCCAATTGCCATTTTTTTTTCTTTGTTTGTATTTCCTAATCCTGCTCATTTGTCCCTCACAGATTTTTCTGTTTCCTATCAGCGAATCAAACTAACTTTCCCTTTTCCCTCCTTGGCTCTTTGCCTCTCCATACACCACCATAATCTACTGGTATTCCTTTAGCCCAGTTACTATAGCTCTTGGCTTGAATTATCCTCATCAAACATCTACCCTCTGTATCTGTCTGCATTGTCTGACCATGAAACATGACAGTCTACACCATTTGTTCAGGAAAAGCTACTTGAACTGAAAGACCAGTAACTTTCAGGTAGATCAGAGGTCATCTTCCCCTGAGTTGATTATTTCCCAGCACTAGTTAATGTTTGTATTAATATGAATTCCCGAGACAACCTGGTGAGCACAGGGTCCAATGTTGTACAATTATTCAGGATGAACCTTAAAAAAAATCATTGCTTTGCTTTCTAATCTTATTTGTTAGGCGATAAATAATGGGTTTTTACTCAATGCAGTCACCTCAAGAGCAGGATGCATTGTTGATCAGATTCAAGCAGAGCATTAAGAGTTCAATAGGAAAGGTTCTTCTCAACTTTATCCAAGCAGAGTCTTGATGCTGCTTTGAAATGTCTAGTCATGAGCCATTCTGCCAAGTAACTTTGACAATTTGCTCAGATTCCACCACCTCCTTTCTATACATGGCTTCAAGGATAACTACACCATGAGAGGGAAAGTCAACAGCTTCCATCACATTCAACAGGAGGTGATGAGAGAGATGCTAGTCCTGTCCATTTGAAAACATCTGGACATCTGCTACCAGTCCCTGAAGAAAACCTGCCTCCCCTCAAAATAGTTCTGGCTGCCAGGGTGCAGAACTGACTTCTAAATCTCAGCAACAAACAGCTACACTGCTTGCCCCAGCCACTTCAACACAAACCCTCACCGGCAGACTTTACACATTACCATGGTGTTTCACTCCACATCAAGCCATGAGGCAACAAAATTCACTTTTAAAGTTTATTTACTTAGTGATACAGGGCGGAGTAATCCTTCCGGCCTTTCAGTCATGCCACCCCAGCCACCCCACAACCCCAGTTAACCCTAACATAATCACGGGATAATTTACAATGACCAATGACCCCACCCGGTATGTCTTGAGACTGTGGGAGGAAACCGGAGCACCTGAAGCAAGCCCACAAATCCCACGGGGAGAATGTACAGAGTGTCCTCGCAGAGCGGCACCAGAATTAAGCTGTGAACTATGGAACAGCCCAAGCTGTAATAGTGTCATGCTAACTGCTACACTACCAAAAGGAAGTCAACAGGCAGGCGTAGCACTTCTGCCTCTTAAATGGATAAGCACCAGCAGGGAGATTAGTGAGGACAGGCTGACGAATAGGGGAATCATGGGTGGAGTGTTCCTAGTGGAAAGTGGTAGTGGGGCGGGGGAGAGAGGTGTGTGGTGGGAAGTAAAGATGTGTTTCGTGATAGGGGCTTGTTGAAGATGGTGGAAATTGCGGAGAATGTTGTGTTGGATCCAGAGTCTCATGGGATGGTAGGTGAGGACAAGAGGAATACTATCCCTGTTAAGGCAGCAGGAAAATGGGGCGAGTGCAGATGTCCAGGAAATAGAGGAGATGTGGGTAAGAGTAGCATCAATGGTGGAAGAAGGGAAACCCAACTCTTTGAAGGAGGACATCTCCTGGAAAGGAAAGCCTCATGCTGGGAATGGATGCAGCAGGGAAGAAGGAAGGAAAATATCATTTTATGTCATTTTTACAAGAGACAGAGTGGGAGTAGCTATAGTCAAGATAGCTGTAGGAATCAGTAGGTTTATAAAAGATATTGGTAGACAGTTTGTCTCCAGAGTGGTGTCAGAAACGGACCAGATGAACTTAAGGGAAGAGTGGAAGTTGGAGGCAAAGTTGATAAAATTGATGAGCTCTTCATGGGCGCATTAAAGCAGCACCAATGCAGTCATTAACGTAGCACAGAGAGTTGTGAGCATGGATTGCTTCACCAAAAAGGATGGCATAGATGGGGCCTATGTGGGTGCCCATGGCTACACCTTGAGTTCACCTCCTCCCTCACCTCCATTCAGGGCCCCAAACACTCCTTCCACATGAGGCAATACTTTATCTGTGAATCTGCTGGGGTTGTTAAGAGTATCTGGTGCTCCCGAAACAGCCTCCTCCACATTGGTGAGATGCGATGTAGATTGGGGAACTGCTTTGTTGAGTGCGTCCACTCCATCCACCGGGATTTCTCAGTGGCCATTTTAACTCCCATCCCCATTTCTGTTCTGACATGTTAGTCCATGGCCTCCTATTCTGCCATGAGAACACTTTAAAGAGCTGGAGCAACAGCTCATATTCTGTCTAGGCAGCCTCCAAACTGGTGGCATGAACATTGATTTCTCCAAATTCTGGCCCACCTGGCCTCTTACCTCTTATCCTCAACTACCAATCTCCTTGTCCTGGTGACCCTCCTCCTTCCTTTTTCCCCATGGTCCACTCTCCTCTCCTATCCGATTCCTCCTTCTCCAGCCCTTTACCTTTTCCATCTATCTCCTCCCAGCTTCTTACTTCACCATCCTCCCCCACCCACATGGCTTCACCTATCATGTTCTAGATTGTCCTCTTTCCCCTTCCTCCAACTTCCTATCTGGCATCTTCCCCATTACTTTCCAGTCCTGATGAAGGGTCTTGGCCCAAAATGTTGATTCTTTCTTCATTTCCAAATGTGCTATCTGACCTGCTGAGTTCCTCCACTAATTCATGAGTATCACTCTTGGTTTCCAGCATCTATAGAATCTCTTGTGTTTATGATAATGCTTTGGGCAGTTATACTATATAAGCTCTGTGAAGAAGCTCAAATTAGGAGCACAATTCATATGGAGAAACGGGTGCCACCAGAAAGGCTGGAAAGAAAGCCAAAATAGAAATTAGAATGTTGGGATATTCAGCAGGTCAAGCACTACATATGGAGAAACAAACTGAAATAGAGTTAATGTTTATCAGAAAGGACAGCTATTATCTTGGTTAGACAGTGATTTGGTTCAGTCAGGATTGCTGGCCCAGATGTTCAAGAAACATAATACTGGATGGAGCAAGTTTCTGCCTTAGTTGGGTGCAGCAGAATTCTGCTGATCATGATCACACAGCAAAATAATATCCAGCAAAAACAGATTGCTATTCTTTAGGAAAATGAAGATGTGTCATTAGACATCAGCGCAGGGAGTACGGAGTATTTTGTCATATCTCAAAACTTGACTTACCAGGCTTGGAATTGGACTGAAGGCTATGGTGATTATAGCTCAACTTAAACATTTGCAGATAGTTGACATTCTCTGACTGATCTCTTACAAGTCCAATTGGCAGACTATAGATTTAAGGTCCTATGACAGAATCTCTCCTGTGATCCAGCTCTCAAGGTTCTCCCCCAGGCCTCTTTCCTCAGATGCAGTTATGCCATTTGGACTCAAATGAGAGTCGATCAAAGGTTAGCAGCTCAGCATAGGAATTCTGTGCTGCTGCCATCTGATTCTCCCTTCCTTCCTACAGTCAGATGCCTGCCAAAAGGACACCATTCATTGTATTGGTAGGGACATCAAACCTGTTTGAAAATCATAAAAAGGGACACCAGTGAAGATTAGATCAACAAACAATCTGCTGAGGGACTTAGTTGGTCAAACTGCAGCAGTGGGAGAATTATTAACATTTCAGGTCAAAACCCTTCATTATAATCAACTGTAAATGAGAGATAGCCAGGAGAATGATGAAACAGGGGCCTGAGGTGAATGATAAACTGAGGAGGGTCTACTTGAGGCGGGAGATAGTGCAGTTGGAGACAGGGGCACATGCATGTTTGGAGGAAGGGCAGATGTAGTACTGGGGGAGTCGGGAGACTGTGAAGTTTGAGATGGATACTGGAAGGTTATAAACGGGAACACAAACGCCCCGGTCTTGGGATTTGATAAGTTACCGAGATCATAATGGGAACCACTAGAGAAGAAGTGAGCAGGTGGATCCAGAATGAGGTGGGAAAAGGGGATGTGGCTGAAGACTGTGGGTGAAATATGGAAAGGCAGGTGGATGAAATAAGGAGGCAGAGACAAAAATGGGTGTTGGGGAAAAAATGGGAGGAGCAGAGAAAGATCAGAAAGAGATGGAGGTAAAAGGAGGAAAACACATAGCAGAGGAGGGTTATCTAATATGGAAAATCAGTGTTCGTATTTCCCTTGGACAGTTTGCAACCCAATGACATGAGGTGTTGTTCCAATAGTTTGCATTGAGCTCACCCTGGCAGCGGTGAGGCAGAGTGGGATTTGGAATTGAGCTCACCCTGGCACCGGTGAGGCAGAGTGGGAAGTCTGCATTGGGCTCACCCTGGCAGCGGTGAGGCAGAGTGGGAATTGGAATTGGGATCACCCTGGCAGCGGTGAGGCAGAGTGGGAATTGCAATTGGGATCACCCTGGCAGCGGTGAGGCAGAGTGGGGATTGGAATTGGGCTCACCCTGGCAGCGGTGAGGCAGAGTGGGAATTGGAATTGGGATCACCCTGGCAGCGGTGAGGCAGAGTGGGAATTGGAATTGGGCTCACCCTGGCAGCAGTGAGGCAGAGTGGGAATTGGAATTGAGCTCACCCTGGCACCGGTGAGGCAGAGTGGGAAGTCTGCATTGGGCTCACCCTGGCAGCGGTGAGGCAGAGTGGGAATTGGAATTGGGATCACCCTGGCAGCGGTGAGGCAGAGTGGGAATTGGAATTGGGATCACCCTGGCAGCGGTGAGGCAGAGTGGGAATTGGAATTGGGTTCACACTGGCAGCGGTGAGGCAGAGTTGGAATTGGAATTGGGCTCACCCTGGCAGCGGTGAGGCAGAGTGGGAATTGGAATTGAGCTCACCCTGGCACCGGTGAGGCAGAGTGGGAAGTCTGCATTGGGCTCACCCTGGCAGCGGTGAGGCAGAGTGGGAATTGGAATTGGGATCACCCTGGCAGCGGTGTGGCAGAGTGGGAATTGGAATTGGGATCACCCTGGCAGCGGTGAGGCAGAGTAGGAATTGGAATTGGGCTCACCCTGGCAGCGGTGAGGCAGAGTGGGATTTGGAATTGAGCTCACCCTGGCACCGGTGAGGCAGAGTGGGAAGTCTGCATTGGGCTCACCCTGGCAGCGGTGAGGCAGAGTGGGAATTGGAATTGGGATCACCCTGGCAGCGGTGAGGCAGAGTGGGAATTGGAATTGGGCTCACCCTGGCAGCGGTGAGGCAGAGTGGGAATTGGAATTGGGATCACCCTGGCAGCGGTGAGGCAGAGTGGGAATTGGAATTGGGATCACCCTGGCAGCGGTGAGGCAGAGTGGGAATTGGAATTGGGTTCACACTGGCAGCGGTGAGGCAGAGTGGGAATTGGAATTGGGCTCACCCTGGCAGCGGTGAGGCAGAGTGGGAATTGGAATTGAGCTCACCCTGGCACCGATGAGGCAGAGTGGGAAGTCTGCATTGGGCTCACCCTGGCAGCGGTGAGGCAGAGTGGGAATTGGAATTGGGATCACCCTGGCAGCGGTGTGGCAGAGTGGGAATTGGAATTGGGATCACCCGGGCAGCGGTGAGGCAGAGTAGGAATTGGAATTGGGCTCACCCTGGCAGCGGTGAGGCAGAGTGGGATTTGGAATTGAGCTCACCCTGGCACCGGTGAGGCAGAGTGGGAAGTCTGCATTGGGCTCACCCTGGCAGCGGTGAGGCAGAGTGGGAATTGGAATTGGGATCATCCTGGCAGCGGTGAGGCAGAGTGGGAATTGCAATTGGGATCACCCTGGCAGCGGTGAGGCAGATTGGGAATTGGAATTGGGCTCACCCTGGCAGCGGTGAGGCAGAGTGGGAATTGGAATTGGGATCACCCTGGCAGCGGTGAGGCAGAGTGGGAATTGGAATTGGGCTCACCCTGGCAGCAGTGAGGCAGAGTGGGAATTGGAATTGAGCTCACCCTGGCACCGGTGAGGCAGAGTGGAAATTGGAATTGGGATCACCCTGGCAGCGGTGAGGCAGAGTGGGAATTGGAATTGAGCTCACCCTGGCACCGGTGAGGCAGAGTGGAAATTGGAATTGGGATCACCCTGGCAGCGGTGAGGCAGAGTGGGAATTGGAATTGGGAACACCCTGGCAGTGGTGAGGCAGAGTGGGAATTGGAATTGGGCTCACCCTGGCAGCGGTGAGGCAGAGTGGGAATTGGAATTGGGCTCACCCTGGCAGCGGTGAGGCAGAGTGGGAATTGGAATTGAGCTCACCCTGGCACCGGTGAGGCAGAGTGGGAAGTCTGCATTGGGCTCACCCTGGCAGCGGTGAGGCAGAGTGGGAATTGGAATTGGGATCACCCTGGCAGCGGTGAGGCAGAGTGGGATTTGGAATTGAGCTCACCCTGGCACCGGTGAGGCAGAGTGGGAAGTCTGCATTGGGCTCACCCTGGCAGCGGTGAGGCAGAGTGGGAATTGGAATTGGGATCACCCTGGCAGCGGTGAGGCAGAGTGGGAATTGCAATTGGGATCACCCTGGCAGCGGTGAGGCAGAGTGGGAATTGGAATTGGGCTCACCCTGGCAGCGGTGAGGCAGAGTGGGAATTGGAATTGGGATCACCCTGGCAGCGGTGAGGCAGAGTGGGAATTGGAATTGGGATCACCCTGGCAGCGGTGAGGCAGAGTGGGAATTGGAATTGGGTTCACACTGGCAGCGGTGAGGCAGAGTGGGAATTGGAATTGGGCTCACCCTGGCAGCGGTGAGGCAGAGTGGGAATTGGAATTGAGCTCACCCTGGCACCGGTGAGGCAGAGTGGGAAGTCTGCATTGGGCTCACCCTGGCAGCGGTGAGGCAGAGTGGGAATTGGAATTGGGATCACCCTGGCAGCGGTGTGGCAGAGTGGGAATTGGAATTGGGATCACCCGGGCAGCGGTGAGGCAGAGTAGGAATTGGAATTGGGCTCACCCTGGCACCGGTGAGGCAGAGTGGGAAGTCTGCATTGGGCTCACCCTGGCAGCGGTGAGGCAGAGTGGGAATTGGAATTGGGATCATCCTGGCAGCGGTGAGGCAGAGTGGGAATTGCAATTGGGATCACCCTGGCAGCGGTGAGGCAGATTGGGAATTGGAATTGGGCTCACCCTGGCAGCGGTGAGGCAGAGTGGGAATTGGAATTGGGATCACCCTGGCAGCGGTGAGGCAGAGTGGGAATTGGAATTGGGCTCACCCTGGCAGCAGTGAGGCAGAGTGGGAATTGGAATTGAGCTCACCCTGGCACCGGTGAGGCAGAGTGGAAATTGGAATTGGGATCACCCTGGCAGCGGTGAGGCAGAGTGGGAATTGGAATTGAGCTCACCCTGGCACCGGTGAGGCAGAGTGGAAATTGGAATTGGGATCACCCTGGCAGCGGTGAGGCAGAGTGGGAATTGGAATTGGGAACACCCTGGCAGCGGTGAGGCAGAGTGGGAAGTGGAATTGGGCTCACCCTGGCAGCGGTGAGGCAGAGTGGGAATTGGAATTGGGCTCACCCTGGCAGCGGTGAGGCAGAGTGGGAATTGGAATTGAGCTCACCCTGGCACCGGTGAGGCAGAGTGGGAAGTCTGCATTGGGCTCACCCCGGCAGCGGTGAGGCAGAGTGGGAATTGGAATTGGGATCACCCTGGCAGCGGTGAGGCAGAGTGGGAATTGCAATTGGGATCACCCTGGCAGCGGTGAGGCAGAGTGGGAATTGGAATTGGGCTCACCCTGGCAGCGGTGAGGCAGAGTGGGAATTGGAATTGGGATCACCCTGGCAGCGGTGAGGCAGAGTGGGAATTGGAATTGGGATCACCCTGGCAGCGGTGAGGCAGAGTGGGAATTGGAATTGGGTTCACACTGGCAGCGGTGAGGCAGAGTGGGAATTGGAATTGGGCTCACCCTGGCAGCGGTGAGGCAGAGTGGGAATTGGAATTGAGCTCACCCTGGCACCGGTGAGGCAGAGTGGGAAGTCTGCATTGGGCTCACCCTGGCAGTGGTGAGGCAGAGTGGGAATTGGAATTGGGATCACCCTGGCAGCTGTGTGGCAGAGTGGGAATTGGAATTGGGATCACCCGGGCAGCGGTGAGGCAGAGTAGGAATTGGAATTGGGCTCACCCTGGCACCGGTGAGGCAGAGTGGGAAGTCTGCATTGGGCTCACCCTGGCAGCGGTGAGGCAGAGTGGGAATTGGAATTGGGATCATCCTGGCAGCGGTGAGGCAGAGTGGGAATTGCAATTGGGATCACCCTGGCAGCGGTGAGGCAGATTGGGAATTGGAATTGGGCTCACCCTGGCAGCGGTGAGGCAGAGTGGGAATTGGAATTGGGATCACCCTGGCAGCGGTGAGGCAGAGTGGGAATTGGAATTGGGCTCACCCTGGCAGCAGTGAGGCAGAGTGGGAATTGGAATTGAGCTCACCCTGGCACCGGTGAGGCAGAGTGGAAATTGGAATTGGGATCACCCTGGCAGCGGTGAGGCAGAGTGGGAATTGGAATTGAGCTCACCCTGGCACCGGTGAGGCAGAGTGGAAATTGGAATTGGGATCACCCTGGCAGCGGTGAGGCAGAGTGGGAATTGGAATTGGGAACACCCTGGCAGCGGTGAGGCAGAGTGGGAATTGGAATTGGGCTCACCCTGGCAGCGGTGAGGCAGAGTGGGAATTGGAATTGGGATCACCCTGGCAGCGGTGAGGCAGAGTGGGAATTGGAATTGGGTTCACACTGGCAGCGGTGAGGCAGAGTGGGAATTGGAATTGGGCTCACCCTGGCAGCAGTGAGGCAGAGTGGGAATTGGAATTGAGCTCACCCTGGCACCGGTGAGGCAGAGTGGGAAGTCTGCATTGGGCTCACCCTGGCAGCGGTGAGGCAGAGTGGGAATTGGAATTGGGATCACCCTGGCAGCGGTGAGGCAGAGTGGGAATTGGAATTGGGCTCACCCTGGCAGCGGTGAGGCAGAGTGGGAATTAGAATTGAGCTCACCCTGGCAGCGGTGAGGCAGAGTGGGAATTGGAAGGGGAATTGAAATAGCATGCAAAAGGGAGCTTTGATTGCCTATTGCAGACAGCACAAGTCCTCTGCCAAACTGTTGCCCAGCTTAGATCTTGTTGCATCTGGTAAAGATGAATAGTTAGAGAATAACTAATATTACAATTTTACTTATCAGACACTACTCAGCAAGTCAAGAAGGACTTATGGAGAAAGAAACAGTGTTCAGGTCAATGACCTTTCATCATAACTGAGAATGGTTAGAAATAAAAAGGGAAAGAAAGAACACAACATAAGATATATAACGGTGGAGGCTAGGAGAGATTGCTATACATTTTACAATGCACTTGCTGAAAGTGGTTGTTTGCTAATGAGTAAGAATGGCATTTGGTAAATTTGAATAGGAGGGCAGATTCATCAGAAATTACCTGAGAGGGATAAAGGGGATAAAGAAAAAACAAGCCCCCTCCCCCACCTTTTAATTCTACTCCTCATATTTTTATCTCCAGTCCTGCTGATGGGCCGCAACCCAAAATGTCAACTCGAAGGTTCAATTTAATGTCAGAAAAATGTATACAATATACATCCCGAAATGCTTTTTCTTCACAAAATATCCATGAAAACAGAAGTGCCCCAAAGAATGAACAACAGTTAAACGTGAGAGCCCCAAAGTACCTCCCCACCGGGCATAAGCGGCGGCGAGCAACAATCCCCCCTCCCCCCACCAACAAAACAAAAAGTGCAACTGGTACCGAGCACAAGCGTGAGCTAAGCGATAGCAAAGACACAGACCTTGCAGATACCCCAAAGACTATTGCAATTCATCCGGCATTCGGCAACCCACAGGTTCTCTCTTTCCCTAAAAAGGGAGAGGCAGGTGTCCTCCATTTTCACAGCAAGCTGGAGACATAACAACAACCCACTGTGTTACAATGTTAAAAAGTCTGTTTTGTTGCTTTTTACGAGGTCTGTGCCCAAAGATCGCAAAGATCTTGGGTCTTTGGGCCCACAGCAAAAGACTTTCCTTCCTCCCCGACGACACACGAGTCTCCTGCCGTGACACCGACCCGCGATCCGCCCATCTCCAGAGCCTCAAGATCTTAGGCTTCCAAACACTAGGCTGCCTCTCAAGCCAACCCCTCGGCGTGCTGAACAATGACACCCCCGAAAAACGGGTCCAATTCCTGCAAAGAACCGAAGTCAGCCTGTAACTTCAGGTCAGGGTCTTCAAAAGAACGCTGAAAGGGAAAAATAAAGATATTAAAGATGGAAATAGAGCTGTTTCCGAAGATGCAAGCAAAGGAATCACCGTTTAGCACCATCTTGACTGTACTCTTTTCCATCGATGCTGCCTGGTTTGCTGAGTTCTTCCAGCATTTTGTGTGTGTGTTTCCAACATCTGCAGATTTTCTCGTTTGTTAAAAGAGATGAATATTGGCAATATGAGGTTCAAGTCTAGAACAGTTAATTGTCTGAAATGGCTAATTCCAATATTCATTTTGGTACTGATAGCATTTCTATCAAATTCTTTTATGTCAGGTAGATAACTTTTGTTACACTTGTCCAGGAAATGCTAAGTAAAGCAGTTTAAATTGCTGACCAGTGTTCGTGCCTTTAATTCCTCATTTCATAGTATTAAGGTAAATTTGGCATTGATTGTGCAGGGTTGACTTCAAAACACAAGATGCACATGGATAGATAATGTGCTCCACAATCCTGAGTGTTAACGTTTAACAGGAAAGTTTAATGTAAAGGATATTGAATCTGACTGTATGAAGCCAATCTAACCTTGTCAGATAGGAGTCCACATAAAGTTAGCAACAATCCATAACAGAATCTGGCATTAGAAATCAACCTCTGCTCCAGTGTGGAAACCTCCGGTGTCAGCCCTCTTACTGCAGTTGTTGGACATGAGCAAAAAGTGTAGACAAATATGGCTGTATTAAACACATTCTTTTAGACAGGAGAATTGTAACATAGCCGTAACAGTCATGCTTGGCCAGTAAAGAATTTTATGACAATCGCACATTATTTTTGGAACAAAGGAAAAGAGATTAATGCGTTTCTTGGAAACAAAAGAATATTTTTTACCATGGTTCAGCCCATTAGCACCTATTTTTAGAACTCATATGAACTATGAACACCTGCATGAGATAGAAGAGAACTGGCCAGCATCGGTAGACGTCAGCAAGATGCCTAAAACACTGAAACATATTGGAAGGAAATTATGCAAAGGGTTATGGGTACACATTATCCTTGCAGCAAAGATTATTATAACATTAAAAAATTTGTGGTCAAAAGAAAGGAGTATTTATTTATATAGACGCTTGCAAGCAGTATTGATGCATGGACATCTTCAGAACTTGAGAGTTACCTCAAAACTCTCAGAAAAATAAAAACATTTTTTCCAGCAGCCCTTAGCTCATTAATTTGAGTATTTTATACTGAGATAATCCTTTATCACATTATGGGGCATAAATATTATGCAAATTGAGACAGACTCAATAAAACAGCGTTTAAAGCTGACTATTGTGCATGGTTACTAGTTAGCTACCGTGTCAGACAATTATATTTCATCACCATCTATCACATTGTTTTGTCACATCCTTCACTGTACCAATACCTATCATGCCACAAGGTACATCATAACATAACAAGTAATTCAGTCAGATATACTGGGAATAGTGCTGAGTATACTGAATTCTGGTTAATTGGTCCATCATTTAATCAGGGCACTGATTATTTGGGACAACTCTTAAAGAAGAAAATTAATCGAGAAGATAGCCAGGATTCCCTTCATTTATTTGGGACACTATGCCACTTAATTGGGACAGGAGACTATTACCGAACAGTTTCTAACTAGCTAGCATCAGTTGAGGATAGTTAGACACTACACTATCCTTAAACAATTTTTAAACAGGTTTATTTGTGTGCCTTCAAATAGCAGTGATTTTTGTCAGTGATAGTTGGCGAGAAATAAATAGTAAAACAATTTAAGAGTTGCTTTGCTCACTGTGGTTTCAAGCATTCAGGCTTTGAGATGCTAGAAACAGCTGGGAGAGAAAATGAAACAACTTTACTATTTCAACAAGTGAGGAACTACAAAGAATTTGGAGGTATCACAAACATTTTGTAAGTTACAAGGAAAATGAAGATAAGGATGCAATCGTCAAAAGCATTGTATGAAGACAGTCCATTATCCGCACTGGTTAATTTTGTTCATTTACAGTCAATCAAAAGTGTTGGTTGTCCGTCGTATATGGCAGTGAATGCAAAACCTGTGCAGCAAAGTTTTGAAAATGGAAAAGCCATTGCACTGGGACAGTTCCACACTCTCAACCTCAGAAGCCTGGTGCAGTTGTACGAGTTGTTGTCACAAACTGGGGTCTTCCTTGGTTACAGTAGATAATCATGACTTCTTCTGTGCTTTATCACAAAGTGATGCAGAACCATCTTCTTGGCCATCGATCTCATCAATGCATTATTGGTGATCTTATCCTCCCAGTCAGCTGAAGCTGACTTCATATGAACTTCCCTATTTCACCAGGGTATGAGGATTTCTGGCTATCCTCCTGTGGTTTAGACTGCCTGCAAAGTGGTGTACTGGTGTGTGGCTGCTGTCGCAAGCAAACAGCTACTTGGAGCCACAGGTGAGAGATGAGTGTCCAGTGGGGACCAAAGGTGTGTGAGCTCCCCCAGAATGGACACAAGTGCCTTCACCAGAGGTGTGACCCCTCCCTGGACACCCCATACACGGCAATATACACTGGATGAATACCTCCGTCGATAACTATTAGGAACTAATACACAGATTTATGGTACTGCAGTAGCATTGGTTGTGTTCTAATTTGTTCTGTATTTCATTTAAATACATAATTTGTTACTGAGTTAAATAGTTATTTGTCTTTTTTAAACCTTTTAACTATTTTCATGAAACTCTGACTGATTGGGGAAGCTGCTTAATTTGGCCAAAATGTATTTTGTGTTGGTCTTCATGGTGGAGCATGCATCTAACATGCCAAAGAGCGATGTTATGGATGCAATGAGAGGTGAGGACCTCGATACAATAGCTAGAACTAAAGAGGTAATGCTGAGCAAACCTGTGGGCCTGAAGTTAGTTCAGTCCCCTGGTCCTGATGGATTGCATCCCAGTGTACTGAAAGAAATGGCAGAAGTCATAATAGAGGCTTTGGTGATGATTTACCAAATTCTCTGGACTCTGGGCAGGTCCTGGCAGATTGGAAGACAGCAAATGTCATGCCACCCTTCAAAAAAGGAGATAAGCAAAAGGCAGGTAAACAGAGCCAGTTAGTTTAACATCTGTAGTTAGGAAAATGCTTAAAGCAATCATTAAGGAAGAAGTAGCAAGGCATCTGGAAAGAAATGGACCCATCAGGCAGATGTACTAAGGATTCAGCAAAGGCAGGTCCTGTTTCACAAACTTACTGGAGTTCTTTGTGGATACAATGAGCACAGTGGACAGAGGGGAAACAGATGGACATTAAATTTACTTGGATTTCCAGAAGGCATTCAATAAGGTGCGACATAAAAGGCATTCATAAGATAAGGATGCATAGAGTTGGGGGTGATGTATTAGCATGGATAGAGGATTGGTTAACAAGTAGAAAGCAGAGCGTTGGGATACATGGGTGTTACTCTGGTTGGCAATCAGTGGTGAGCGGTGTGCCATCGGGGTCAGTGCTGGGCCCGCAACTGTCCATGATATACATTAACGATCTGGAAGAGGGGACGGAGTGTAGTGTATCTAGGTTTGCTGATGATACTAAATTAACTGGAAAAACAAATTGTGCAGAAGATATGGAGAGTCTGCGGAGAAATATAGATAAGTGAGTGAGCAAGGGTCTGGCAGATGGAGTACAATGTTGGTAAAAGCAAGGTCATCCAATTTGGAAGGAAAATAAAAAGCAGATTATTATTTAAATGGTACAAATTTGCAGCATACTGATGTGTAGAGGGACTTAGCAGTGCTTGTGCATGAATCACAAAAGGTTGGTTTGTAGGAGCTGCAGGCAATCAAGAAGGCAAATGGAATGTTAGCCTTCATTGCTAGAGGGACTGAATATAAGAGCCGGAGAATATGCTGCAACTGTACAGGGTACTGGTGAGGCTATACCTGGAGTACTGTGTGCAGCTCTGGACTCCTTACTTGAGGAAGGATATCCTGGCTTTGGAGGTGGCGCAGAGAAGGTTCACTGGGTTGATTTCAGAGATGAGGAGGTTAGACTATGTGGAGAGATTGATTCGCCTGGGACTGTACTTGCTGGAATTCAGAAGAATGAGAAGAGATCTTATAGAAACATATAAAATTATGAAGGGGTAATAAGATATAGGAATTTATTGGTGGTGAGACTACAATGAGGGGACATAGCCTCAAGATTCGGAGGAGTAGATTTAGGACGGAGATGAGGACAAACTGCTTTTCCCAGAGAGTGGTGAATTTGTGGAATTCTCTGCCCAATTAAGCAGTGGGGGCTACTTCAGTAAATATATTTAAAATAAGGTTGGATAGATTTTTGCACCCAATCTTGTCTTAAATATATTTACTGAGGAATTAAGGGTTATAGTGAAAAGGCAGTTAGTTGGGGATGAATCCATGGCCAGATCAGCCATGATCTTATTGAATGGCGGGGCAGGCTCATCAGGCCAGATGGGCTACTCCTGCTCCTGTTTCTTATGTTCTCATGTACAGGTCCTGATGTATCCCAATTAACTGCAATCAACTGTATGCCTAAAAATAAAATGTGGCGTGAAATTGGTGAATGTGCAACACCAAACATATGTGCTTAACAGCTAAAACAGAATGGAAAAGATGGAGCTAAACAATCCCTCAACCAAAGCATCAAATCATAGCTCTGCAGCAATACCACATTCAGGTGTGAATGACTGAAGAATACCATAAAGAGATGGTGAAAATCTCCAAGAATATCTTAATGCTCAGCAAAAGCAGAGCCAGCATGTGATTGCCAAAGACAAAGCCCAGCCTTAAACATCATCTGGTTGATCCATCCTGAGATTCTCACTAGCACAAGAAGCCAATGCTCAATTTGATTCAATCAATGTGATATCAAGACTGCAGAGAACAGCTGAGAAAGACAATGCTGCAGCTATGGCCATTGTTAGAGAAATTAATTTGCTAACAATTTGGCGACAGGAATGGGATCCCAAGAGATATGGGTCCAAATAACCGGGGCGATAGCAAATTTCTCTGACAATGCGGGAAACATTCGTGGGAACGTTTGACCGTGAGGCGCTCTGAGTCTCCGGGGATGACCATCCCTGAGCTCCTGGAGAGGAGCAAGACGGAAGATGGAAGACAGGGTCCGAGACCCACAGCGAGTCCAATGGATAGTCAAATTAAAGGGCAATAGGGACTTCGAAGACTGAGATAAATTCTGGCAAGAAAAGGATAAGGAAATTGTATTGTGATTGAAAGCCAAATTTGATTACAGGTTAACCTAAAACTAACAGGTAAGAATGGGTAGTAATGAAAGTAAATATGCAAATACCACCAGTGTTGTGCCGCAGATAAGAAACACAGCCTTGAGGCCTGCCGATCCACCTACAAAGGGTCCGATGAATAAACATACTGAGAAAAAGGTGTACAGTACATTCAGTGTACATTCTTTTTGGTCCCTCTGCACAAGGACGGTTAATACCTGTTCGCCTTTATGTATAATGAACAAAAATATACCTGGACGAATTTACCACAGGGCTATACCGAGAGCCTATACATTTCTGCCGAACAACTGCTACCTACTTGGGCTATGTTCTGCAGCAAGGCACTGGGAGACTTGGTCCTGAACGTGTGTCTGCTATCACACAATCTCGTAGACCAGAAAATGTCAAAAAAGAGATGCACTTCTCGGAATGACAGATTACTGTCGACACTGTTCCTGAATACAGGACCTATGATGCTGTGCTATGGTCAGCTGTACTACAGGAGGCACCGTCACAAATCCATTGGAGCCCAGAAATGGAACAGGCATATGAGGCTCTAAAGAAGGAATTGCTCCACGCATCAGCCTTGGGCATTCCTGACTACTCTAAATCCTTCCAGTTATATACTAATGAAAAGGAGGGATTTGCCCTCGCCATGCTGACTCGGGAACACAGTGGCTTGAAGAGACCGGTGGCATATTACTCCACTCAATTACCACCCATGGTACGTGGCCTGCCTGGCTGCCTACGAACTACAGCGGCGACAGCAGCGATGATCGAAAAGGCAACGCCTATAATATTGGAACACTTCTGCACAGTACTGACTCCTGACGCAGTAATGCTACTCCTCAATTCAGCGGCTAACAGCACTTTACAGCAGAAAGGCAAACAGTGTTTGCTATTATCAAAGCCAAATTTGCTTCTTAAAAGAGCACCCTTGTTACCATTCACGATGACGCCATACAAAATGATTGTGTGTAAACTGTAGAAGCCATTACCTACTCTGGTCCTGATGTGAGTTCTGCCCCTTTAAATAACCCAGATCTAATTATTTTTACTGATGGTTGATCGTGTAAACCTAATGATTTTGAGACACCAGCTGGGTATGCCCTGGTGACTTGTCATGAGGTATTGGAAGCGGGTTATCTCCCTTCAGGAACATCAAGCAAGTAGCTGAGCTATTTGCTCTCACTAGAGCCTGCATCCTAGCTGACGGTACAATTTATGAGTCTGTGCTTTGACTAAATAGACTTTTTACATATGCCAGCTATGGGGGATATAATATCTGTTAGTCATAGTGGATAGAGACCTTTCCCACACAAAAAGGTGACACTAGGACAGTAGTTAAATTACTGATGAAGAAGATTATTCCCTGATTTGGGATTCCTTGTAAGGAATCACTTCATGGGGAAATTAACTGAAGCACTGGGCAAGGCCAGGGATGCTCCTGGGAGTGATATGTGCCCTATCAACCACAATCAACTGGAATAATGAAAAGGATGAATGGAATACTGAAAGACATTCTGGCCAAAGTATGCCAAAGGCGGGACTGAAATGTCCCGAGATGCTGCTGATTGTTCTGTATACCTTGAGAATTCATTAATAGGACCACTAGGTTGACCCCTTTTGAAGTATTGACCCATCTCAGCCCAAAACGTCAACTGTACTCTCTTCCATAGATGCTGCCTGCCTGGCCTGCTGAGTTCCTCCAGTACTTTGTGTGTGTTGCTTGCATGTGAACCTAACTTATCTTTTCTAATTCACAGGGTTAATCGAACAGCCTTTGCTTTTGCAATTGATTTGTACATGTATAAAAGCAGCTGTGACCTCTGTATTACTTGTTGTTTGAAACCCACTGTTAGAGGTTCCACTCCCCACGACATCGTGAATAAAGTTCTCTTTACATCAAAGTCCGTATCTAATTTACTTGTGATTAACTTAAATTGAATTTCCTTCGCAAATTAATTTCCCTAACATGGCACTGTACATCCCACCCAAAGGAAGCATGAGAAATCCAATCTTGTGAATTACTATCACCTCAATCTATTCTCAACCTTCAATACAATAATGGATTATCATTGCCAGTGCTATTTAACAACACTTTTATTCATTCATGGGATGTGGGCTTGCAGACAGAGCCCTTCCCTAATTTCCCTGGAGATCAATAATTCCATAATTGCCCTACTGATCAATATAGCCTGCTCACCAAAGTTTAACTTAGAGCTTACAGGACTCAGCTGCAGATCACAGATGTGGACAATAGCCAAAATTCTAGAGATGAATGAGCAACGGTCCTGGATATCATTGGTTTTGAGCAAGTGAAGCATCAAGGAGCTCTGATAAAACTTGGCAGTGAGCACCAAGGTCAAAAATTATCCACTGCTCAAAGAAAGATAGCTGTGGTCACTGGAGGTCAACTACCTTAGCACAAGGACATTGCTGTAGGAGGTTGTCAGGGCAAGGCTCTAGAACCCATTATCCTCAATTACTGCAATAATCTTCTACCAAAAAGCCAGAAGGGGATATAGAATGAGAATTATTACAGTACTGCTGGATGCCATTCAGCCCATTAAGTAACTGCCAGATCATTGTGGGATAATCCAATCAGCCTTGTTTTTGCATTTCTTTGCACAATTAAAGGAGGCTTCTGTGAGCACTGGAAACACAACTCAGGCAGATGCTCTTTAACTTATAACATAGAACATTAAACAGTACAGCACAGCGAAAGGCACTTTAGCACACAATGTCCCTCCATTCTCTGCCCATCCATTGGCTTATGTAAGAGTCCCTTCAGCACCTCTGTTGTACCTGCCTCCTGCACCACCCTGGCAGCACCTTCCAGGCATTCACAACTCTCTGCATTAAAAAAAATACTTGCCATACACGCATCCTTTGAACTTGCCACCTTGCACGTCTTCTAGTATCATGACTGGGAAAAATATACCAGTTGTCTACCCTATCTATGTCTCTCATAATCTTATAAACTTCTATCAACCCCCCAGTCAGGCTGATCAACCCATGAATCCCCACTACACATCACCTGGGGTCAATTTATCTACATTCAGTTAGTCTCTGTGTTTGGCAGTTCATTGTGCATTGTGTTTTATAGTATTTCTTTCATTTTTATTGTTTTTTTAATACTGCTTTGGATCCAGGGCAACAATTATTTTGCTCTCCCTTACATTCGGGTACCAGAGAATGACAATAAACAATCTTGAAACAGGCCTCCCCCAGCCTCCAAATGTAATTGCTCACCTGATCCCTCGAACACATTCAGTTCATTCCCCTGACCATCCATCACGTGCCCATGAATCAGTGGAGTATCACTATCGGAATCTATGACCCTCTGCCCTAACTTCCAGCTCTCTTCCCAAAGTCCCAGCCCCAATACCCGTTTCCCTTTGATTGCTGTTAGCCCCTTGGATGGAGAGTTTTTGAGTTATATTGGTCATCTTCCTGCAGAACGGGCACCAATAAGCTTGAAAGAGTGCAGAGATAATTTTCAAGGATGTTCCCAGGACTTGAGTTATAGGGAAAGGTCAAATAGGCTAGGACTTTATTCCTTGGAATGCAGGAGAATAAGGCATGTTTTCTCTTCAGGTTGGGTGAGACTAGAACCTGTGGTCATACATTTACAATGAAAGGTGAATCATTTAGGAGAACCTGAGACAAAACTGGAGGGCTGTAGTGAATGTGCAACAATCTGCCAATAGAAGTGGTTGATGTGATAGCCACTGTAATATTTGAGGTTTAGATAGGTACCTGAATGAGAGGGGTTTTGAGAGCTATGGCCAAGGTGTAGGTCCATAGGACTAGGCAGATCAAGTCAACATGAACTAGATGGGTTCAAGAGCCTGGTTCTGTGCTGTACTATGCCGATGGAACTGATTGCAGCTGATCTCAAGACAGGTAATAGGCCATGACTGTGATGGAACTGTTGTCTGTACTTCCATTTCTGGTGAGTAATCAGCAACTTTGGTGAGATAATGCTCCTTCCCTGGCAATGCTTCTCCAAGCAGACAGGTTCTGGTCTCCTGGCTCTCAGTGTGACTGCCTCAAGGGTGGATTGCCTGCCCTCCCTGTTGGTGAGCTGCATTTGCAGCGACAGTCCAGGGAGCTGTCTATCAGGTATTTAGACGACTGAAGCTGGATAGTCAGGGTACCAGTAGTGAAGATGGTGGTTATGGTGAGGAGCCTGAAACATCACTCACAACACGCTGGAGGAACTCAGCAGGTCGGGCAGCATCCGTGGAAACAATGAGTCCACGTTTCGGGCCGGAACCCTTCGTCAGGACTGTAGAGGGAAGGGGCAGAGGCCCTATAAAGAAGGTGGGGGGAGGGTCGGAAGGAGAAGGCTGGTAGGTTCCAGGTGGAAAACCAGTAAGGGGAAAGATAAAGGGGTGGGGGAGGGGGGGCAGGGAGGTGATAGGCAGGCAAGGTGAAGAAGGAATAGGGGAAAACACAATGAGTAGTAGAAGGAGGCGGAACCATGAGGGAGGCGATAGGCAGCTGGGGGAGGGGGCAGAGTGACATAGGGATGGAGGAAGGGAGGGGGAGGGAATTACCAGAAGTTGGAGAATTCAATGCTCATACCAAGGGGCTGGAGACTACGTAGACAATATATGAGGTGTTGCTCCTCCAACCTGAGTTTAGCCTCATCATGGCAGTAGAGGAGGCCATGTATGGACATATCTGAATGGGAGTGGGAAGCAGAGTTGAAGTGGGTGGCTACTGGGAGATCCTGTCTGTTTTGGTGGACAGAGCGGAGGTGCTCGACGAAACGGTCCCCCAATCTGCGTCGGGTTTCACCGATGTGAAGGAGGCCACACCGGATGCAATAGATGACCCCAACAGATTCACAAGTGAAGTGTTGCCTCACTTGGAAGGTCTGTTCGGGGCCCTGAATGGTGGCAAGAGGGGAGGTGTAGGGACAGGTGTAGCACTTGCGCTTACAGGGATAAGTACCGGGTGGGAGGTCCATGGGGAGGGACGCGTGGATCAGGGAGTCGCGGAGGGACCAATCCCTGCAGAAAGCAGAGAGGGGTGGAGAAGGAAAGATGTGCTTAGTAGTGGGGTCCTGTTGAAGGTGGCAGAAGTTGTGGAGGATAATGTGCTCGATCCGGAGGCTGGCGGGGTGGTAGGTGAGGACAAGGGGAACTCTGTCCCTGTTGTGGTGGCAGGAGGATGGGGTGAAAGCCGAAGTGTGGGAAATGGAGGAGGTGCGGGTGAGGGCATCATTGATGACAGCAGAAGGGAAACCACGATCCTTAAAGAAAGAGGACATTAGAGATGTCCAGGAACGGAAAACCTCATCCTCGGAGCAGATGCGCCGAGACGGAGGAACTGGGAATAGGGAATGGCATTTTTGCATGTGGTGGGGTGGGAAGAGGTATAGTCGAGGTAGTTATGAGAGTCAGTGGGCTTGTAGAAGATGTCAGTGGACAGTCTGTCTCCAGAGACGGAGACCGAGACATCGAGAAAGGGGAGAGAAGTGTTCGAGGTAGACCAAGCGAATTTGAGGGCTGGGTGGAAGTTAGAAGTAAAGTCGATGAAATTGATGAGCTCAGCATGGGTGCAGGAAGCAGCACCAATGTAGTCGTCAATGTACCGAAGGAAAAGTTGGGGAGCAGTACCAGAATAGGTTTGGAGCACAGACTGTTCCACAGAACCAACGAAGAGGCAGGCATAGCTAGGGCCCATGTGAGTTCCCATAGCTACACCCTTAGTCTGAAGAAAGTGGGAAGAGCCAAAAGAGAAGTTATTGAGTGTGTGAACCAGTTCTGCCAGAGCCCGAAACGTCGACTGTACATTTTTCCATAAATGCTGCCTGACCTGCTGAGTCCCTCCAGTATCTTGTGTGTGCTGCTGGCACCTCCACTTTTCTCTGCTCCATCGCCCCTGCTTACAGCGAGCAGCCCACAGGTGGCCTGGAGGAACTCAGCAGTTCAGGCAGCACCTATGGAAATGAATAAACCGGAAAGGAAGGGGGAGTAGACAGAATAAGGTGTGCATGTGTATGGGGATGGGGGAGGGTAAGGAAATAGGTGAAGCCTGCTGGGTGATGAAATAAGAAGCTGGGAGGTGGAATGTGAAAAAAGTTAAAGGCTGGAGAAGAAGGAATTGGTTAGGGGAGGAGAGTGAACCATGATGAGTTCTTCCAGCATTTTTGCCTGATGCTCTGGATTTCCATCATCCGCAAAATCCTTTGCGTTCTGCTGCGATAATAGGTGGTCGACCAATGCCGTCGATTTGAGCGACTGTAATACCCCACTAGTGAGTGCAAGAGTCTCGGGTTCACGAGTGTAACAAAATCAGCCAAAATAGGGACCATCTCTACCTTACTGAGACTAAAACCCGAATAGCGAGGCCCCAGACTTGCGAAAGACCGACCGCAGCGCAGGCGCGGTCGAAAAGGAACGGCCGCGAGTCGCGACGCAGGCGCGATCGGAAGAGACGCCGTCCAGTTCGCAAGTGGGAGGTGCTTCGATGACGTGTAGCGAAGCGCGCGCACACATTTGGCGGCAGCGCTGTTTGTGCAAGGCGTGCGTGAGAGACAGGGAGACGTGAGGAGACTCTGTTCGAGTCCGAGGAGAGCATAGTATTAATGTTGCTTCCCATTTCAGTTCATTCTTGATGTACTTGAACTTGTGTTTCAAAGCAGGGATGGGTTCCATTCTCACTTGGCTTTGGTTAGTGGGATAGGGAGAAGAGGTTGTCCGAGGGTGTTTTATAGGCGAGGTTTAGCCTTGATGTAAGGGGACTATCAACGTTATCAACTATTTAACCAAAGTCTTGCTACTTTTACCAAAGCAAATGATGTGGTCATCGTTCCGTCTGTCTGTGGGAGCACGCAGTTCGACTGCCAGAGACCCTGCAGTACACCCGTGACTGGATGCTTTCATCTTACATCAGTCCTTTCTCAACTTAAAAAAAAGCCTTTCTGAGATATAGAAGAGACTGCAGATGCTGGAATCTGGAGCAGCAAACGATCTGTTGGTTAAACTCATCGGGCAAACAGCATCTGTGGGGGGTGGGGGAGGAACCCCTACATCAGGGTCTTCTGCAATTCTTTAATCCTTTTGTATACCTGACTATACTTTGCTGCTTTTAATGAACTATCTTCCTCTGTTCACAGGTTTAAGCTTTTACCCAATACTGCCCACTCACTTAAAATAGGCTTTTTGTTTCCTGCCTAATACACTCCTTATGCCTTATGACTCGTGTATTTATCTGGTTTCCTCTCGGGCCTTGCTTCTTTACTGTGTTACCCATGCCTCAACTCAATGATGCCCGTTCAGCTTTTTACCTCAGGCTTTACAATTCATCCCTTTTAAGGACCATTTTATTCAGTGAAGTAGCTTTTTAGATGAAGAATCGCAGCCTGACTTTGCATTTCCCTTCACAGAAGTTGCCTGGCCTGCTGAGTTTCTCTAGTGTGTTGATCGTTGAACGCCTTATCCTATTATTTATTTTTATTTATAGAGATACAGTGCAGAATAAGCCCTTCGAGCCATGTCACCCAGCAATCTTCCAATTTCATCTGAGCCTAATCCCAGGACAATTTACAATGACCAATTAACCTCTGGACTGTGGGAGGATGGTCACAGGGAGAACGTAGAAACTCCTTCTAGGCAATGGCGGGAATTGAACCCAGGTCACTTGTACTGTAAAACATAGTGCTAACCACTTAAACCATGTTCATCGCAGTGTGTTAATTTTCATGCCTCTGAAACATCTTAGGGATGGTTCAGTAAAGAAATGTATAAATGTGTACAGCAAGTTTAAGATGTTTTACATCATTTAAAATTTCCATTTCACAGAGATATCAGAGTTTAGTGCCTTACAAGATGAAAGAGAATTATAGATTTCAGTCCCTGTTCTTCGTTGGTCTACCTGATCTTCGAAAATTATGTAGCATAACTATGATTTTAAATTGTGATGATGCTGACGCAAAAAGTTTGCAGACTATAACGTGCAGGTAATTCAAATGGAAGTATGATTGTTTTAAAGACAAAACTTGTTTAATGACATGTTATGTACAGTGCCTTGTAAAAGTATTTAGCCCTTTGTTCACGTAAATGAGTATTGCAACCAGGGATTTTAAGCAATTTAACTGAGAATTTTTATTTGTAAATCATGAGCTCTTTTTTTTACAAAGCCCAGAAAATAGGGAAAATGCTAAAGTCTGAACAACTAAAAATTCAAAAGCTGAAATGTCAGCTGTTCAAAAGTACTGTATTCATTCCCCTTTGTTCACTATGTAGTTAGTTGAACCACCTCTTGCAGCTATTACAGCCAGTAATCTTTTTGGATAAATTGTATTAGCTTTGCACAATGTGATGGTGCAAGATTTGTCCATTCCTCTTGCAAAATTGCTCAAGCTGTGCTAGGTTAGTTGGGGGATGATGGTGAACAGATATCTTGAGGTCTTGCCAGAGATGTTCGATCAGGTTAAGGTCAGGTCTCTGACTGGTCCACTCAAGGACATCAATTTTCTTCATTTGCAACCACTCCGTGGTTGGTCTGGCAGTGTGCTTTGGGTCTTTGCCCTGAAACGTGAACTTCTGAACTTTCTCCCCAGTTTAATCCTTCTGGCAGAGGCTAGCAGGTTTTTATCTTGGATCTCACTGCATTTAATAGCATTCCTCTTTGCATAAATCCAGAAGAGACTTTCAGTTCCTGTTGCTGAAAAGCTTCCCCATAGCATGATGCTACCTCCACCATACTTTACAGTAGGGATGGTGAAATCTGGTTGAGAAGTAGTATCAGATTTATGCCGCAAGTATTGCTTGGTGCTGGTGCCACAAAGTTCCACTTTTGTCTCATCCAACCGCAAGACCTTCTTCCATGTCCTTACAGTATCTTAGCGATGCTTTGCAAAGTCTTTACGGGCAAGGATATGCTTTTCTTTGCCATTCTTCCATAAATCCCTTTTCGTGCAAGGCCTTAGAGAATGTGGAGCCATGAGCTTCATCTCTAGCTGGCTGCCACTGACTTCTGCAGCTCAGTCAGAGGTTTAATTAATGCTGACTGATGGCAGATTGCCTGCTCAGTAAGTGCTCTTAGTGTCTTAGCATGTTTTGGATCTTGTGTATATGTGCAGTGATTCCCTTCTATGGCTGGGCTTACCATTGTGTCTGGTGTTGGAAAAATGATGTACTGCAGACAAGGAAAGTGCAAATTTGAATGAGGTCGCCACCAGATTGGTAAAATGGCGTACGCTGTTTGAATCACAAACACAAGAAAATCTTGTAGATGCTGGAGATCCTTATGCTGAAGTTTTTCTTGTAATTTAAAAGCCTTAAAGTATTATTAGTATTTTTCTATGTTTTAAACGATTTTATTTTTAAAACTTATTTAAAGAACTGTAATCAATTCAAAGGGATTTTAAATAATTCCATCTGAGACATTGGGAAGTTCTTAATTAAAAAATCACTGCTGGGGCATTTGAGGGAAGGACTTTGAGTCTCGGTATACCCTGTGTTTTCTGGATATCTGTCACTTTACCCTTTTAGGACTGGATCCAGGATGACCCAGTTCAACACCTTTCTTGTTAAAGAATAAGGGTGTATTTTTAATATGTGTACTTGTGCCCCTAAGCAATTTCAGAAGGGCATTTCTCAACAACTTGCATAGGAAGTTGAATATCCAAGACCATCTCAAGAGAAAACAAGTTGTTTAGAGAATGCCCTTCTGAAATTGTTTAGGGGCACAAGTACGCACATTAAAAATACACCTTTATTCTTTAACAAGAAAGATGTTGAACTAGGTCATCCTGGATCCAGTCCTAAAAGGCCAAAGTAACAGATGTCCAGAAAACACAGAGTATACCGAGATTCAAAGTCCTCCCCTCAAATGCCCCAGCAGTGTTTAACCACTTGCCTCTGTAAGATTTTTTAATTAGCTTCACTCACCTCAACTCTGAAATTACTCTACAACCTATGGACTAACTTTATAGGACTCTACAGCTCAATCTTAGTATTTGTTTATTTATTTATTTGCTTGTTTGCACAGCTTATCTTTTGCACATTGGTTGTTTGCCCATCTGTGTTTGTGTGCAATTTTTTTTATTGATCTTTATTGCATTTCTTTGTTCTATTGTGAGTGCCTGATAGAAAATGAACCTCAAGGTAGTATATAGTGACATATACTGTATGTAGTCTGAGAATAAATTTACTTTGAACTTTGATTTGATTTCTATTCAGGGAGTGAAAATTAATGATTCTTGTATGGAACCTGGAGCAAGAGTTGTGATTTGAATTTCATTGTACCTCAATACAAGTTCTTTGATCATTCTGACTGGGCAATACCTTCTTGGTTTTACATTTCCTACATAATAATATGCACTGTTTTCCAATATAAAGAAATCAAGCCTGAATCATGAGAACTTTGGAAATTTATAGTTGAATTTAGAATTTTCACCTACTTCCTGGGGCTAAAACTATTCAATGCTTTGGCCTTCTCAGTATTCTTATGGTTTACAGCAAAACGAAAAATGTGCATTTTGGTCTTTAAAAGGAATGTATTGGGCATGAAATCTACTTATGCCTGTGCTGTCTGTAAACATGTACAACAAGTATATTAATACGTACTAATTAAGGAGTGCAATTTTATGTTTGCTTCTGCTATCTTCCTCTGCCACAAACGAAGGGACATTAATATCAGTCAACAGCTTTCTCTGGTTTGTTTGTGTAAAACATCAAGTCAAATATCAAAATGTAACTTTCAGTACATGGTACATTATCTTTTTGACGGTGTCACAAATGTTAAAATTAATAGATTATTATACATTTTGTGTTGAAAATCAAAAACTGCAGATGCAGGAATACTCAAAGGTTCAGGTAGCTTCTGTGGAAAGAGAGTTAACTTTAAGACTACATTACAGCACTTGCCTCAGTTTGGGGAATTGAAATTTTATAGTTCTCAATCAGAGATTCATTTTTTAAAGTATTATTTGCTGGATATTAAATACACTTGTGTCACTGTTGAATGATTCTACCATAGAATTAATCATGTAAGGTATGTGTATAATAAATCAAAAACCAAAGAAGAAACTAAAATTTCCAGAGTTTTTCAGTCAAATACTTTGTTTGAAGACATGTTGTGCTATTTGGCACTATGACAGTATCCTTTTCCAATCTACAGTCCATACCAGAGTTATGAACACTTAATACAGATGAATGAGCTCCTATAATATTAAATTCAAGTCTGTCATATATACAAAAAATAATTCCTATGAATGATAGAACCAGTCTCCTCTTTCCTCTTTTAACAGCTTTTTTTTCCCTTATCAGTTTTAACATGCTTTTGATGCCATTAATTATAGTACCGTGGAGGTATGGATATTGAATCAAGTGATTTTTGTCTTGTCTGACTTCTGAACAAACTTTATGGACATAAAGGTAGAAACCAGTCATTTCCTAGGGATAGACTGTAACCAACTCGGAATTAAAATATAACCTATACAAACACTACTTGTAAAATTCTAAATTTTGGACAGTGACAATAAGAAAATATTAATGCTCTGTCCTTTTCAACCACATTGTCAGTTTGTCCTTTATTGCCAACCTAATGAACTAAGGCTGCTTTTTTGCAGGGAATTGCTATTTCTTTATCCAGACATTCTTGTTGCTCCCGGAGAACATAAAGAAATTATTGTAATAATGCCTGTGAGTATGAATTTCAGTGTTTTTGATGGATTTTGAAGAGATGGTATGCATAGTACTCTAGATTTGTAAAACTGCAAAAACTAATTAAATATAGCTTTGATAAGTATTGGATGATTAAGTTTATACCTAAATCAAGTCATTTAAACCAGATGTATTAGTTATTATAATACTGTGGAATAGCTTAGGACATCTTACGATATAAATTTAAGTTCTCAGTGAAAAGATTAATTTGTTCCTGGTACTCCCATTCTTGAAAAATAGTGGGGTTCTATTTAGATTTGTAGTTGGAAGTATGAGAAGCCATGAGTTTAGTATAGTTTTGCATTTCTAGGCAAGAAATAGATAAGAACCTCAAAGTTGCTGGTGAACAGAGATGCTGCCTGGCCTGCTGTGTTCACCAGCAACTTTTTTGTGTGTTGCTTGAAATTCTAGCATCTGCAGATTTCTTTGTGCTTGCATAGATAAGAACCTGCTAGTTTAGCTATCAGTAGTGAAATTGCAAGATTTACAAGATTGCATTCATATAAAGGAGCACTTTTGCATGTTTAGGAAATGCTAAATAAAAATGATTGTTATCCTTTTTCCATGTCAACTAACAGCCAAGTGAATAAGCCTTGTTCTTTGCTTCTCCAGTGTGGCTGAAAAATTGTTACTGGAACATTATTGATGGAAAATGAGTTTTCTCTCCTGGCAGGCCATTGTACATTTGGCTCTGTAGGTCAGGATACCAAGAAGAAGATGACAACTTATGTAGCACAACCAATATTGTTAACTGGCTTGAGGATAGAACAACAAAAACTTAATGATCTCAATGGACATGCCAAGACGGCTGCCATGATGGTACCTTGGGTTGATAAGATGTCTTGGATTTTAATGTTAGTGTTGCGTTGCTTTATATCTTCCAATAATTGCCTATATAATAATATAATATAGGGAAAATAATTCCCTATATAGGTCACCTCTGTGCCCTTGCAAAATTCACAAACCACTATCCAAATTTTGAGATATGGAATGAAATTCACCTTATGAAAATTATGTCAATAAAAGGAGTAAATAAGTAAATACATTTCTCAACTTCCATTTCTTAAAGCATGTGCAGATGACATGACTTTGTTTTACCTGCCTCTTAATTGCTGAATTGTTGGATGGCTCTTACCTCTGTTTTATTGTCCTGTGATCAAGACCACTTTATTTACTTAAGAAACCAATGCCAAAAATTTGCAAGTTATTCCCTAATTTCACCTTTTGGTTAAGAAAGACTGAGATTTCATGTTTGGAGGTGCTTTTGTCATATGATCTACCTGTAAGAAAGCAATATCAATGAACATAGCACAGTCAAAATTGGAACAGGTTTTAAAAGCAGACTGACACATGGATAATCCTGCACATCGTTCTTCTCACATGTGACTAAACTGACTGAGGGAGTGGGCCTGTGGAGAATGAATATCTCCAATAATTTGAGTTCTATTTGCCACATGAAATGGCGACATTTAAAAACAAATGCTGAACTGATTAATTAAAACAAGCGACAGTGAGAGTAGGAATGCGATGAGGTGGAGGATAAATGCGTGGCTGAGTGATTGGAGCAGGAGGCAGGGATTCTAGTTTTTGGATCATTGGGACCTCTTTTGGCGCAGGCGTGACCTGTACAAAAAGGACAGGTTACACTTGAATCCTAGGGGGACCAATATCCTGGCAGGGAGATTAGCGAGGGCAACTGAGGTGACTTTAAATTAGAATGGTTGGGGGATGGGAATCAAATTAAAGAGGCTAGGCAAGAGGAGGTTAGTTCACAGCAGGGGGATGGGAACCAGTGCAGAGAGACAGAGAGGTGTAAAGTGAGGGTAGAAGCAAAAAGTAGTAAGGAGAAAAGTAAAAGTAGCAGGCCGACAAATCCAGGGCAAGCATCAAAAAGGGCCACTTTTCAACATAATTGTATAAGGGCTAAGAGAGTTGTAAAAGAGCGCCTGAAGGCTTTGTGTGTCAATGCCAGGAGCATTCGTAACAAGGTGGATGAATTGAAAGTGCAGATTGTTATTAATGATTATGATATAGTTGGGATCACAGAGACATGGCTCCAGAGTGACCAAGGATGGGAGCTCAATGTTCAGGGATATTCAATATTCAGGAGGGATAGAAATGAAAGAAAAGGAGGTGGGGTGGCGTTGCTGGTTAAAGAGGAGATTAATGCAATAGAAAGGAAGGACATAAGCTGGGAAGATGTGGAATCGATATGGGTAGAGCTGCATAACACTAAGGGGCAGAAAACGCTGGTGGGATTTGTGTACAAGCCACCTAACAGTAGTAGTGAGGTCGGGGATGGTATTAAACAGGAAATTAGAAATGTGTGCAATAAAGGAATAGCAGTTATAATGGGTGACTTCAATCTACATGTAGATTGGGTGAACCAAATTGGTAAAGGTGCTGAGGAAGAGGATTTCTTGGAACGTATGCGGGATGGGTTTTTGAACCAACATGTCGAGGAACCGACTAGAGAGCAGGCTATTCTAGACTGGGTTTTGAGCAATGAGGAAGGGTTAATTAGCAATCTTGTCATGAGAGGCCCCTTGGGTAAGAGTGACCATAATATGGTGGAATTCTTCATTAAGATGGAGAGTGACATAGTTAATTCAGAAACAAAGGTTCTGAACTTAAAGAGGGGTAACTTTGAAGGTATGAGACGTGAATTAGCGAAGATAGACTGGCAAATGACACTTAAAGGATTGACGGTGGATATGCAATGGCAAGCATTTAAAGATTGCATGGATGAACTACAACAATTGTTCATCCCAGTTTGGCAAAAGAATAAATCAAGGAAGGTAGTGCACCCGTGGCTGACAAGACAAATTAGGGATAGTATCAATTCCAAAGAAGAAGCATACAAATTAGCCAGAAAAAGTGGCTCACCTGAAGACTGGGAGAAATTCAGAGATCAGCAGAGGAGGACAAAGGGCTTAATTAGGAAGGGGAAAAAAGATAATGAGAGAAAACTGGCAGGGAACATGAAAACTGACTGTAAAAGCTTTTATAGATATGTAAAAAGGAAAAGACTGGTAAAGACGAATGTAGGTCCCCTACAGACAGAAACAGGTGAATTGATTATGGGAAGCAAGGACATGGCAGACCAATTGAATAATTACTTTGGTTCTGTCTTCACTAAGGCGGACATAAATAATCTTCCAGAAATAGTAGGGGACAGAGGGTCCAGTGAGATGGAGGAACTGAGTGAAATACATGTTAGTAGGGAAGTGGTGTTAGGTAAATTGAAGGGATTAAAGGCAGATAAATCCCCAGGGCCAGCTGGTCTGCATCCCAGAGTGCTTAAGGAAGTAGCCCAAGAAATAGTGGATGCATTAGTGATAATTTTTCAAAACTCGTTAGATTCTGGACTAGTTCCTGAGGATTGGAGGGTGGCTAATGTAACCCCACTTTTTAAAAAAGGAGGGAGAGAGAAACCGGGGAATTATAGACCGGTTAGCCTAACGTCGGTGGTGGGGAAACTGCTGGAGTCAGTTATCAAAGATGTGATAACAGCACATTTGGAAAGTGGTGAAATCATCGGACAAAGTCAGCATGGATTTGTGAAAGGAAAATCATGTCTGACGAATCTCATAGAATTTTTTGAGGATGTAACTAGTAGAGTGGATAGGGGAGAACCAGTGGATGTGGTATATTTGGATTTTCAAAAGGCTTTTGACAAGGTCCCACACAGGAGATTAGTGTGCAAACTTAGAGCACATGGTATTGGGGGTAAGGTATTTATGTGGATAGAGAATTGGTTAGCAGACAGGAAGCAAAGAGTGGGAATAAACGGGATCTTTTCAGAATGGCAGGCAGTGACTAGTGGGGTACCACAAGGCTCAGTGCTGGGTCTCAGTTGTTTACAATATATATTAATGACTTGGATGAGGGAATTAACTGCAGCATCTCCAAGTTTGCGGATGACACGAAGCTGGGCGGCAGTGTTAGCTGTGAGGAGGATGCTAAGAGGATGCAGGGTGACTTGGATAGGTTGGGTGAGTGGGCAAATTCATGACAGATGCAATTTAATGTGGATAAATGTGAAGTTATCCACTCTGGTGGCAAAAATAGGAAAACAGATTATTATCTGAATGGTGGCCGATTAGGAAAAGGGGAGGTGCAACGAGACCTGGGTGTCATTATACACCAGTCATTGAAAGTGGGCATGCAGGTACAGCAGGCGGTGAAAAAGGCAAATGGTATGCTGGCATTTATAGCAAGAGGATTCGAGTACAGGAGCAGGGAGGTACTACTGCAGTTGTACAAGGCTTTGGTGAGACCACACCTGGAGTATTGTGTGCAGTTTTGGTCCCCTAATCTGAGGAAAGACATCCTTGCCATAGAGAGAGTACAAAGAAGGTTCACCAGATTGATTCCTGGGATGGCAGGACTTTCATATGAAGAAAGACTGGATGAACTGGGCTTGTACTCGTTGGAATTTAGAAGATTGAGGGGGGATCTGATTGAAACGTATAAAATCCTAAAGGGATTGGACAGGCTAGATGCAGGAAGATTGTTCCCGATGTTGGGGAAGTCCCGAACGAGGGGTCACGGTTTGAGGATAAAGGCGAAGCCTTTTAGGACTGAGATTAGGAAAAACTTCTTCACACAGAGAGTGGTGAATCTGTGGAATTCTCTGCCACAGGAAACAGTTGAGGCCAGTTCATTGGCTATATTTAAGAGGGAGTTAGATATGGCCCTTGTGTCTCGGGGGATCAGAGGGTATGGAGGGAAGGCTGGTGCAGGGTTCTGAGTTGGATGATCAGCCATGATCATAATAAATGGTGGTGCAGGCTCGAAGGGCCGAATGGCCTACTCCACCTATTTTCTATGTTTCTATGTTTCTAAACTGATCACAGCTCCAAAAACAGTAGTGTAAACAGCATTGACAGGCTCTACATGTCTCTGAAGTGGGATAGAAGGCAGTGGATTGTCAAAATGGATGTAAAATACAGCTTTGCCAAAATTATTTGCGATTTCTCCCTTTAAAAGAAAATCCCATTCCAGATACCAACTGCTCTTTGTGTGAAAACAACATCTCTCAGGCTGCCTTAAACCTCCTCTAAATCACCTTTAACCTTAATAGTAGTTTCATGAATCCCAAAATTCTCATTGGGTTTATTTTTCTGCATATTGTTACTTTTATATGGCACCATTAACACAATAAAATAAAAATTTCATAGAAGCAGCTTCAGGCAAAATTTGGCACTCGGATACTTAATGATATTGGGCACAACAACTGACGACAGAACTGGGAAAAATGGAGTGTTCAAACACTGCAATGCAGAGGAGACCGGAACTAGAGGAGCATGTTTCTCAATGGGTTGAAGGACTTAGGAGATCACAGATGTTGATTGGAGTGAGGCTGGCAAGAAATTTGAGCAAAAGCAGAGAATCCTAAATTTGAGGAGGTGCCAGGCGAGAAGCAAATGCAGATCATTGTTTTGATGTTGTGCCTGGGTACAAGCACAGATATTGATTATTTGGGGAAGATGTTAATGGTTCTTTGCACAACACCACATTTGTAATTTCTGTGTGCACTTTAAGTAGCCACATTATAGGAAGGACATGGTTAAAGTAGCAAGGATGCAGGTAAGATTCACAAGAATGTTGCCTGGATTAGAGAGTTTGGAGTTATCAAGAGAAGCAGGATTTATGGGGTTTTGTGTTCTCTTGAGCATTGAGATACGTAAGATTATGAGAGGCATATAATGGGTAGATAACAAATGTCTATTTCCCATGGTAGGATGTCCAAACCTAGATGGCATATTTGAGAGGGAGGGGGGTTTAAAGGGGATCTTGGAGGTACAATATTTACATTAGTTGTATTTGGTATCTGAAATGAATTGCCAGAGAAGGTTGTGGATTCAGGAACAGTCACTTTATGAATCTGTCTTACAAATTACAGTACGGGAAATTTCCTGAATCATTTGTTCCTGGAGGGTCCAAAATAACAGAGTGCAGCTAGTAAATTTTAACAGCCAAGTATCAAGATCTTTTGAGGTTTATCTGTTGACAGTTGGCCACTGAGAAAATGAGATACCAGTTTACTTATATTGAGAACACACAGGAATCACTACAACAATCATAGATCTAATTTATCAAATAAAACTAGGTGACCTTTCATGTGCACAATGTCAGGAGGGAGTTCTTGTTTTTAAGAGTACATGTTGTATTCCATGGTTACATTTTGTCCCTTATCTATCTTGGAGTTGAGTATAATGAAAAGAAAGGAAGACAATATAGATGTCAGGGATATATTTATAGCAAGAGTGACCTAAAGTATGAAATAGGCATTTATGGTTGGTAAATATGTGTCAGGAGCATCTTGTGGAGAATTCAGCTCAGAGCCTTTCTGCTTTATTGGATTTATTCTGCAAACCAGATACACTTTTCTGTGCCGTTTTGTGCTTGAGTTCCAGCTGTTTATTATGGACTATATAAAAACTTCTTAGACTTTATGTTCATAGAATATATGTAAAATTACATTTCTTTATATATTAATGTACCATGAATGTGAACATTATTAATATGTATTGTATATTTGCATATTTTATTAAGTATACTTTTGGAACAAAAGATTTGTTTCTAGACTGAGGAATATTGATGAAAGGTATTGAATATTAATCTTGCACAACAATAGATCTGAAAGATATAATTGGCATTGACACTGTAGAAGTAAGATTTTATTCCCCATGCTGCTAAAAGTTGCTTTTTATGTTTTTTAGATAGCATTTTACAAGAGTGGAAATATTCAGGCATTTGCTCAAAAACACAGAAGAAAGGTAAATTGCAGAATATCATTGAAATCATGTAAGATATTGAAATAGTATTTCATGTATGCATCATTTTACTGGCAATGTTTCACAGATATTGAATGCTACAGTGGTAGCCCATGTAGATCTGCCACACGCAATGCTGACACACAGCACACAGCATTAGTGGATATCTTTTTAAAATTACAGTGCTATACGCCTGTGAAGGTTCAGATTGGAGGACCTATAAGCATTTTTGATAATGTTGATTCAGAAATAAATATTGAAGAAACTAAGGATAACTCCTCAGGGCTATGTTAGAACCTGGTGCAAATCTTTCCCCTCTTCTGATGTTCCTCTGGTAATGCATTGACCCATGGCTCAATGTATGATCAGACAGTCACAGAGGATAGGTGTTGAGTGGACTCAAGTGTGCAAAATATTCTCTCAGATTTAAGGTGTGGGACTCAAATTTTACACACTAACAGGGTTGGTAAGCATAGACTATTTCTGGGATTTGGAAGCACTCTCATCCGCTCTTGTTGCACGTGATGGAAGCTGTTTTCAACTCCTATTTTGTGATTTCCAAGCTGGGAGAAGAGTGTGATCAAGCAAAGAAAACAGGAAACATTATTTTCCATCACCATGAAATGGTGGTGCTGGCAGTTCTCATCTATGGAACCTGGTGTGCAGCCCTGAGCCCCATGTCTTGGCACCTATATTGCATGACCCAGCTAGTTCCATACCAGCCTTCACAGGCAATTGTTCTGCACAAATCCTGGATAGATTCATGCTTGGTTCATGGCATGTGCTGCAATGGACAGGGTAGGTGTTTCTGCCAGCTTCTTGTACATAATGCAACAATGACTACTTTTAGAAATTACTTCATTAGCATTCCATGGTAATACTTCATATGCACTAAATAAGGTAGTAATATCCTGGTAAATAATCCAGCTATATTAGGTTTACTCAGGATACTACACAGAAACAGATCACTCAATTCAAGTGCTGTATGCCAGTGTTCACTGTCACTTTAGGTTTGATATAGTGAAGGGAAAGGGAACTGAATGTTATAATTTAGTAACAACTTTTCTCCTTTTCTGAAAGCTATAATTGTATAAAAAGGAGACTTACAAATTAAACCACACAGTGGTGCATCTATCAGATTTGATGTCTCACGGATCCAGAGACTTAGGCAGCACTCCAAGGTCAGAGTTGAGCCTATGTTGAGCTGCACATTCTCCCTGTGACTGTGTGTGTTTCCACTGTGTTCCAGTTTCCAGCTACTATATATTGTCCCTGGAATGTAGGTTAGTAGTAGAATCTAGGGATAGTTGAGGAGAATGTGGAAACAGTGAAAAAAAGGGGTTAATGTAGGATTGATGTAGGTAGGTGGCTGATAATCAGTGCAGTGAGCTGAGGGGGCCTGTTCCCATGTTGTATCTCTCGACACTAAGACTCTAACTCTTGTATGCCAACATTTTAAGTCCTGATTATCAACCAATAGTTGGACACTTCTCTTATCTTCAATTAGCAGCATTCTTTGAGTTAAAAAGGTTGAGAATTGACAACGCAGAACCACAAACATAATTCTAACAAAGGCAGAGTACTGAGGAATTTTGTGCTGTTGGAGATGCCAAATTTGAATGAGTAGTAAACAAGCAACCATTCAGGGGTTCGCAACCTGTGGTCCACAGACCTCTCAGTTAATGGTGGGGGTCCATGGCATAGAAAAGGTCGGGAATCCCTGATCTACATGATCAGTGGGTATAAGATCTGTGAGCATGTTTCAAAGAAGAGTAATCTTCTCGCCAATGTTTGCTCCAGGAGTTAACCTGGATGTTTATTTGGAATGTATTTTTCAGTCACTTACCAAAAATCGATTATCTGGTCATTGCACTTCATGAGTGCACTCAAAATAAGGTCTTTAAAAGTTCAGCTTCAAAAGTAAAGTCTCAAGGGGCATTTCAAAGCTATGAAAGATGCTGCATAATGCAGTACTTTTGTTGTTGTGTTGGCTGCTGCTGTTTTGTTAATACTTGTGTTGTCCCAGCCCATTGCTCTTTCCTTTTTTTCATGTGTGAAGCTCTTTATCATGGAATTCAGGAATTGAATCATTTCTTGAAGTTCTAATGTTCTACTGTTATCATAGGGATCATGTTTTGTAAATCTCAATGCAAAATACAAGGTCTTCAAAATGCTGCAGTTAAATAAAATAGGTGTAATGAACAAATGTAAGCATTGATGGATTTGAATTGCCAGATCTGTTCTGTTTATGCAATACAGCACAATTATAGATTGTAAGACAGAACTTCGACTCACAAGAACTATGTGGTGATTACTTGGATGGATGTATCATTGGTAGATTGATACAAGTAGTCTTATCCCTCCAAATGTGAATGGTCATGACCTGCTGCAGACTGAAGCTGGTATCTCTGAACTTCAGGACCTGACCAGTTTTGACAATGATGGTGACACCAAACCACACTTGATTTTTCTGCTAGCTTAAGTACTACTTCCAATTATTCTTATTCATGGGAGAGTGTTAATTAATCATCTAAGAGAAGATGGACTATTGCAATTGTAAGGAACTTGGGAATCCTGGTATAGGATTCCCCAAGTTTAGCGTCAGATTGATAGTAAAGAAGGCAAATGCAATGTTAGCATTCATTCTCAGAGGACTACAATATAAAAGCAAGGATGTAATGCTAAGACTTTATAAGGCATTGGTCAGATCATATTTGGAGCATTGTGAGTAGTTTTGGGCCTTATATCTAAGAGAAGATATGCTGGCATTACAGAGGGTCCAATGGAAGTTTACAAGAATAAATCTGGGAATGAAGAAGTTAACATATGAGGAACGCTTGATGGCTCTGGGCCTGTAGACTCTGGAGTTTAGAAGAAAGAGGGGAGGGGGCAGATCTCATTGAAACCTACTGAGTATTAAAAGGTCTGAATAGGGTGTTCGTGGATAGAATGTTTCTAGTAGTGGGAGAGTCTAGGACCAGAGGGCACAGTTGCAGAATTGATGGAATTCCCATTAGAACAGAGATGATGAATATTTTTAGCCAGAGGGTGTTGAATCTGTGAAATTCATTGTGACAGATGGCTTTGGAGGCCAAGTCATTGAGTATATTTAAAGCAGAGACTTATAGGTTCTTGATTAGTAAGGATATCAAAGGTTATGGGGAGAAGGCAGGAGAATGGGATTGAGAGGGAAAATAAATCAGCCGTGATCAAATAATAGAACAAACTTATTGGGCTGAATATTCCAATTTAGTTCTTATGTGTTATAGTCTTATTTCAAATGTGCAAGAACTTGAGAAGCTGCAGAGAGAAGTGAACTCCACCCAATATATTTCAGGCACACCCTCCCCCCCCCCGCCCCCCCAGCATTATTATCTGCAGGTTAATCCATCATCAAAGATCTCCATAATCCGGACCCTGCCATCTTCTTGCTCCTGACATCGAGCAGGATGTTCAGAAGCCTGGAGACCCACACGACAGGAACAGCTACTTCCCTTCAACCATTTAGTTCTTGAACCAGTCAATGCTACCTTAATCACTAGAATTTTTTTTAGATTAGATTATGAAGACACTCAGTCCTCGTTTATTGTCATTTAGAAATGCATGCGTTAAAAAATGATACAACATTCCTCCAGAAAGATATCACAAGAAAACACAGGACAAACCAAGACTAAAACTGACAAAACCACATAATTATAACATATAGTTACAACAGTGCAAAGCAATACCATAATTTGATAAAGAGCAAACCATGGGCAGAGTAAAAAAAAAGTCTCAAAGTCTCGATAGACTCATCATCTCACGCAGGAGGCAGAAGGGTGAAACTCTCCCTGCCATGAGCCTCCAAGCACCGCCAACTTGCCGTTGCAGCACCATTGGAAGCACCCGACTGCAGCGGACTCTGAGTCTGCCTGAAAACTTCAAGCCTCCGACACAGCCTCTCTGAGCACCATCCTCTGCCGAGCGCTTTGACCCCGCCCCAGCCGCCGAGCAACAAGCAAAGCCGAGGACTCGGGGCCTTCTCCTCTGGAGATTCTGGGCCACACAGTTGCAGCAGCAGCGAAGCAGGCATTTCAGACACCATAACCACTGATTATTTTGCACTCAATTGTTTTATTCTTTCTTGTAAAGATTGTGTCTTATTCATGTTTAATTGCTTATATGATATGTGTGGGTGATGCTGCTGCGAGTTAGTTTTTTACTGTACTTGTGCATATTTCAGTAAGCTCAACTTCAGAACTTTTCCAAGGCTGCTACTTGTGTGTCAGTGGCTGAACTCAATGTACAAAAAAAAAATCATAGGTATAATCCATTCTAAGGATGCAATCTGTTGTGTTTACCTGGGGATCAGAGTGCTATAGTTGGCTTGACATTGGTTTGCTTATTGTTCCACTGAATTTGGAGGATATTGCAGTAATGTCTTTAAGTGCAATAGGTGCTCCACATCTCAGGGGACTTTAAAAGACAGGATTCACTGATGTCTAGTGGACTGAATTTTGTGTTAAGAGCTTGAACTTCAAATATCCTTTTCCTCACTTGACCAAAGGCTGTACTGGGACATTAAAGACAGAAGTAAACAGTTAGTCTTCCTTCACTGGGAGGTGGATTCTGAATTGCAAAAATGGTCCATGTCTAGGATTTTGTCAGACTCATGTTCTCTCCCAGGCAGCATTTCACTTCATTGTGAACTCTGATACACTCAAATGGCTTCCTAGAATTGGCCGTCACGTTTGCATACCTGACACCACTATTTCAAGCTGTGTTATGGGATAAGTTTGGTAATTGGGTAGAGTTGAAGCAAGTCATCTTTAAGTAGTAAGTGGATAATTGGCCTCTGTCACCTGATCAAAATCACAGAAGTAAAGGATCTGTATCAGCTTAAGAAATCATTTCACTCAACATCAGTAAAACCAGAGAGTTGATTATCCAACTTGTAGATCCATGAGCCAGTCCTCACTAGAAAAATGGAGATGGAGAGGATCAGGAGCTTTAAATTCCTTGATAATAACACATTAGATGCTTTTTCCTTGGAAGAACGCATGCGGTAAGTGTCATCACAAAGACACAACAGTGCCTTTACTTCCTTAGAAGTTCATGTAAATTTGGTATGTCACTACAAATCTTCGACAATCTTCTATAGATGTGTAATGGAAGGTAGCTGACCTAGTTGCATCATGGCCTGCTATGGAAACATCAATGCCCAGGAATTGAAAAGTCTACAGAAAATGGTGATTATAACCCACTGCAGCACAGGAAAAACCTTCCCCACCATTGAGTACATTTACATAGAGCGCTGCTGCAAGAAAATGACATCCTTGACTTACTCATTGGGAGACCACAGTCAGTGCAGATCAGAAGTAACATCTCCTCCTTGCTGACAGTCAGCACTGGTGCACTTCAAGGATGTGTGCTTAGCTCATTGCTGTACTCTCTCTACCAACACAACTGTGTGTCTAGGCACAGTTCAAACACCACCGATAAATTTACTGATGACAGATTTGCAGATGGTTATGAGGAGATAGATCAGCTGATTGAGTGGTGGTGTAACAACCTTGCACTCAGCATCAGTAAGACCAACAAATTGATAGCGGATTCCAGGAAGTTGAGGAACTGCACATCAGTCCTCGTCGAGGGATCAGCAATGGAAAGGGTGAGCATTTTCTAAAGATCTATCCCGGGCTCAACATATTGATGCAATTACAAAGAAAACACAACAGTGACTATATTTCATTAAGATTTTGAGAGGTCGGGTATGTCACCAAAGACTAGCACATTTCTTTAGATGTACTGTGGAGAGCATTCCAATTGGGTGCATCACTGTTAGGCCTGGAAGGGCGACTGCACAGGATTGGAAAATGTTGCAGAAAGTAGCAAATTCAGCCAGCTCCATCATGGGCACTACCTTCCCCAGCATCAAGGACCTTTTTAAAAGGTGATGCTTCAAAAAGGCAACATCCATCATTAAGCAACAGACGTTCAGTGGACTTTTTTTTTTAAAGGGAAAGGGGTATCCTCATCACCCAGAACATGTCCTCTTCTCATTGCTACCATCAAGGAGGAGGTCAGGAGTGTGAAGACTCCGCATTTTAGGAACAGATTCTTCCCCTCCACCATCAGATTTCTGAATGGACAATGAACCCTCACTATCCCTCTCTTTTTGCACTACTTACTTAATATGTGTGTGTGTATATCTTATTATAATTTATTGTTTTATTCTGCATTGCACTGTACTGCTGCCACAAAACAACAAATTTCACAACATACCAGTAATGTTAAACTTTATTATGATTCTTATCTATCATTAAACACCTCCACGATCCAGGCCATTCCCTCTTTGCTACTACCGTCAGTCAGGTGGTACAGAAGCTTTAGGTCCCACACCTCCAGGTTCAGGAGCACTTATTAACCTTCAACCATCAGATTCTCAAACTGATAACTTCATTTACCTCTACTTTGAACTAATTCTATGACCTACAGACTCACTTTTTAGGACTCTTTACAATGTATGTTCTCAGTATTTATATGTGCACAGTTTGTCTTTTGCAAATTAGTTGTTTGTCAGTTTTTGTGTGTTTATGTCCAGCTTTTCATAAAATTATATTGTATTTATTTTTTCCGTGCAAATGCCTGCAAGAAAATAAATCTCATGATAGTATATGGAACCAGATAGTACTTTGAAATATAATTTGAAAGGTTTATGAAATCCTCAGTAACCAAGTCATTTAATCATCAAGACTCCACAAAGAATTTGATTAGAGAGTTCTTTTGTGACGCCACACCCTGTGCTCGCCAACCTTTTGAAAATTATGCTTCCCAACTATAATGCTGTGTTGTAATACTGGAGGCATAACCAGTTACCAGTCTTATTGTCTTAAATTTTTCCACCCTAAAGGTGCTTTGCTTTACCAAGCAGTCTATTCCTCTTTTTTAAAACAAGTATCAGTTTCCAAACATGAAAAACATATTAGATTAGATTAGATTATGAGGACACGCAGTCCTCTTTTATTGTCATTTAGTAATGCATGCATTAAGAAATGATACAATGTTTTTCCAGAATGATATTACAGAAACACATGACAAACCGACTTAAAAACTGACAAAAACCACATAATTATAACATATAGTTAAAACAGCACAAAGCAATACTGTAATTTGATAAGAACAGACCATGGGCATGGTAAAAGTCTTAAAGTCTCTCGAAAGTCCCGTCATCTCATGCAGACAGTGAACCTCCAGCGCCACAAACTTGCCGATGCAGCACCCTGGAAGCATCCAACCACAGTCCGACTCTGAGTCCGTCCGAATACTCTAAGCCTCCGACCAGTTCTCCGATACCGAGCACCGAGCACCATCTCTGCCGAGCGCTTCGACCCCAGCCCTGGCAATAGGCAAAGCTGAGGATTTGGGGCCTTCCCTTCCAGAGATTCTCAATCGCACAGTAGCAGCAGCAGCGAAGCAGGCATTTCAGAAGTTTCTCCAGGTGTTCCTCCGTGCTTCTCACGGCTGTCTCCATCAAATCAGGATTGTTAACACATAATTGATATCATTTGGAACGGCCACGTGCGTTTGCGCGCATTTTATTAAGCCACAAAATGCATGTTTTAGATTTTGATTACTTAAAACTAAACTCTCACTACTTCTTGACTTACCTGTTTTCCATGTACCTATTTATGAAGCGCGTAAAGATACTTTCTAAACTTTATATGATGATTTTGTTAATAGCTTGTTACCAAAATAGTAGCAATTTCCATATGTTCAATTGGGAGATTCACGGAAAATGACAGGAGTTAAAAAGAGCTAACATGTTATCACAAATCAATTCAGTTCGATTAACTCTGCCAGTGTCATCTACAGTATATTGAGGTGTTCAGAACTTTGTGTTACATTTTGATTTTCATGTGGCACCTTTGATGGCAAGTTTAATAGGAGTTTTAGGTTTTAAACATATTAAGAGTTAGAGTAGAAAAATGGCACTGATGTAAAAAATCAGCCTTGTTCTTAATGAAGAATGGAGCATGTATGAGAGGCATATTGCCTGATACTGTGTCTATGTGAAATATTTAATACGGTTTTTCAATAATGACAGGTGGATATACCACAAAGAGTGATCCCTGCAGTCCTGCAGATATGCTTGTCCTTTACTTTGGTGGCAAGGCTTTCTCCCAACTGGAACAGAGCAGGACACTTACTGATTCATGGTAATTACCAGCACATGTTGTTTGATTAATTTGGTCTGGTTAGAAAAAGACAATGTTTCCAAGCAATGTATTTAATTAGCGATGCATTTAATTTAATAACCAATTTCCCTCGGGATTAATAAAGTATGACTACTACTATGACTAAGAAAAATAAAACCAATAGTCTGACTCACTAACTCAGAGGTCATTTTATTAAGTATACATGTACACCTTATTAATGCAAATATCTAATCAGCCATTCGTGTAGCAGCAACTCGATGCATAAAAACATGCAGACATGGTCAAGATGTTCAGTTATTGTTCAGACCAATGGGGAAGAAATGTAACCTAAGTGACTTGGACCATAAAGTGATTGTTGATACCAAATGGGGTGGTTTGAGTATCTTAGAAACTGCTAATCTCCTGGAATTTTCATGCACAACAGTCCTCTAGAATTTACAGAGAATGGTTGTAAAAACAAAATGCATACAGGTGTTCTATGGGCAAAAGCACCTCATTAATGAGAGGGGTCAGAAAAGAATGGCCACACTGGTTCAAGCTGACAGTAACTCAAATTCCCACGTGTTGCAACAGTGGTGTGCAGAAGAGCATCTCTGAATGCATAATATGTCGAACCTTGAAGTTGATGTTCCACAGTGGCAGAAGACCACACTGGGTTCTATTCCTGTACCTAATAATGTGGCCACTGAGTGTGTATTAAGTAGAGTTTTCTATTTATTAACAGTAAAATGAAAAATCAAGCCCTTTATATAAATCAGTTTAATAAAATGCTGTAATTAAAACACTCAGAGTGGCTATTTAAAATTTGAAAATATATGCTTGTACTTTATATAATAATTTGCCTCCATTTGCAGAGAGTACCTTTCACAAAGGGTGACTAAACATTAGTGTTTTGTGTAACATGAATGTTAGTTGCAACAGAATGTTGTATCATGCTGTTTGTTCCACTATTACTGTTAGGGTTTAGGCAGAGAATATATTACAGGTGAAATAATAAGTATTTGTTTATTTTACTAGTGATTTTGATTGACATATTTGATACTGGGATCTCATACTTGGAATTATAAACTAATTTGCATTGCCTAACTGATAGTAATGGTTACAGTTAATAGAACATTATGATTGCTATTAATAACACATTGCTAATATATGCATTGCTCAGTTACATTAATTTTGCTTAAGGGAAGGACTTTTTGAGGAATGAAGGAAAACAGAATGCAGTTGGTGAGTTGCTTTCACATAAATTTTTGATGTATTTGTTATTTCTGTAAGCATGGCCCTGTTGGGAGACTTTGAGAGATGATATCTATAAAGCACAAATTGAAGAATTCTGGGAAGAGTATTCTGCTAAATCAGAATATCTTGATGATATCATTAAAACAGGCTTCAGCCTGAAATCCTGGGTAGTTGCTGTTACATGTAAAGCAGCATACAGTCAAAGTTTAGCTATTTCTTGCATAATATTTAGAGAAAAAGAGATTCACCCCATCAAGTCCATCCAAGTTTAAATGAAATGCTGACCAACTAGTTCCATTCCACGGCCATCTCTGTGTGTCCTTTTTCATTCTGCGGACTCCAGCCGCTTTAGACTGTATTCATGTGGTTTTTGAAGGTCAATCATCGCAACCGGAAGATCTGACTAAGGAATTTGTCAGGGTAGTGTTGTAGATCTAACCATTTTCAACTGTTTAATTAAAGATCTTCCTTCGGTCAGATGCAGGGATGTTTACAAAATGTTTGGTTCTCTCACCAAATGAAGGAGCCCAGGCCTGTATTTAACAAAACCAAGACAACATTTGGCAACAGCTGACACTTGTGTCATAAAAATGCCAGGCAATGATCGTCTTAAAGATGAGTAATCACTTGCCCATAATATTTACCACTCCCAATCCCCCATCATCTACATTCTGGCTCGCCATTGATCAGTAACTCAACTGGAGTAGCCACATAAATGCTATGGCTGAAAGTGGGAGTCAGTAGCAGGGCATACTGTAGCAAATGACAAACCTCCTGACACTCCTAACACCATCCACCATCTACAACACAAAAGCCAGAGTAAGTTGGAATATCCAGACTTGTCTGGCTGCGTGCAGCTCCAAAATCTCTGAAGAATCTGGACACAAGGCAGTCCCTCTTGGTTGATATGATATCCTCCACCCTACAATTTCAATGCTTCCACCACTGATATTGAAGCTAAAAAATGCACTGACGTTACTCACTTATCCTATTTCAGCAACACCTCCCAAATCCACAACATCTACCACTATAAAGGACAAGCTGATAGAGCACCACCATGTTCAGGTTCTCCCCCAAAGCAGACCCTTTCTGATTCTGAAATGCATTGCCATTTTGTCAAGTTCACTGCGTCTAAATTGTGGTAGTCCATACGCAACAGTTTCTGAAGGACTGCAGCAGTTTAAGAAGGCATTTCACTTTCTAGTGAGCATTTAGGGATGGGTAACAAATTCAGACTTTGCCATCATTGCTCAGATACCTAAAAAATGATTTAAGAAATCATCCAGCTTCCCTGTAAATACTGTGATTGTAACTGCCTCTACTATTATCCCTGGCAATACACTTTGTTTTTTTCTCATCTCCTTATTTTTTGCCAATTGCTTTTATTTCTATTTTCCCTGGTTCATCTTTCTACCAAGGGTAGCAATTGCTATCTCTTTGCTATATTATACTTTATGATTTTTAAAAACTCTTCTCAGACTTTATTTTAATCTACTCTTGTTTCAAGAACAACCTCAGCTTCTCCAACTATTCAACATAAGCCACAGGAATAATTTATGTTATATTTTCTGTAATGTTTTGAAAGTCTTTACGTATTTCCAAAAGTGGCATGCAGAACTGGATCTACTATCTCGGATGTGGGCAAACCTATATTTTATGAAGGTATATTCTGCCTCAGAATAAAACCCAGGATTCTAATTGTTTTTTTTTCTTACCCATTTCTCAAGTCTCTTTCAATTAACTCTGCACATATTCCCTCGAACCTTTCTGGAACATAGAAACCTACAGCACATTACAGGCTCTTCGGCGCACAATGTTGTGCCAACCATGTAACTGCTTCAGAAACTGCCTAGAATTTCCCTAGCACATAACCCTCTAATTTTCTAAACTCTATGTACCTATCTAGGAGTCTCTTAAAAGACCCTATTGTATCCACTTCCACCACCATCGCCGGCGGTGCATTCCATGCACCCACCACTCTCTGTGTGGAAAAACTTACCCGTGACCTCTCCTCTGTACCTACTTCCAAACACCTTAAAACTGCCCCTCTCGTGCTAGCCATTCCAGCCCTGGGAAAAAGCCTTTGACTATCCACACGATCAATGCCTCTCATCATCTTATACTCCTCTATCAGGTCACCTCTTATCCTCTGTCACTCCAAGGAGAAAAGGCCACATTCACTCAACCTATTTTCATAAGGTACGCCTTCCAATCCAGGCAATATCCTTGTAAATTTCCTCTGCACTCTCTCTCTTGTATCCACATCCTTTCTGTAGTGAGGTGACTAGAATGGAACACAGTACTCCAAGTGGAGTCTAACTAAGGTCTTATACAGCTGTAACATTACCTCATGGCTCTTGAACTCAATTCCACGGTTGATAAAGGCCAACACACCATATGCCTTCTTAACAACACTGTTAACCTGCGCAGCAGCTTTGAGTGTCCTACGGACACGGACCCCAAGATCTCTCTGATCCTCCACATTGCCAAGAGTCTTACCATTGATAATATATTCTGTCTTCAAATTTGACCTACCAAAAAGAAACACTTCACACCTATCTGTCACTTCTCAGCCCAGCCCATCTGCCACTTCTCAGCCCAGATCTGCATCTTATTGATGTCCTGCTATAACCTCTGACAACCCTCCAGTTTATCCACAACACCCCCAACCTTTGTGTCATCAGCAAGCTTACTATCCCACCTTTCTACTTCTTCATCCAGGTCATTCATAAAAATCACAAAGAGGAGGGGTCCCAGAACAGATCCTTGTGGAACACCACTGATCACCAACCTCCATATAGAATACGAACCATCTACAACCACCCTTTGCCTTCTGTGGGCAAGCCAATTCTGGATCCACAAAGCAAGGTCTCCTTGGATCCCATGCCACCTTACTTTCTGAAGGAGTCTTGCATGTAGTACCTTATCAAATGCCTTACTGGAATCCAAATACTCTACACCCACTGCTGTCCCTTCATCAATGATTAATTTTAATCTTATTTACCATTTAAAATTATATTACCTATTTTGCAGTGAAATTCTTATTCTTCCTACTAAAATGTAACATTTTGCATTGCTCTGCATCTGCCACCTATGCCCAATACACCAACCACTTTATGCCTCCCTGGAGTCTATTATTATCGTCTTGTCTTTACAGCACCAAGTTTTGAGTCATCCATAAATTTCGAAATTGTGCTCTGTTTACCCAGGTCCATAACTACTCTCAATTTTTTATTCATGCTGCTGCCATCTCTTTTATTCCATAGGCTTCAATCTTTATGATTGCTGTATTATCTGGTACTTTAACATACGCCTTTTGGAAATCCATTTATCTGAAATCAACCACATTTCCCTTATAACCATTTCTAAAACTTCATTAAAAAGGTTTTGTGTCTTTTCTGTAGATCATAATATAACTGGAAACCTGGAATAAGGTAGATTTTCTCCTCCAAATACTCTGCAGCAATATTCAACACCATGCTACTTGCACTAATCTCATTGATGCCATTTTATTGCAAGATTTCTTTTCTCCTACTCGTGAGAGCTCAGTTATTGCTGAGTACTGACAGAGTGTGCACACCAGCTCACTGATGTCTTTACAGATACATAATCATAGTCATACTTTATTGATCCCAGGGGAAATTGGTTTTCGTTACAGTTGCACCATAAATAATAAATAGTAATAGAACCATAAATAGTTAAATAGTAATATGTAAATTATGCCAGTAAATTATGAAATAAGTCCAGGACCAGCCTATTGGCTCAGGGTGTCTGACCCTCCAAGGGAGGAGTTGTAAAGTTTGATGGCCACAGGCAGGAATGACTTCCTATGACGCTCTGTGCTGCATCTTGGTGGAATGAGTCTCTGGCTGAATGTACTCCTGTGACCACCCAGTACATTATCTAGTAGATGGGAGACATTGACCAAGATGGCATGCAACTTAGACAGCATCCTCTTTTCAGACACCACCGTGAGAGAGTCCAGTTCCATCCCCACAACATCACTGGCCTTACGAATGAGTTTGTTGATTCTGTTGGTGTCTGCTACCCTCAGCCTGCTGCCCCAGCACACAACAGCAAACATGATAGCACTGGCCACCACAGACTCGTAGAACATCCTCAGCATCGTCCGGCAGATGTTAAAGGACCTCAGTCTCCTCAGGAAATAGAGGCGACTCTGACCCTTGTTGTAGACAGCTTCAGTGTTCTTTGACCAGTCCAGTTTATTGTCAGTTCGTATCCCCAGGTATTTGTAATCCTCCACTATGTCCACACTGACCCCCTGGATGGAAACAGGAGTCACTGGTACCTTAGCTCTCCTCAGGTCTACCACCAGTTCCTTAGTCTTTTTCACATTAAGCTGCAGATAATTCTGCTCACACCATGTGACAAAGTTTCCTACCATAGCCCTGTACTCAGCCTCATCTCCCTTGCTGATGCATCCAACTATGGCAGAGCCATCCGAAAACTTCTGAAGATGACAAGACTCTGTGCAGTAGTTGAAGTCCGAGGTGTAAATGGTGAAGAGAAAGGGAGACAAGACAGTCCCCTGTGGAGCCTCAGTGCTGCTGATCACTCTGTCGGACACACAGTGTTGCAAGCACACGTACTGTGGTCTGCCAGTCAGGTAATCAAGAATCCATGATACCAGGGAAGCATCCACCTGCATTGCTGTCAGCTTCTCCCCCAGCAGAGCAGGGCGGATGGTGTTGAACGCACTGGAGAAGTCAAAAAACATGACCCTCACAGTGCTCGCTGGCTTGTCCACGTGGGCGTAGACATGGTTCAGCAGGTAGACGACGGCATTCTCGTCGGGGCTGGTAGGCGAACTGGAGGGGATCCAAGTGTGGCCTGACCATAGGCCGGAGCAGCTCCAGAACAAGTCTCTCTAGAGTCTTCATGATGTGGGAGGTCAATGCCACCAGTCTGTATTCATTGAGGCTGCTGGGGCGCAGCGTCTTCGGCACAGGGATGAGGCAGGACGTCTTCCACAGTACAGGAACCCTCCGGAGCCTCAGGCTCAGGTTGAATACATGGCGAAGTACTCCACGTAGCTGAGGGTTACAGGCTTTGAGCACCCTGTTACTGACACCATCCGGTCCTGCAGCCTTGCTTGGGTTGAGACGTTTCAGCTGTTTTCTCATCTGTTCAGCTGTGAAGCCCACCGTGGTGGTTTCGTGTGGGGAAGGGGTATAGTCATGAGAGCATGGTGGGGCACTGTGAGGAGGGGTAGGAGGGGAGAGTGGAATATGTGTTGGTTGGGGGCTGACAACAGATGGCTCATGTGGGGGGTGGGCAGTGGCCACAATGTCAAATTTGTTAAAGAACAGGTTAAGTTCATTGGCCCTGTCCACACTGCCTTCAGCTCCTCTGTTGCTAGTTTGCCGGAACCCAGTGATGGTCCTCATCCCCCTCCAGACCTCTCTCATGTTGTTCTGCTGGAGTTTCCACTCAAGCTTCCTCCTGTACCTGTCTTTATCCTCCCTGATCCTGGCTTTCAGGTCCCTCTGTATTGCCCTCAGCTCCTCCCTATTTCCATCTCTAAACATCCTCTTTTTAGCATTCAGGATGTCCTTAATGTCCTTTGTCACCCATGGCTTGTTATTTGAATAACAAAGTTCTTGTGGGAACATTGCAGTATATACAGCACTCATCCAGTCTGCATGCTCCACATGTTTCACGTCAGCCACCATCATCCCTGTACCAAAGAACTCTACACCTTGAGCACTAAATGACTACTGCTTGGTGACAAGGATAGCAATCATTATGAAGTGCTTTGGCTCATCATGTTATATATCAAGAACTCCATTCCTGCCACATCAGACTCTCACCTATATGCTTACTGACAGAACCACTTTATGACATATGTGATAGCATCTTTCATGCATCTGTCCCAGACACACCTAAAAACAAGGACAGGATGCTGTTTATGGATTTCTGTTTGTCGTTCAACACTATTGTCCCACAGACCTTGCCGAACAAACTCCTATTCTTCTGTCTAAATACACCACTGTGATCTGGGTATTGGATTTCCTAACTAACAGACCTCAGAAAGTCAGGATCCACAATCACTCCTCCCTCCCATCATCCTTATCACAGGTGGCCCTTAGGGCTATGTGCTGAGCCTATTGCTTACACTCTGCTTACACCTGACTGCATAGCTAGACACCTGAGTAATCACACTGTCATGTTCGCTAATGACACAACTGTGGTGAGGCTCATCACTAACAATGATGGGACGACTTACAGAGAGGAGGTGGAAGAGCTCAAGGCCTGGTGCCAGGAAAATAACCTCTTTCTCAATATCAACAAGATAAAGGTTATTGACTTTAGGAGAGCTCGCACCTCTTACACCCCACTTTATTTTGGTGGCACAACGGTGGAAACTGTAAGCTGTTTCAAACTCCTTCCACAACCTCTCATGGTCCTGGAATACATTATACACAATCAGGAAAGCTCACCACTGCTTCTACTTTCTGAAGCAGCTGTAGAGAGCTGAACTATGCAGATCTATATCTACAGATGCACAGTAGAGTGCATCCTAACAAGCTGCATCGTACAGAAACTGCACTGCGTTGGACAGGAAAGTTCTAGAGTGGGTAGTCAAAACTGCCCAATGTGTCACTGGCACGAGCCTACTCGCCGTCAAGAAAATACATACAGAAAGGTGCCTGAAAAGGACTAGTAATGTCATGAAAGATCCCACCTACTCTTCTCATGGACTGTTTGTCCCACTCCCATCAGGGAGGAGGCTGCATAACATCAACAAGCAGTTACTTTCCCCAAGCAGTAAGACTGATCAATACTCCCATTCACTAACACACCCCTTCACACCCCCAACCACCACAACTATCATTTCCTATCAGTCACCTTATGTACATATAATCCTGTGCTTTGCATCTTTATCTTACATATTTTTATTCATTATTATTATGGTATTTTTTGTGCTGCACCAGATTTGGAGTAACAATTATTTAATTCCTCTTCACACTTGTGTAGTCAAAATAAAATTAAACAATTCAGAATCTTGAATCTTGAAAATCTAGCATAAGTTGTATGGTTGTTTCATTGACCATGAAGAAAAATGCACATTAGCTGATATATTTCATTTTTCCAATATTATTAAGAGAGATGATGCACAAAAGTCTCAGAGTATGTCAAACGACTGATAAGTTTGTCAGTCCTCCCTTGTCATCCAAGATACTCATATCTTGCTATTCTCAACCTTCCTTCAGACTGGAACATATCAGTCGGATACTCTGTAGTTGATCTTTAAACATCTTCCTAATATCAGATGTGGACTTGCCCAGAACTTCTATACCTAATTAACTCTCTCTAACTTCCGCCTAATACTTCAGTAATTTTTTCTCTGCCCAAACTTAATACTTCACCATTTTTATCCTTGTACTTATTCTAAAGCACAAGGAGTAATGATCATAGTTTCCTAAGTGACTCCCAACTGAAAAGTCAATCACCTAGTTTGGCCCATTTCCCGATACAGAGTCCAGTGTGATCTTTCCTCTAGTTAGACAATGTTTAAGAGGCTCTGCTGTATGCACCTAATAAATTTACCCCATCTAACCTCCTTGTACTAAGGGAATCCCTGTCTATATTGGGGAAGTTGAAGTTACTCACCACATAACCATTACTTTTGCATCTTTCGTTAATCTGTCGGTTAATATCCCAGTGTCTATTGGGAGAAGGGAGTCTGTCTTATAACCTGAGCAGACTGGTTGCATCTTTATTGTTTTTGAGTTCTACCTATATACAGTCAGTGGAAGAGCCCTTCATTATGTCCCTTCATTTCCTATGATATGGTCCCTGACTAGTAGTGTAATTCTTTCACCTCTTTTACCTCCCTCTCTATCTCGTCTGATGATTTGAAACCCTGGAACATTATGCAGCCAATCTTGTCTCTCTCTCAGTCAAGTCTCTGTAATAGCCGCTACATCATAGTTCCATGGATTGATCCATATTCTTGAGTTCATTTCACTTACTCTTAAAACATCTTGCATTAACATAAACACACTCATCCCTCTCATCCCATCATGTAAAAACCCCATTTCCAGAAAAGTTGGGATATTTTCCAAAATGCAATAAAAACAAAAATCTGTGATACGTTAATTCACGTGAACCTTTATTTAACTGAGAAAAGTACAAAGAAAAGATGTTCAATAGTTTTGCTGACCAACTTCATTATATTTCGTAAACATACACAAATTTAGAAATTGATGGCTGCAACACACTCAACAAAAGTTGGGACAGAGTTAAAATAAGATTGAGAAGTGCACAGAAAAGTCATGCTACTGTGACAAGTATAGCCACCTGGGCTTGAGAGTACTTCGGAAAACCATTGTCACTCAACACAGTCCGTCGCTGCATCCAGAAATGCAACTTGAAACTGTATTACACAAGGAGGAAGACATACATCAACTCTATGCAGAAACGCTGGCGAGTTCTCTGGGCCTGAGCTCATCTCAGATGGACCGAAAGACTGTGGAACCGTGTGCTGTGGTCAGATGAGTCCACATTTCAGCTAGTTTTTGGAAAAAACGAGCGTTGAGTTCTCCGTGCCAAAGATGAAAACGACCATTCAGATTGTTATCAGTGGAAAGTGCAAAAGCCAGCATCTGTGATGGTATGGGGGTGCATCAGTGCCTACGGCATGGATGAGTTTCATGTATGTGAAGGTACCATTGACTCTGAGGCATATATTAGGATTTTAGAGAGACATACGTTGCCATTAAAACAACGTCTCTTCCCGGGACGTCCATGCTTTTTTCAGCAGGACAATGCCAGACCACATTCTGCACTGGCTACAACAGCGTGGCTTTGTAGACACAGAGTGCGTGTGCTTGACTAGCCTGTTGCCAGTCCAGATCTATCTCCTATTGAAAATGTATGGTGCATCATGAAGAGGAGAATCAGACAACGGAGACCACGGACTGTTGAGCAGCTGAAGTCTTATATCAAGCAAGAATGGACAAAATTTCCAATTGCAAATCTACCACAATTAGTATCCTCAGTTCCAAAACGATTAAAAAGTGTTATTAAAAGGAAAGATAATGTAACACAATGGTAAACATGCCTCTGTCCCAACTTTTGATGAGTGTGTTGCAGCTATCAAATTCTAAATTTGTGTATGTTTACAAAATATAATTAGGTTGGTCAGTAAAACTATTGAAAATCTTTGTACTTTTGTCAGTTAAATAAAGGTTCACTTGAATTAACATATCACAGATTTTTGTTTTTATTGCATCTTGGAAAATATCCCAACTTTTCTGGAAATGGGGTTTGTATATTACCTTGCTTCTGACAGTCCTTCCTTATAGATCTCGTGTTCATGACACTGACCTTCCTCTCAATCCCTCCGCTTTCTGACCCGGTCCTTTGGTTCCCAAGAGCTTCTGTAATCTGATTTGCCACACACCTCCACTGACCATTAGGATCCAAGGTAAAGTTCTGGTAAACATAGATTATTTTCCATATCTTAGGAGCCAACTTTCAGTGAAGGAAAACATTATTAGTGAAATTCATCATAGCTGCTGGTCCTCTAGCATAGCCAACATTTCAAGCCCAGCACAAAGCTATTGGTGTACTGAGGAACATTGATCCTTGTTCTCCCTTACGCAGTCTACAATAAGAGCTTTGAAGAACCAGAAAAATATTATCCAATTTTCTACAAGTTCATTGGAGAACCAATTTCAATGTCCTTGCATTGAGGCTGGGGCCATAGGGAAGACACTACAAAGGGTGGGTCACAGGACCTGCATATCCAACTAGAACTCCACACTCCATGAAAGCAAGAAATGAAATGTTTCAAGGATGTTTTCAAAGGCTCCTTGAAAAAGAGTTCTGGTCTATTACTATTCAAAATAGAGAAGAAGCAGTTGGGGAAACATTGAGAATCTGTTGAGTCTTCGCAGCAGGAGCAACTGTCGCCTTATATGAACAGAATCCACAATACCCTAACTTACATTTGCACTTTCTGCATCATCCCTCACCTGCCTTACCTGATGCAGAATCTAAAGAATTGGTTTCCTGACTTGGAGTGAAAACAAGTTATTGTTAAATCCTGAAGCACTGTATAAGAAGTAAGAATTCACTGAACAGAACTTTTATTGAATGCCCTCTCATTATTCATTACATGCTTTACTTAGGCAATGTAGACCACTTTCTGGGTTGTTAGTGTCTGACTGTCTGAATAGTGAAAAATAAGCTCAATGCATTTTCTGAAAAAATAATGTAGAACATATCCAATCTGTGAAGATTTTTTTAAAATCCCCATTGTTCTTTGTAGTTTCAGTTATGATACAGTAGGGGTTGTGCTAGAGTCACCTCTGATCCAAATGTTGTGAAACTGAGTTCCGCTGTGATGTCTTGAAAGTAAAAGTCCAAGGTGACAAGAGACAGCACAGCCAGTGGTTTTAAATGAAGACATTGCAACAGAACATTACAAGTCAGTCTCACTATCTTATTGAAAAATAAGTGTCTTGACCAATATTTATCTCTTAACGAACAATTCTAAAATAAATCCTCATTCATATTTCTTTTAAATTATGAGAATTTGCAGTCTGAAAATAGATTGCTAGGCTTCAAGAGTTAAAGGTATATTAATATATTTTTTATATTATAACCCTATTTGTGGTATGATTTAAGTGTTCTGTAGTTGCTATTTTTTATTTTTACAAGAATTATTATTCACGGTAATAAGGAATACATCTTTTTACTTACAAAGTTTGCATTCTCTTGACAGCTGATGGATTTCAAAATTTTGAGTATGGTACATCATTGGACTTCCTAATAAAACCAACACTGATATTAATTATTCTTTTTATGGTAATATACAATCTGGATATTTGGTCATTAATGTTGTACTCGGGTCACTATAGTTGAGTGCACTAGCTGAAACTATAAAAGATAACAGGGATTTTAAAATGGCTTTTACTGCCATGGCAGATTAGGCAGGATCCTGCAGTTTTCTCCAGAAAATATAATTGGACTAGTTGTTGCTTGTTGTGACAAAACATCACCAATCAAAATAGTTCAAAAATGGTGGATAAGGAAGAAGGGTCAGCTTGCACTATGTTTATAAGATCTGTTGCTTCTGTACTTTAAGGAACTTGGAAATTATTAATGAAACAATAAATGTGTGGGATTCTGTCCAGTCATTGCCCTTCAGGATAAAATTGACAAATTCCTCACTTACACTGAAGTTGTTACATCACAGTTACCTCACTGCATGGGAGATGCTTTATAGTCCTGACATGGTTGCTTTAAATGACATTCCACATAAAAAAAACTCAAGTGATACCACTTTCTATTTACAGATAAATTTTCAACTGATAAGCAATGCTATTGTTTGTTGTTGTCACCATGATAAACTACTTTTCTAGAGCAGATCTTCATATGATAGGTGAATTTTTACAGTGTGCAATTTTATAAGGCATCCTTATTTTTTCACCTTTATTTGTCAATCAGATACCCAGAACATCTTGCAGTTTGGAGCAAAAATATCACAGATGTTGTATTTTTCTTCAAGATATCAATACCAAGTTTAATTGTATCTAACATCAAATGATTTTGAGTCGATCTGCAATTCTACAAATCACTTGTCAGATCACTTGTTTCTCTTGATAGGCATGTCTTTGGGGATGGTTCTGGTAATTAGCTTACAAAACAATAAAAGCTAATATTCAACCACTCTCTGTAACAAGTTGACAGAATTCCCGGCCTAAAGTCTAAAATGCAACATCCCTTTTGTCATTTTTTTCTGTGATTTTGGCTCTTAACATCTATAAATTTTTGCAATATTTTTGAAATTGAATTACTGAATATCAGAATATCCAAAAAATGTCCTTGATTACAATAATAACATTTCAGTACATTAATAATCTGAGATAACATTAAAAAATCTTAATCACTAATATTGTTCATATTTTAAAAACTGTCTAAGCACTTTAATTATGATGCCAAACAGTTATTAATCTAATCAGTGACACAATATACTTTTTAATACAGTTATGGAGTTGAATGTCTCGGAGACCCAGGTGTGCATTAGTGTGGAAGCTTCTAATGTTCGATTGCCACTGGCTAAGGTATTCCTTCATCTCTTTTTAAGTGTTAACATAGTTAATGGAGCTTTAACTTTGATTTAGAATATCTGTGTGTTACTCTATTTTCTATGTAATACGGTGGAAAACTTACTTTATTCAAGTTCAAAAATTGTGGTTGTGAATCTTGCTTGAGGCCCTCGTATGGTCAAGGTCAACCATTGATGTTGCATCCTAGCTGTCTACATGATACCTAAGCCAGGCAGTATGATACGAAGAGCAGGTTATTGCCCATGCAGCAAGCTCCTCCTCTCCATGCAGCTGATGAATCCAAAGGAACGGCAGAAACTGATACAGTTTCGCACCAGCAGCATCACAGGGATTGCCTGTCAGCGTTGAACTCAATGTTAGACTGCCATGGAAACTCCAGCTCAAGACTTTTCCTCTGGGTTACTCCCAAAACCTTCACCATCTGTGGGTATAGCCGCAAGGCAGCAGAAGTTTGAGGTAAGTTTTCCTTCTAGGTGTGTTGCCAACCACAACTGACTGCATCTGCCCAAAGCAACTGGTTTTAAGGAGCCAGTAACCTGCTTTTTCCCCTACTCCTGTCAGTGGAAACAGTTCTGCCATGCCTAGTAGCTAAGCCACACGCGAAGGCCAGGGGCTGAACTTGGTTAAAAGAGGCTATTTGAGGCACATGCCTTTGGGAACATTTAATAGATAGAGGTAGCTTATCCTCACTATCTCCCCTGACTTTGACAACCTTAAAGAACCTATTGTGAACCTAAATGCTGTGAATTCCTGTTATAAGAAAGTTCTAATTGACATATTACAGAACTGTTATGGAAAGTTATTAGTTAATCAATCAATGATTTTTGTTGGTTTGAAAGAAACCAAGACTTGAAGAAGGCTTATTGTTGGAGATGGAGAGTTCTGGGATCCATTAGTTCAAAGTTATCTATTTGAATATAAATGTGTTGCATTTTGCAAGCGTCATATCTTAAGAATATTCTGCATCTGTGTTGATGAGCCTTCTTTTTATGCCTTTAGCTGTCCAATCTGGTGAATATGCTCCCAGAGAGTACTTGGAATAGGGAGTTGTAGGATCTTCACCCTGCAATGATGATAAATATTAATATATCTAAAATGGTTTGTGACTGGCAAGGAAACTTTTAAGTAATGGGCTGGCACCATAGACTCACCTTATTCAAACTTTACACCTAGTTAGCTTCAGGATTTTGTATCTGCTTTATTCCTAACCTTTTTTGTAATAACGTGCTACAAATGAATGGGTTGACTGATTATTAAAGATTGGTACATGATTGGAATTATATTTATCAACACAAAGTAAGTAAGGAGGATATCTTCTATTGAAGATTATTAATGAACTACTTGGGGAGTCATTCGATTTGTTACCTCAATGACCCCTTTTATTGATAAACAGTTTTTAGTATAGATTTACTGAAATTAACTTCACAAAGAGCCATGGAATGATTAGAATTGTTATTCTATGTTTACCATATATGGAATATAAATGATGATTAATACTGACCCTCAGAACTTTCTCTGATAACTTAGACCATAAGATGTAGGAGCAAATGTAGGCCATTCGGCCCATTGAGTCTGCTCCACCAATCATGGGCTGATCCAATTTTTCCAGTCATTCCCACTCCCCTGTCTTCTCCCCATACACTTTAATGCCCTGGCTAAACAAGAACCTATCTACCTCTGCCTTAAATGCACCCAGTGACTTGGCCTCCACAGCCACTCAAGGCAACAAATTCCACAGATTTACCACCCTCTGACTAAAGTAATTTCTCCGCATCTCTGTCCTAAATGGACGTCCTTAAATCCTGAAGTCGTGACCTCTTGTCCTAGACTCCCCTACCATGGGAAATAACTGCCGTATCTAATCTGTTCAGGCCTTTTAACATTTGGAATGTTTCTTTGAGATCCCCCCTCATTCTCCTGAACTCCAGAGAATACAAACCAAGAGCTTCCAGATGTTCCTCAAACAGTAACCCTTTCATTCCTGCAATCATTCTTGTGAATCTTCTCTGAATCCTCTCCAATGTCAGTGTATTCCTTCTAAAATAAGGAGCCCAAAACTGCACATAATACTCCAAGTGTGGTCTCACGAGTGCCTTATCACATCCCTGCTCTTATATTCTATACCTCTAGAAATGAATGCCAACATTGCATTCACTTTCTTCACCAATTTGTCCACCACTTACATTAGGCTATAATTTCCTGGTATTTTTCGCGCATGTATCCCTTGAAACAATATAACTTTTCACCTTCTCCAGTTTTCAGGAAGTACATACATAGTCAGTGAAGATAGAAAACTAAGTATAGTTTCCACTGATTCGATTATTGTTTCCATTATTAACCAGGGATATATTTAGGGCGGTGGTGTTTGAAGTTCAATTCCAACACTGTCTGTAAGGAGTTTCTATATCCTCCCCATGAACGCGTAGGTTTCCTCCAGTGCACTGGTTTCCACCCACATTCCAAAGATGCTCTGGTTAGTAGGTTAAATGTTTATTGCAAATTATCCTGTGATTAGGTTAAGTAGGTGGAGTTGCTGGGCAGTTCTGGTTTCTGGGCAGCTCATTGGGCTAGAAGTATCTCTGTATCACTAAATAAACAAACAAACAAACAAATAAATTTCATCCAGACTTAACGATGTACATTTAGGAATAGACATTCAAAAATTCTAAAATCCTGTGCCTGTCCTTGTGTTGTTGATATTTACCCCATGCAATATTTAACACTCCTTAATTACAGTCATCTGGTTATCATCAACAGTGATGCTCAGAACTTAAACTTTCACATTTAAGTTGCCTTTTTGATCTTTTAAAAAGCCTTATTCTTCACTTACTTATCATCTTGCTCTTATTGTCGTGTGATCAGTCAAGTTGAATAAGATGTTCTCCCAAGGGGTTGTCTTTTGATGTGCCTTCACGTGGCTGTACAAGTTGATCTGGGATCCACATATTCTGGTGCAATGTGGGCATGAGTAAGTGGTGGCTGTGGTTGGTGGTTAGATCGTTTAGTTGTTCAGTCTCTCCTTTCACAGCTACTGCTTTTTCTCTGCGATACAGCAGAGGTCACTCTCATGTAATGCAGGTCCCTCTTGAACCCATTTCCTCCAGGTGTATATATTGAGTGCAATGTCTTCTCAGTTTTTAAATGTAATGTTGAATTTCTTCAGGCTAATTTTGATGCTATATTTGAACTGTTACCTTTACCCACGAGGGTCTCACTGATTTTCCTTCAATTGGGAGTAGAAGATCTGTTTGGGGAGATGTGAGTTTGGCATCTGAATGACATGATGACATGACCTATTCACTGGAGTTGGTATTACTTTATTGTGGTGGAGATGCTAGTAGACTGGCGTTAAGTGTGTCTCTTTTTCTAGCTAATCCCTAAGATCTTTCGTAAAGCTCTTTGGTGGTATTGTTCCAGAGTTTTCAGGTGCCTACTGTAGGTGCTCCATGATTTGTCTTCATGCAGTAATGTAGGAAGGACGACTGCTCTGTAGAACAAAAGTCTTGTCTGGATCTGTAGGTTGTGATCTTCAGGGATTCTTCCTTAATCTTGCTTGGGCTCCACTAACACTAGTCAGGCAGTAGTTGATCTCTAAATCAGTGTCCACCTTCAAGATGAGAATGCTGCCAAGGTAGAGAAAGTGGTTTACATTTTCAGGGGCGATATCGTCAACTTTTATGGAGGTCTAGATAACTGGCTGGTTGGACAATGGCTGATATAGGACCTGTTTACCTTTTATATTCAAAACAAGATCCATTGCTGTATATGCCATAGCAAAGTCATTCAGAATACATTGGAGGTCTTCTTCAGAGCATGTTACAATGATGTTGTCATCCCCATATTGATAGTGGTGGTGCTGACCTTGTTCTTGCCCGTGAACCGGTTAAGATTGAAAAGCCTGTTGTCCATTCTATACATGATTGAGACATACTTTCATGCAGTCATCGAAGTAGTTCTAAGTACTTGTCAGGGCAGCCAGGTGATGATGTATATGCCAGAGAGCTTGGCAGTCTACTGTGTCAAATGCATTTGTCAAATCTATGCAAGTCAAGTACAAGGCATTTTTCCTGAAATTGGCATTCTGTGAAGATCATGTCTGTGGTACCTCTAGATGGGTGGAAACCACACCATGATTCAGGGAGTATTTCTTCAGATTGTGGAAGTAGCCAGTTGACAAGGAGATATGCAAGGACTCTGCCTGTTGTTGATAGGAGAGAGATGCCCCTGTAATTGTCACAATCTTCCTTGTGTCCCTTCTCGAATATGGTCAGTAAAGCATCTCTGAGCTCTAAGGATAGTTGGTTCTATTCCCAGATCTTCATGAGCAGGGTGTGTATGTGGTGCAGGAGTGCTGGTCCACTTTCCTTAAGGATCTCTACCGGGATCTCGCCAGGACCAGTGGCTTTGTTGCTTTTCAGGCTCCTGATGGCTTCATGGACCTCTTTCATACTGGGAGGTTTCGCCCATGTCTTTTCTCATAGGTCTCTGGAAGATTTTGTTAGTAACATTTGGTTCAGCAGTGCTATCACCGTAAAAGGTTCTTAAAAGTGCTCTCTCCATTGGTTGTTAATATCCTTATGATCCTTTTGTAAGTTCTTCCCATCTGTTGAATCTACGGGAATTAATCTGCAGCAACTTGGACTGTAGACTGCTTTAGTGGCACTGATGAAGCCTCTCATCTCACCAGAGTATGTCGGTATCTTGATTTCTAGGGCTTTCTCAGTCCACCAAATAATATGTAGCTCCTTCACCCTCTGCTGATTCAGACCAATCCTGATGTTTTATGAACTTGTACCAAGGATGTTTTTGCAGGTATCTAGGATAGTGGATTTAAGCAGTCCCTGGTGTTCTTTACTATCATCCGGGTATCCCCAGTGGAGGTTTTCCTCATACGAGGCCTGAAGGTGCTGTTGGATGGCACTGTCAAGCAGGCTCTCAAGTTTTAATCTCGGCCTGGTCTGCTTCTTATGACCCCTCATCTTTTTCATGAGTCTAATGGAATCTAATGTGATGCCACTGTTTAGATTGGGGGTCCTACCAAGACCCCTTGAATTTGTTTTTCTGGCAAAGGGAGTGTTTATGAAGCTAAAATTGTGCTTAGCACATATGGTGAGAAGTAGTTCTCCATCTCAGTGCTGTTGCTCATGCCTTCCTTTTCTATGGTACCCTTCCAAAATTTGAAGTCCTGACCGACTCTGGCATTGAAGTCCCCTATGAGAATTATCTTATCCTCCTTGGAATGCTTGACAGTGTCTCATCTAGGCAAGTGTAGAAGGCCTCTTTTTCATTGTCATATGAATCCCGAGTAGATGCATAAGCACTCACGATGGTTGCCATCTAGTTTTGGCAAGCAACAAATGGATAGTTATGAGATGTTCACTGATCCCCATTGGAAATTCAGAGAGCACTATGGATCCTGGGCTTGTCAGCTGCCTTCCTTTTCCAGAAGAAGTTGCAACCACCCTTCTCCTTCTTCAGTTCCCTTTGTCTGCCAGATGGGTTTCAGAAGGACAAGTTTGATCAATCTGGCATCTCCTCAGTTCTCTCAAATGGTTGCCAGTTTTTCTCTCTGGTTGATGACCGGTTGCACTATCTATCAGAGTGTGCACATTCCAAGCTCCAAAGGTCATATTTCTTTGTCTTCAATCCTTTTTGATCATTCTGGATGCAGTAATCCAGTCAGAAAGTTTCAAAGCAGATTATTTTTAGGGTATCTTTTCCAGCCCCTTCCCCCAGTGGGGTAAGCAGAGTGGATCTTAAATAGGGCTGCTCAGCCTTGGGTGCAGCTGCCGAAGGGCTCTTTCTCCCTCAGACCAAAAGCCCGCCAACTGAATCAAACACCTACCGGCCAATGCCCCAGTTCATGACTAAGGGCTTCCAGACTTCACAGTTCTTCTCCCTTTGCCACTTGCTGATCGCCATGGGATTCAGTCTGGGATATTGGGGTGCATTCCCTTAATGGAGAACTCCTGTATGTGACTTTATTAATGTGGGGATGCTGATGCATGGGCAGCCACCATATGATCATTGACAGATTGGGGCTAGGACCTGGTGGCATGGAGTGCAAGACGACTGGGGACACTTCACTGTTGCTGACTTCCTCTGCCTTCGCTGATGTTGTGATGTGGCATCATCTTCAGTCAGCTCCAAAATCGAGGTCATAGTTGGGTCGCTTTTTGTCTGTAGCCTCCACCTTGACCTTTCTGCCATGGATGACCCTATCAGGAGGTAAACACTAGAAGGCATCTCTGAGGATCTTGCTCTTTTTATACATGGAGTGGCCAATTTATTAAGTACCTCCTGTACCTGATAAAGTAGTCATTGAGTGTATGATTGCGAATTTCTGCTGCTGCAGCCCATCCTCTTCAAGGATTGACATGTTATGCATTCAGAGGTGCTCTTCTACCCACCACTATTGTAATGCGAGGTTATTTGAGTTACTGTCACTTTACTGTCAGTTTGAACCAGTCTAGTTATTCTCCTCTGACCTCTCTCATTAACAAGGCATTTTTTCCCCACAGAACTGCTCTTCACTGCATGTTTTTGTTTTTCTCACCATTCTCTGTGAACTCTAGAAATTGTTGTGTGTGAAAATCCCAGGAGATAAGCAATTTCTGAGATACTCAAGTAATCCCATCTGGAACCAACAATCATTCCACAGTCAAAGTCGCTTAGGTCACATTTCTTCCCCATTCTGGTGTTTGGTCTGATCATCACCTGAACCTCTTGACCATATCTGTATACTTTTATGCATTAAGTTGCTGCCGCATGTTTGGCTGGCTGATTAGATATTTGCATTAATAAGCAAGTATACAGGTGTACCTAATAAAGTGACCACAGAGGTATATTGGTCTCAGACTGAGGACAGCTTGTTACAGTCCAAGGCTTCTGAAAAAAAATGAATATGTCTGATAATCAGAATAATTCAAAAACAATATAGATTTAAATAATTATTATTAATCAAAAATCTAATAAATCAATTTACTTAAATACCTGCAAGTAGGCAAAATGAACTAAAGCACAAAGTAAAACAATACACAATATCTGAAATTTCCTGTTCAATTAAAGACAATAACTCCATTCAAAGAACACGATTGCACTATATGTTCCAACCAACCCTGATGGCTTACCTAGGCCTCCACCTCCTAGGCTCAGTGGTAACTCGGGAGGCACACAGTAAGATCACATCACCTGCCTGTGACCTGCATTTCCCCTCTTGACTAATGAAATCAAAGCTGACCGAACCCACAAAGTGGACTTTGCCAACAATTCACAACCAAGTCATTAATGAAAGATATGTTTGTATTGCCCTATTGTGTATAATTTATAAATCTTAACTTATTATAACTTGACATATTTTTATATCAGTATTTTTCAATATAAATTTCTGTAATCATTTAGAATTTTTGTTTACTTTTCATACAATGTTGATACTTGGTTTGTTATGAGAAAGTAATAACTTGGTTTTGTATTCTTCTGCTTCCTAGAAATAATGCTTGTCAGTCATGTATCTTTACATCTGTTCCATTATTCCATACTGCCTAATTTACTGGAAGACTAGACTCGGTCCTGATTTCCAGTGGACAGGGCCACAATGATTAACTTTACATATTTAGTTGATTATAATAAACAAATCTTACCTAATCCATAGGTTGAAGATTTTGACATATCAACAGGAGTACTGAAGAATTTCCACAGCAAAAGGATTGCTATAATTCCAAAACATTTTATTGCAAGTAATTGGTGCTATGTGCTTCCCAGGTAATTTTTATCAGTTTTACAAGATGGCAATATAACTCAGTAAATCGTTATTGTGAATGTTCGTTCATACTGGAGTATTTTTATTATGAAGTACCTTTGCATTTTCTAGATCTTTTGTTGAGCTTTCCATTCACTGTATTTCTTTTTGGATGAGTAAAATGATAAAAATGTACACTTAATATAAAAGAGAAGGTCTATAAAATGCATGGGGCATTTTAAAAACACAACATAAATTCAAGCTTGAAAAATTTTCTCATGGTCAAAAGTGCAAGTCATAGATATGATAGCAAGTGAATACTCTTTCATCTAAGCAAAAGTATCTATAAGCAGAGTACACAGGTTTAGAGTAAGGGGTAGGATATTTAGAAGAGATTGGAGAAAGAATTTTTTTTTCCAACCACAAGGCAGTTGAAATCTGGAAGGCTCTTCATAAAGTGGAATACCACATTTTCCAGAGAAACTTGTAAATTTCAAGGTAGCACAGGAAACAGAATACAGTAGGTTTCATTGGAGAGTGGGAAACAGCACTATGTAAGCTTTGAGGCATGACACCCAAACTGGGACATGTCAGACGGACTGTAGCTAGCAAAGCCGCAATTGGTTTAGAGCGAGTATGGAAACTGGAGCCAGATGCATCAGAGTGGGAACAGAAAATGGGGCCCCAGTGAGTCTGAGGGTGAGCGGGAGTGATCAAGAAGATAAACCATTGGGATTCCCATAAAGTGGGGTAACATATTACCAGATTTTTACTGCACTGAATGTAGGCTATCAAAGGCACATTTTTATATACATGCAGAAGCTTTTAAAGTTGGCTTCTATGTTTCTTGTGAGCTATTTCTTGTGGCTATAGATATGCAATAGATGATGCTTTGTTTAAATAAAAGTTGATTTCACCAAACTTGACTTCAGATAGTAAGGCAGTCAAATACATTCTTCATCGACAATCTGAAATAAAGTTGCTTTGTTGTCACCGCACCTACTGAACTATTATCTGATTAAGCTACAATCTGAGTTGTAATATCAGTCTGACTTACTTTAACCGAAGCTCCATTTCTTTCCAATTTCTTAAGTACTTCTCCCTCATCCTTGGAAAAAAATTAAACCCATTTATATTACTGGAAAACAAATATTTAAAAATAGAAATTTCTGTAAGATCAGTGGACTTCAGAATGATCAGCATTGAAATATGCCTGCTGGAGATTCAATTACTTAACCTTTTTTTTCTTTTCTCAGGATAATGTTGGGTGGTGTGGAGGATGGGATTGATCTAAGACCAAGTTGTCTTAGAAGTGACTATCATTATTCACATGTCATGTATTAGTAAAGCAGCTCAGATCAGAATGCATGTAAGTTAGGAGCTACCCTTGATCATTTGAACGATCCTATCACAGCAACCCACTAATCATGATCCTGAGGGCTGAACCTCGTAACTGCAGCCTTTTTTATTCCTCCAGTCCCAAAATGGTGCAGTAGAATGTTTAGGCAGAGTTACCTTTTCTCTCAGGTGTCAGTACTTACTGAAATGTCTCAGAAAGTAATGAGATTATTTTGGACATCAAATTTCTTTTTTCTAAATGAAGTATGAAGAAGGGGCAAATTGTCAGCATCGGCTATGAGATTCCACCAGACTGTCCTTTTCGGTCTTATGGAGATTTTCAGAAACATTGGAAAAGTATGGTGAGGCAACATATTTAACATTATTTCATAGAAATTCTTACTTGATCTTATTCATTTATTTATTGCATAAAATTAAAATAATTTTGAGCAACATTCTTCTGAAGATATGTCCTAAAGCTAATTGTGCTGATTTACCTTGGAAAAGATTCCATGCCACGTTATATGCATTGTTGATCAACAACTAGTACAGAATAGTACAGAATTATCTGTAAAAGCAGCTATAAGTTAACAAAATACAATGGAACTGATGTTTTCCTGAGCTACATATTTTGAATGGTAGGCATTATTTTATTTGACAATGATTGAAAATAGAAATGTTAGGAAAATGAATTATTTTTGCTTAAGAAGAGTGGAGTCATCTATCTATTTGTTACTCATGTGAGTTAATTGTTCATGGTAACAGCTACCTTATTTTTATTTCCATAGAAAACAATTTGTCAATAATTCTCAGGGCTTCTTCAATATTCCTGTAGTAAATGTAATGTTTATCCCATTGAGTTTATTAATTTCATTCTACAACTTTATTTTTTTAATTAATTTTTTATGCATTTCTACAGTGAAACTACAAAGAGGAACCCAACAACAAAACAGAGATTTATACAGTGCAAAACAAACAACTCCAATATATATAATTCATAACAGTAAAAAAAAGCACCCAAAAGAGAATTATGTAAAATTAATATCCACTCCAACCTCCCACTGAAAAAAGAAAAACCCAGGCCAACCACTTTACATATGAAAAAAAAATCAATCAGAACATTCAACCCCAGAGAACTGTAAATATATAAAGGAAAAAATAATATAATGCGGACTCCAAAAGTATAATATAATTCATAACAAAAAAACGTATAACTTACAAGGAAAAAAAAGCTGAAAGTAAGGGATAGTAGCATACTAAAAAAAAGGATAAACTTACCCTAAAGAAGAACTATGGAAATATTCAGGAAAAGGTCCCCACACCTTATGAAACTTTATGTCCGAATTAAGAAGTGAATAATTAATCTTTTCGAGGTCTAAACAGGCCATAATATCACAACTTTAAACCATACAAAACTAACTTTATTTTTGTCAGGAGGAAATTTGTGGAATGAATATTTCTCAGAAATCTGATGGCCTTCTTTTCCCTTTTATTACCAAACAGTACCTGCCCTCATAATTACTACAGTATGTAACTTGACTTTATTTCTTGTCCATTTCCTTGCAAGTTTTGATTGCTTCTCTGAAATTGAGCCTTATCTTTTCCAAAATATATTTATTTATTTAATCATTTATCTAGTTATTTGTTTGTTTGTTTATTTGGTCATTTATTTAGCAGAACAGGCCCTTCTGGCTCAACAAGCCACCCTGCCCAGCAACCCCTCTATTTAACCCTAGCTTAATCACAGGGCAATTTACAATGACCAATTAATCCACCAGTCAGTAGGCCTTTAGACTGTGGGAGGAAACCCACACACTTGCGGGTAGAACGTACAGACTTTCTTACAGAGGATACCAGAGTTGAGCTCCAAATTCCGACACCTGGAGCTATAATAGTGTTGTGTTAACCACTATACTGCTGTGGCTTCTATTTTGTTTTTCTTTTCATTTCATGCTTTCTAGATCTGCCCAACCAAATCATTGTCCCAACTCTTCAGTATTCATTATTTTCCTACTCTCCTATCACTTCTTCTCCATGACGCTCCCTTAAGCAAGCATACAGCTCCCCTCTTTATCTTTGTTGGCATCCCTCAAACTGCTCAAGGTACCTTTCTTGACCTGCCCAGAGCTTCTGACTCATAAGACACCTGGTCAAGTTTCTAAAATGACATGATGTGAGGTGCAAAGAAGTGAGTGGTACTTGTCCCTCTGAAAAATTTTAACTCCAAGTATTTTTTCTCAAAATCTATGAAAAACTGGCCAAGTGTTTGATATGATTAGAATTATAAATGTTACTATTGAAGTAGATATTTATCCAAGCATCCAAGCATTTCAGGTTATCGATTATATCTGATTAACATATAGAGATGTTAAACTTGAATGAAAAACTACTGATGTTTGAAATGTAAAATTAAAAAAGAAACAGTCTTACAGGTACATGTCAGGTAGTGTGTGTGGAAGGAAAAACTGTTGATGTTTAAGGTTGAGACCTTTCTTCGGAAGTGGGTAAGAGAGAAAATAAATTAGGTACAAGAAGCAGAGAAGGTGGGGGAAGGATGGATTTACAAAGTGAATGCCTCTGATAGTGTGAGGGCAAAAGAGTTAATGCTGCAATTAGAATAATATTGTACTTAATTGTCTGTGTGATGCATTGCTAATAAGATTAGACATTACAAATAGAAACAGGAAAAAGAACCAAATTCATAGATAAATAGCACACAGAAATGCTCAATTCTAAAATAGAAAGGAAGCACAAGTTAATTGTAGCGTGAATTTGATAGTCAATCCAGAATGCTGCAACGTGCCCAGAGAGAAGATGAGGCATTGTTCATTGTAATTGTGCAAACGACCACAGACAGGTCAGTGAGAGTGGGTGAGGAATTAAAGTGGTAGGCAACTGGAAACTGAGCACAGATTAATCACCCACTTTTCATTTGGTTTCTCTAGCGTTGAGACCATATTGTGAACGGAAAATGCAATACAGTAGTTTGGAAGGAGTGCAAGAGAATTTCTGATTCATCTGGAAAGTCTGCTTCAGTCCCTGAATGGTCGGAAAGGAAGAGGTGAAGGGACAGATGTTGCATCTTCTGTGATTGTTTGGGAAAGTGCCAAAAGACAGGGATGGAAGTGTGGACCAGTGAATTGTGAACAGAACATCAGGAGAAGACGAACAAAAGCAGAGGCGCAGGAAATAGATGAGTTGCAGTTAAGGTCTCCATCAACAATGGAAGTTCGCAGTAGGGAACACATTTCAGAGGCATCTATGCAGAATGTATCATTATTTCAGCAAATGTGATGGAGACCAAATACTGGGAGAATGGATGGAGTCCTTACAAGGAAAGGGGTATGAGGAAGTATTGTACAGTCAAGAAAGCTGTGGGAGTCTGTGAGCTTGTAACGGATGTTTGTGGCTACCCTCTCCCTTGAGGTGTAGACAGGTCCAGGATGGGGAAGAAAGCGTCAGAAGTGTCATGTGACGGCAAGTAGAAATTAGCAGCTAAAACAATAAAATGTTCTACTTCTTCACAAATTTAGGAAAGAGTGGACACCAAGAGGGACTGAAGTAAATGTTATTGCATGTGTTACACAAGACAACACTTGTAGGTTGAATCTATAGCAGCATATTTGATTTAGAGAAAGTGAATGGAGTTGAAGGAGAATATATTCAATATCATCATGAGTTCAGCCAGGTAAATTAGTGTGTTGGTGGAGAGAAACCTCTATTAAAGGCAGAAGCAAAGAGCCCTCACCCTTCCTGATGACATTAAATACACATTACATCCATCAGAACACTCTGATGTTGAACCCCTGTGTTCCTCTTTACAGGCCTGCAGTGTACTAAACATCTATTTGCACCTCGTATGTTAAATGTTACAACACAATTGTTTACATATTTCTATCCATCTACAATCCCAACTAAAATACCTGCTTGTACATTGTTTTTATGGCTTGATAGTTTTCTATTGTTTGCTGCTCCTGCAGCTTCAAGTGTCTACGTACAATATTCATGCAGCCAACCTCATTTGCAATTTCTTTCCTCTTTGGTGCAATGTTCTCTCTGAAATATCCTCTCCAACCTCCACTTAGATACTTATGTTTTCAAAACCTCTTGTTGAACATCAGACTAGCTAAATTTTCTTGTATTAATTCATTATGCTTTTGGTCACATTTTTGGAAATCAATTGAGTTTATTCTTTGTAATCAAAACAGTAACTTTAAGTTTATAAATCGTTTATTCTCGACATAGTGGTTGCCGACGTGGAAAGATTATCACCTAAATCATAAAGAAATTGAGACCTACACTTCCTGATTTTCATCGATAGAAAATGAAAGTGTCATTGATCATTGGCTTAAGTTATCTTTAACTAGTGCACCTAGGAATGCAGCTCTTCATTGTTAGCATCTGATTCCAAAAACAGCTCTACTCAACTTTTGTTACAAGAACTGTCTTGTTGTGTAAATAGGTTGTGTTGCCATGACTGCACTAATGAAGAGGAGCTATTTCAGTACCGATTCCATTCTTGAACAATTTACAACTTGAGTCAGTTCAGATCTACCAAAGTAGAGGGCCATCTTCTAGATAATAGGCAGTAGTAACTTGAATTCACTTTTAACAAATGTTTAATATGTTTTTTCATATTCGTACAAAGACTTATTCCAAGCAATGATTTTTCGAATTCCTAACTGTCAAAAGTGAATGCCTTTTCAAAGAACTCCATTGTAAGAGACTTGTATGGTCGATAGTAATAAACAGTAATGCAGCAAAGGATTCCTTACCTTTATTAATGGGAAGCAAAAACTACATTTATGTGTCTTGAAAGAAGTGTCTTTCTTATTTTCATTTTTCTGCAAATTACCTTAACCAACAAAATAAGGCTGAAATATCAAGTCAAAAATTATTACTTTATTTAATAATAAATTTATTCTAAATTGACTAAAAATAATGAATGGTACTAATTATTCTTTCTATTTGCAGTATGGTTATAATCTCCCAGAGATTAATAGTGACATGGCTCTTTACTATACTGTGTACTTCAAGTTAATTGGAGAGAAGCTGTTTACGTATCCTTGATATAAAAAGATTATATTAAAATTATAGACAGTTTTATATTCCAAATCCATGCAAAACTTATTTGTTAAATTATAAAGTATAAAACAAACTCCTTCAAGGAAAGTAATCAAAATTGTCCAGTTCAGTATTCTTTAAGGTGCTGATTTGTGGGATTTTAACCAAATAATGTTCATGCTGAAAGATATTTAGTAGAGCACAGCCTACGTAGAAGTGCAAAATGGTCTGCACAATTTTGGTTAGGCCATTATCTACATTAACGAGGCACCAGCATCGTAGCCAAGATGTGTGCATTCTTTGCTGGCCAGCATTGCATCATCTGGCATTTTAGGTAATGATAAACAAGAGGCATTCTTTATCCATTTATAAAGACCCATGGTGGTCTGAGTTTATAGAAGTCAGACTTCAGGATTAGTTGCAACAAAGAAGACCAAGAACTTACCATGAATGGAAGCAATTCAGTTTCCTGAATTCCATATTCAAACAACTTCCTCCCCCCTCCCCCTCACTGGAGCATTTTCAATTGCTCCAATCCTTCATGTTCTCTTCATCTCTTTTTCTTAATTTTCCCTCCTGGCCTCCTCTGAGACTCCATCAGGACCCTTGCAACTGCCATAGTTACACTGTAACAAACGTAGTGAAGTGAAATTTCATCCAGAAAATTGTCCCATGACTTGCTGATCTGCTGGGATCCAGTTTTTCAATAGAAGAGTGTGCCTGGGTGACCAGTGACCTTTGGTGTTTTGCCGATCATCAAAAGATCTGACTGATACTTCTTGCCTGAAACTGTAACTTCTTGCCTCCGCATACTCCATTAGACCTAACTGCTTCCAGTATTAATTGTTCTTACTTTAGATGTTTACTGACAATTGACTTCAGTCCTGTGGCAATACTGTTAGGAAGTTTGAACCCCAGCTCCAGAATTTTCTAGCTCAAGAGTTTTGTGTTGATATTAGGGAGGTGAGCTCATTTATTAGGTATTCTCTCCATTCTCATCAGCATAGTTTTCAGAGCCCATAGAATCCTTCTACTATACTGTACAGAAGAGTATGATATCATGACCTGTCAGACATCTGTAGCTAACGAGTATGAAGAAATTAAAGCAAGAATATTTTGTTTATGAAGAGCCATGTATATTTCATAATTACTTCTGTTAAGCGTAAACAGTGGTGTAATTAGTTTACGTAAACTTTCAGATTACTATTATTGATTTACTAACTAGTATTTTCATGAGGCTGTAGTACTCTGGTGATACATTGGACGGTAAGTTTCCTTCTTGACATAGATGATTTTCAATGATGTCCTACTTAGGATGATATTCAGTTCTGTTAAAAAGAAGAAAACTGATTTGAACTGGTAGGTTAATTTATGGACTGAAGAGTAGTACAGCATATTTATTGAAAGTATTATATCAGTGGACATAAAGAAGTTAAAAAAATTTGGAGTCTTTACATATCTGATTCGTAAATATGTGCTAAATACTATCACAGTGAACATCCTTAACATAATAATTCAGTTACCCTTTTTGTTGTATTAGAAGTGAACCTGTTCAGTTTTACCCGAGAGTGGACTTGGAATCAGTACTAACATCTTTCTTTTCTGACTTAAAAATAACATTCTCTAGTCTCTGTGGATTACCAATAAAAATAACCAGCAAACCCTACTATGCTACCAATGAATTCAGTGTTTCTCAGGTAAGACTAGAAATATGCTTTTTCTACATCAGGAGGCCCCTTGCAATATCATTGCCAAAAAGGTTATACCAGGACCAAAATTATGTATGTATGAAGTTATTTCTTGGACACTCTAATAGGAAACAAAGAGCTTAATGTTTGGTTCGGTCACTCCATTATGTTGTGCTTCTAACTAACTGTACAATGTACTCATGGCATTTCACTCTTATACATATATTTGCCATTTGAATTTCTGGTGTGTCCTGCCTATGTTCTTCATTTTCTGAACAGGTCAGCATATCACTTTTTCTTATTGAAGTTACTTTCCCCCAGTACAATGAATCGATTTTAAAAACGCAAACAACAGGAATTCTGCAGATGCTGGAAATTCAAGCAACACACATCAAAGTTGCTGGTGAGTGCAGCAGGCCAGGCAGCATCTCTAGGAAGCGGTACAGTCGACGTTTCAGGCCAAGACCCTTCGTCAGGACTAACTGAAGGAAGAGTTAGTAAGAGATTTGAAAGTGGGAGGGGGAGGGGGAGATCCAAAATGATAGGAGAAAACAGGAGGGGGAGTGATGGAGCCAAGAGCTGGACAGGTGATTGGCAAAGGGGATATGAGAGGATATTTTAATTCCCTGACCGGGAAGACCTGGCAGACCTATTGTCTCAGCTTACTCCTGCCCCACCGAACTTGTTTCTGCATACCTCGACACGGTTTTATCCCCCCTTGTTCAATTCCTTCCTACCTATGTTCGTGACGCTTCTCATGCTCTTAAACTTTTCGATGATTTTAAGTTCCCTGGCCCCCACCGCTTTATTTTCACCATGGATGTCCAGTCCCTATATACTTCCATCCCCCATCAGGAAGGTCTCAAAGCTCTCCGCTTCTTTTTGGATTCCAGACCTAATCAGTTCCCCTCTACCATCACTCTGCTCCGTCTAGCGGAATTAGTCCTTACTCTTAATAATTTCTCCTTTGGCTCCTCCCACTTCCTCCAAACTAAAGGTGTGCCTATGGGCACCCGTATGGGTCCTAGCTATGCCTGCCTTTTTGTTGGCTTTGTGGAACAATCTATGTTCCGTGCCTATTCTGGTATCTGTCCGCCACTTTTCCTTCGCTACATTGACGACTGCATTGGTGCTGCTTCCTGCACGCATGCTGAGCTCATTGACTTTATTAACTTTGCCTCCAACTTTCACCCTGCCCTCAAGTTTACCTGGTCCATTTCCAACACCTCCTTCCCCTTTCTAGATCTTTCTGTCTCTGTCTCTGGAGACAGTTTACCCACTGATGTCTACTATAAGCCGACTGACTTTCACAGCTATCTGGACTATTCCTCTTCTCACCCTGTCTCTTGCAAAAATGCCATCCACTTCTCGCAATTCCTCTGTCTCCGCCGCATCTGCTCTCAGGATGAGGCTTTTCATTCCAGGACGAGGGAGATGTCCTTTTTTAAAGAAAGGGGCTTCCCTTCCTCCACTATCAACTCTGCTCTCAAACGTAGCTCCCCCATTTCACGCACATCTGCTCTCACTCCATCCTCCCGCCACCCCACGAGGAATAGGGTTCCCCTGGTCCTCACCTACCACCCCACCAGCCTCAGAGTCCAACATATTATTTTCCGTAACTTCTGCCACCTCCAAAGGGATCCCACCACTAAGCACATCTTTCCCTCCCCCCCCACCCCGCTTTCTGCAGGGATCGCTCCCTACGCGACTCCCTTGTCCATTCGTCCCCCCCATCCCTCCCCACTGATCTCTCTCCTGGCACTTATCCTTGGAAGCGGAACAAGTGCTACATATGCCCTTACACTTTCTCCCTTACCACCATTCAGGGCCCCAGACAGTCCTTCCAGGTGAGGCGACACTTCACCTGTGAGTCGGCTGGGGTGATATACTGCGTCCGGTGCTTCCGATGTGGCCTTCTATATATTGGCGAGACCCGACGCAGACTGGGAGACCACTTTGCTGAACACCTACGCTCTGTCCACCAGAGAAAGCAGGATCTCCCAGTGGCCACACATTTTAATTCCACATCCCATTCCCATTCTGGCATGTCTATCCACGGCCTCCTCTACTGTAAAGATGAAGCCACACTCAGGTTGGAGGAACAACACCTTATATTCCGTCTGGGTAGCCTCCAACCTGAACATCGACTTCTCTAACTTCCGCTAATGCCTCACCTCCCCCTCGTACCCCATCCGTTATTTATTTTATACACACATTTTTTCTCTCACTCTCCTTTTTCTCCCTCTGTCCCTCTGACTATACCCCTTGCCCATCCTCTGGGTCCCCCCCCTTGTCTTTCTCCCCAGACCTCCTGTCCCATGATCCTCCCATATCCCTTTTGCCAATCACCTGTCCAGCTCTTGGCTCCATCCCTCCCCCTCCTGTCTTCTCCTATCATTTTGGATCTCCCCCTCCCACTTTCAAATCTCTTACTAACTCTTCCTTCAGTTAGTCCTGACGAAGGGTCTCGGCCTGAAACGTGGACTGTACCTCTTCCTAGAGATGCTGCCTGGCCTGCTGCGTTCACCAGCAACTTTGATAGGTGTTAATCGATTTTAAAAGTTTTGTTAAACTGAAGGGATCAATAGTTACTCGCTGGGAGTGGCAATTTAGCTTACAACAACATTGTCATTCTTTCGTCCAACTTTTCCTTCAAATAGATTTTCATCTGGTGAATCATTTCAATAAATATAAATACTTGTATAGTGTCTACCTGTTGGCTAACATGATGATATGTCTCTTTCTTTGTTTTTTTAAATAAGGCAGTTCAGGCAAGGCCTCCAAATCTGACAACTAATCCTATCTTCAAGAATAACTTAATACAAATTCCAACTGCCAAAATAACTATCAGTAAAACCTCTTCTATTTGTTCAATTAATGGAAGTCAAAAGACCACAGTTTTAGACAATGAGCAGAAATTGGATAGAAAAGCAAATTTAGATGCAGCACCAATACGTGCTACTGGATTATGTAAAAGTATATTCGAATCAACAGAAAAACCTGAAGTGGTTTTCCAGAATTTGCAAAAAGGAACAATCCAGTTTGCTGGCTCAGGCACGTACCATCAGATGGAAATGCATTCTAATTCAACTAACCAGGCTTCCAGGATTATACCCATATTTAAAAGCAGGCTACTGAAGCAAGGTAATTCCTTAAGTTCAAGAATTAATGAGAAGAAAACTAAGCAAGATGAAAATTCCAAAAAACCATCAAATTTATCAAATGCTAATATAAATGTAAAAACTCCAATGAATGTACAAGAGAGGGAACGCAGTAATAAAAAAGTCGACTTGTTTGATGAAGCCCAAAAGCAAGACACAAATACATATACAAATGTAACAACACCAACTATTAGACAGCTACAGAATTCAAGTTCAGAATCCATGGTAAACATACGCAAGGATACTCTGCTTCTCAAGTCAAATCCAAGAATGCTGAAGTCTGGAGATACGACACTTAAAGAATTAAAAAATATCCAAGAACAGAGCAATATAAATACACAATTTGGAGATAAAAATACAACAGTTCCTACAACCTTTGATCACGTAAGTGGATTCATAACCTATTGGGAAATGAACAGAAACAAGTGAGGTATTTTCTTATTTCAAATCATTTGAGTTTTCTATTGCTTTCATTGAATTTGCTTGCTATTTTAAACATATTATAAAAATAGATGCACTTACGATGCAAGTAATTTCTTGTCCATATAATTCCTCATATAAGATTTTTCATAGATGAAAGTAACTACTTTAAAGCAGCTATTTGGTGATATACCTATTATAAAAATATCAGTATGGTTAAAAATTATGCATCAATTGTTAGTTATTTTTTAAATCCTTGATACAGGTGAAGTTGAACATTTCCATAGCTTAATTTTCTTATTTCTTTATGTAACCCCCAGGTTCAGCTAGCTTGTGTTAGTCTAGGAGAAGACAGCCTCTGGCACAGCCAAACTTGAGAAATCTTGTTTGTGTGGATGCTGCATGATATGTTGCTCAGTTGCAAATTCGTACCACAAAATATCAGACAGTACACCATATGCAATTAAATGATTGAGCTTTATAATTCTTAATTTGACTATAGGATTAGTAAAGAAAACAAAAAGAAAAAGGGCCCATTTTAATTAAACAGTCTAAAGTGCGCATTGAAGCTCATGATTTTCCATCCATTGGTTCCCCATCAACTTCCTCTGAGTGTCATCGACCCCTGGACCCTCATTCCAAGCCCGCACAGTTGTGCGGTCTACCAACTCTCTCCACTTGCATCTTCTCTCTTCTTCTCTCGCCAACAAAAGACCGTGACTACCTTCTCTCAGACGCACGGGAAAGAAACAACACGTCTCTCATTGGATGGCGCACATTCCTAAGCCCCCATTATCTCTAGTCATAATCCAAACACTGCTGCTACAGAGAAACCATTACATTAGCAGTGAAACCTCACAGTGCGTTACATTTATTTAATTTAGTATATTAAAAATGTACATTACATGAACAAAACAACCTGAAAATTCATACTGATTCTACCATTTTAAACTGGCCAACATATTGTAATCTGTGAGTAAATTGAGTTCTGACTAAACTCAGGCAATGCTTACAACAGTTAGATTTATTGGCCGAATGCAGGCCACTTAGTAATAGAGTCCTCATTGGACATTACGTTGCATGAAATGTGTGATATGAAGAAATTAATCATTTAATTTATTCTGTCAGCTTAAAAGAAATAATGCATGACATACAAAACACAAACTGATGAAACATATACTATTTCATTTTCTGGATATACTTGTTAGTGTCCCAAATTTTATATGGACTTAGTAATTAGTTGTTATGCATGGAACATTTAAAAAAAATTATTTATTGAGATACAGCACAGATGAAGCCCTTCGGGCTTTTCGAGCCATGCTGCCCAGCAAGCCCTGATTTAACCCTAGCCTAATCATAGGACGATTTACAATGACCAGTTACCCTACTAACTGGTACATTGTTGGACTGTGGGAGGAAACTGGAATGTTAGGGGAAAACACACATATTCCACAGGGAGAACATAGAGACTCCTTACAGATGACGCCGAAATTGAACTCCGAACTCCAATGCCAACATGTGAACTCCAACTTATGAATCAAAGATGACCAAACCGTAATCTAAGAAAGGGAAGCAAATTATAGCAATTTGGTTCTTCATACCTGTTTATAGTGACATAGAGACATCCAGCACTGAAACAGGCCATTTGGCCCACTGAATCTCTGCCTACCATCAGCCACCCATTTACGCTGATCCTACATTAACCCATTTTTTAATTTTACCTGTATTTTCATCAGGTTACCCTCCCCTTACCACAGCTACTCTTCAGTAGACAGGTGACCTACTAAGCCATATACTTTTAAGATGTGGGAAAAATGAGATCACCAGAGATAAACTCACTCGGTCACAGGGAGAAAATTCCATACAGTCAACACCTGAGATCAGCACTGAACTCACTGCTGGTGCAATGAGGGTGCTGCTGTACTAGTTGCACCATTGTGCTGACTTTTTGTATCAACACCATTTTAATTTATTAGCCCAATTTTATTTGATGTACCTATCTTCATACTAAGCACAAATGAAGCAAAATGAGAGAGACAAATAGAAATTAATAAAACAAAGCATAAGCTTAATTAGGCAATCAGTATCAAATAGTTCCTGAATATGGATCCACCAACTATCTTACTCCACAGTTTTAAATTTACAAGTAATATTTATAGCATGTGTTATTACTTATTTGTATTTTGTGCTTCAGGTATCTGGTGTGTTTGATATAAAGAAGCAAGAAAAGCAAACTAATTTTCAACAGCTCAGTTCAAAGTCTCTGACGGGATTGAATTATTCTGATAAAGGAACAGAAAAAAGGAAATGTGAAGTAAGCTCCATTCTTTGAACGATGTTTGTATTTAATTTTAGAATATTACGTTGTTTTTCCAATTTTTGGACTATAAGACTGATATGTCGTCAAGTTTGTGCTTTCCAATGTAGAAATTAGCCAACCTACTGAATCTTGGGAGTTAACTCACATTTCACATTTGTGGCAAGTTACTGTTAATGGAGTGAATCTGCAAAGAGTGAAGATTAGAGGGATCTGGAAGTTCTAGCACATGTATCGCAAAAGGTTAGCATGTAGATCCAACCAAGTTGTTCAGGCAAGCAGCATGGTCTCTTTTATTGCAAAATGTTGGTATTTAAGAATGGGGAGGGGGTGGCTTATTAGTATTGTACAGAGTTTTGGTGATGCCACAATTGGAATACTGCACATAGTTGTAATCCTTTACCTTAAAAAAAGAAAATTGATGCATAGGAGGCAAGATAAAAGAGCTCCAGAAGCTAATTCATAGATGAGAGGATTGCCCAATCAAAGAAGATTAGACTGTTTGTTCACATGTTCTTTTGGAGGTAAGATGAATGAGGACCGACCTTATTCAAACATATATGACCCTAAGGGTCTTGACACAGAATATGTTAAGATGTTTTCATTAGTGAGAGATAACTAAGAGGCCAGTTATTTAAAACTGAGGAGCACAGAAATTTCTTCACTTAGAGGGTAGTGAATCTGGATTATTCTGCTCCACAGGTGGTTGTGGTCAGGTCATTAGATATATTTAAGATGGAATATCAAATAATTAAGGGTTATGGAGAACTGGCACAGAGGAGATGAACTGGCACAGCATAAATCAGCCATCATCATTTTGAATTGCAGGGCAATCTTGGGGGGCCTTAATAGCCTATTACGGCTCCTATTTTCTTATGTCTTTGTATTAGACTCTCCAAAGAGTTATCCAAAGTAGAAGAATGCATGTTGTATCAAATTATTTTCCAAAGGATGAGATGAAGGCACCATCATAAACACGCAATAACAAACATATATGATGTAGGAAATGAAAACTATGGATATTCTTTGACATTATAAAATGCTATGAAGGCTGGTAAAGTAGAGAAACTGTGTGAGGATGCAGCAAGGCAATTTCCATTTTATAGAGTCATTGCTCCATCCAGTTTGTACCAAACCATTTAAAATGCCAAGTCCCATCGACCTGCACCTGGACCATTGTCCTTCATACCCCTCCCATTCATTATATTGCCTCCTAAATTAAATGACAGTAAGACTGTAACTGCAGCATACACAAAATGCTGGAGAAACTCAGCAAGTCAGGCAGCATCTATAGAGGGGAATAAATAGTTGGTGTTTTGGGTAACATGATTGCATGTAGTTCTCATTGAATCTGAAAATATGGGGAAAGATGTGATCAGAATCAGGTTTATTATCACCGGCATGTGACGTGAAATTTATTAACTTAGCAACAGCTGTTCAATGTAATACATAATCTAGCAGAGAGAAAAATAATAATAATAAATTAAATAAAAGATCATAATAATAAATAAACAAGTAAATCAATTACATATATTGAATAGATTTTAAAAGTGCATAAACAGAAATACTGTATATTTGGGGGAAAAAAGTGAGGTAGTGTCCAAAGCTTCAATATCCATTTAGGAATCAGATGGCAGAGGGGAAGGAGCTGTTCCTGAATCACTGAGTGTGTGCCTTCAGCCTGTTCTACCTCCTACCTGATGGTAACAGTGAGAAAAAGGCATGCCCTGGGTGCTGGAGGTCCTTAATAATGGACGCTGCCTTTCTGAGACAATGCTCCCCAAAGATGTCCTGGGTACTTTGTAGGCTAGTGCCCAAGATGGAGCTGACTAAATTTACAACCATCTGCAGCTTCTTTCAGTCCTGTGTTTTAGCCCCTCCATACCAGACAGTGACACAGCCTGTTAGAATGCTCTCCACGATACAAGTTTTTGAGAGTATTTGTTGACATGCCAAATTTCTTCAAACTCCTAACAAAGCATAGCCACTGTTTTGCCTTCTTTATAACTACATCGATATGTTGGGACCAGGTTAGATCCTCAGAGATCTTGACACCCAGGAAATTGAAACTGCTCACTCTTTCCACTTCTGATCCCTCTATGAGGATTGGGATGTGTTCCTTCGTCTTACCCTTCCTGAAGTCCACAATCAGCTCTTTCGTCTCACTGACATTAAGTGCCAGGTTGTTGTTGCTGCAGCACCATTCCACCATTTAGCATATCTCACTCCTGTACACCCTCTCATCACCACCTGAGATGCCACCAACAATGGTTGTGTCGTCAGCAAATTTATAGATGGTATTTGAGCTATGCTTAGCCACACAGTCATGTGTATGTAGAGGGTAGAGCAGTGGGCTAAGCGCACACCCCTGAGGTGCACCAGTGTTGATCGTCAGCGAGGAGGATGTGTTACCACCAATCCACAAAGACTGTGGTCTTCTGGTTAGGAAGTCGAGGATCCAATTGCAGAGGGAGGTACAGAGGCCCAGGTTCTGCAACTTCTCAATCAGCATTATGGGAATGATGGTATTAAATGCTGAGCTATAGTCTATGAGCAGCATCCTGACGTAGGTGTTTATGTTGTCTAGGTGGTCTAAAGTCATGTGGAGAGCTATTGAGATTGTGTTTGCCGTTGACCTATTGTAATGATAGGCAAATTGCATTGGGACCAGGTCCTTGCTGAGGCAGGAGTTCGGTCTAGTCATAACCAACCTGTCAAAGCAGGCCAGTGGGCTCAAAAGCTTTTTTAAAAACTATCTTTTTATGAGCTGCAAAGCCTTCTTTCATTGTTTTTTTTTCCACATTATGAAATCTTGACAATCTCTTTCTCAATTTATTCAACCCTTCATTTTCTGACTCAGTAGATTCAGTCAAGGAATTAGCTAACTGTCCTACCAGCACCTTCTCTACAGATGTCAGTTCATTTGTGAAAAATATCTAGACAACCAAATGTTTATTCTAGGTGATTCAGCTGTATAGACTTGGTGAAGACGTAGCTGATTTCACCAAGTCTATACAGTGGAATCACCTAACATCTTTTCCCTCAATGAGGCCTTCTTATCTGAATCTAGCTACCTTTGTTAACATTGCTGAGATAGTTCATTGACTCTTATTATCAAATCTAACCTTGGTCATTTCCTCCATTTCTCTTTTTCCTTATTTGAACAACTCACTGTTTTCCATTATTCTCACTACTTTTAAATCTTTGTTTTCAACTCCTATTCCATTATCAGTCAAATTCCTAACCATGGTATCTTCATAGTTTCTGAACTATAACTTTCTGCTCAATTCATCAATAGGCTTCAATAGGTACATTTAATGTCAGAGAAATGTATACAATAAACATTCTGTAATTCTTTTTCTTCGCAAGTATCCACGAAAACAGAGGAGTGCCCTATAGAATGAATGTTAGTTAAATGTTAGAACCCCACAGCCCCCCGCCAGCTTCCCCCTCCTGCACATAAGCAGTAGCAAAGCAATGACTCCCTCCCAACAAAAAAACATCAGCACCCCCCACTAGGCACTCAAGCATGCAGAAATGCATCAATAAGGTCAAGACTTGCAGTACCCCAAAGACTGCTCGTTCACCCGGTATTCGACATGCCACAAGCTCTCCCACTCCCTAATAAAGGAAGAAGAGGTGGCCCTGTGTCACAGCGAGAGGGGAGACATAACAAAGCAACTCATTGATTTATGGTGTTAAAAGCCTGTTGTGTTGCTTTTTCCGAGCTCTGTGCTCAAAGAACTTGGGTCTCTGGGCATACAGCCAGCAGCAGCTCACTGCTTACGATCTTCCGTCTCTCACGATGCATCAGGCGGCGACACAGGCCTTCAGACCACCTGCCTCCAGAGCCATGAAAATCTGGCACTCTGAAGGCATGCTAGTCTTCCAGCCTGCATCCTTGGCATATCGAAAAGCAGCCAGTCGTGAGGCCCCAAGAGCGGGTCCCATTTTCGCAAAGAACTGAAGTCCACGTGTAATCCAGGTCAGGGTCTTCAAACGATCCTTTAAAAGGAGAAAAAGAGATATCAAAGGTAGAAACAGAGCTGCTTCTGAAGATGCAAGGAAAGGAGTCGCCGTTAGGCGCCATCATCCTCCTAAGCTCCACCCTACTAGAAACACTGCTTTCTTATTCCCTAGATAACCTCAGCTGCCCATGTTCACAGCCATACTGTTTGATTTGCCAGGTCATGAGTCATCACCACTTACAGCAGGTCATCAAATCTGTATGTATATCTCTCAGTATTTATATCCTTTTAACACTCCCGATCCCATCTCAGTGTCAGGACAGGGTCAGCCAACACTTGGAGAGTCAGTGTCTGATTTAGGACAGTCAGCATAGCTTTATGGGTGGGAAATTATGTATGACAGATCTCAGAGTTCTTCAAAGAGGTAACCAAGAGGGCTGACAAGGGCAAAGTAGTAGACTTGGTCTATATAAATTTTAGCAAAGTCTTTGACAAGTCCCACATGGCACACTACTCTGGAAGGTTAGATCGCATGGGATCCAAGATTCATAATTGGCTCAGTTCTAAGAAGCAGAAGCTGATGGTTGACGGTTGTTTCTGAGACTGGAGACTTGTGTCTGAGTGGTGTGCCACAGGAGCCTATGTTGTCCCTAATTTATATAAATGATTGGATGTAAATGTACAAGCATAGTTCCTAAATTTGTGGATGATAGTAAAACAGATGGTGTTGTGGATAGTGTCTAAGGGTCATGAAAAATTACAAGCAGATCTTGGTCAGCTGAGTGTATGGGCTGAGGATTGGCAAATGGCTTTCAATCCAAATAAATCTGAAGTATTGCTTTTTGCCATGCCCACACCTGGCTGATATATATTCAAAGTTTGCTGTCCTAGTGTTTCAGGTTTCTCAGGTAGGCATTGTGGTCAACATCACTGTTGTTGCAAGTAAACCTTTCTACTTGACATGATATCTATTCTATTATTTCATACAAAATCCATTTGTTGCATCCTTATCACCATCTTGTAATTACATACATTATGTGCATACATTACTGTTTCCTGCTGTAGTAGTGCAGATGCATTTGGTAATCATGGAGAAGTACAGAGCCTGTGATTTGTTGTTTACTCAATTTTCAAATGGTATATTCTGATTGAGTGGCTGAAGCTGCAATTGAACTCATTCAGGAGTATCTGTGATGTTGAGATCACCATAGAAGGAGCTTTAGTGAGGTGGTCCAGGCAGCAGGTAGTTAGGTGACGATTAGGAAAGCTTGAGGGTATAAGAGGATTCAGGATTCCCTTTTAACTAATCCCCTGAGTAACAGAAGTGCAGCAGGAACTACATCTGTGACACAGTGACTGGCACTGATGCACAACTGGAGAGGGTGGATTCAAGAAGAGCAGTAATAATAGGGACTTGACCATTAGGAGAACAGGCAGAAATTGCTGGGCTGTGAATGTTGCCTGCAGGGTTCCAGTGTCATGGAAATCTGTGGCATTCTCAAGGGGGAGGGTGAGCAGCTAAAGGTCAATATATAGAATGGTACTGTTGGAAGAAAAAGCAACAAGGTTCTTGCAGGCTCAATATAGGGAGATAGGCAGAAGATTAAAAAGCAGGACCTCAGCTGGTGTAATCTCCGCATTGTTCCCGATGTCACACACTAGTGAGGATAAAAGATAGAAGGATAAAAGACAGATGAATGCATGATTGATGAACGGTGGTCCAAAACCCTGGCAAGGAAATTTGCTAGAACCATTCAGGCCTTGGCAAGTCATGGGATTCAAAGTAGTATTGTAGTAAATGAGAGGGTTGAGGGAAATAGTGAAATTAAAGTGAGCAAATGTAGAAGACAGGACAGACAGGCAAGACAAGGAGTGAGGATTGGCGAAACTGCATTTATTTTGTTGCAAGTAACCTTACAGGGCTGTTCAGAAACATGATTAAGAGATGAAGAGAACTGTCAGCTCAGTATTCTGGGGTACAAATGCTGCAGGTGTAATCCATGTAAAGAGAGGAGAATGGGGAATTACATTTTCAATTAGGAGATGAACATTACATTCGTACTTTGAGGGGATATTCATGGAGAAACATACAGTCAGGCTATAAGGGTGGAAGTCAGAAATAGAACAGGATGATCACTTGGATAGGTTTGTACTGTGGGCCTTCCAGTAAGTCTTCATGAATTAAAAGAACAAATATTTAAAGGGATTATGAATACTGTAGGAATAATAGGTATGTAATAGTAGGTGACACACATCAAAGTTGCTGGTGAACGCAGCAGGCCAGGCAGCATCTGTTGGAAGAGGTGCAGTCGACGTTTCAGGCCGAGACCCTTGTCAGTCCTGACGAAGGGTCTCGGCCTGAAACGTCGACTGCACCTCTTCCTACAGATGCTACCTGGCCTGCTGCGTTCACCAGCAACTTTGATGTGTGTTGCTTGAATTTCCAGCATCTGCAGAATTCCTGTTGTAATAGTAGGTGACTTTATCTTCCCTTTTATTGACTGCAAGTGCCATAGTGCTGAAGAATTAGATGGGGCAGATTTTTTTTTTAAGTGTGTTCATTAATGTTTTCTCAGGTAGATTGTCTGACTACAGAGGAGGCAACATTTGAGTTGCTCTTCAGAAATGAGGTTTGGTAAGTGGCAGAGATGTCAATGGGGATAGCCATTTGGGACCAGTGACCATAATTTTATTAGTTTTAAAATAGTTAGGGAAAGGCCAGACTGATCCATAAGTTAAAGACCTACATTGTGGCAGGGCTAATTTTGATGGCATTGCACAAGAACTTCCAAAAGTTAAATTGGAAGAGGCTGGTAGCAGTTAAAGGGATGTCTGACAAATGGGAAGCTTTTAAAAGTCATACAGGGAGAGTTAAAGGCTAGTAAAGTCAAAGAATAATACAGCGTGAAGCAGGCCCTTATGCCCAACTGGCGTGTGCCAGCCACAGCATTGTCTCTGCTAGTCCTAAATCGTCCACATTCAATCTATAACCCTCCAATTCTAGTTTTGGACTCTCCAACCCTATGAAAAGACTATGAAAGTTGACCTTATCCATATCCTTTCATGATTTTATAAAGTTCTGTGAGGCAGCCCATCATTCTCCTGCATTTTAGGGAACAAAGGTCCAGCATGGAAAACCTTGCCCTATAACTCAGGTCCTCTAGTCCGGGCAGCATCCTTGTAAATCTCTTCTGCACCCTCTCCAGCTATTGCCATGACAGTAACCAAAATTGTACACTATACTTAAAGTCTCCAACGACTTTATATTTGAAAGGTAATGTCCCTACTTTTAAAGATGGTCACATGACTACTGAAAGCCATGAAATAAACTGGCACCACTAACACTAAATTAACATCACCACCAAACTCATAGTTCCCTTATTTCTGCATCCTATCCAAGATCCATAAACCCAACTATCCGTGTAGGCCTATTGTCTCTGTCTGTGCCTGCTCCATTGAACTAGTGTCTTCATACTCAATTCCATTCTATCTCCCTTGATTCAGTCCCTTCCTACCTACAGTATATCCGTGACACTACTCATGCTGTCAATCTCCTCACTAACTTTCAATTCCCTGGTCCTGAATGCCTCATTTTCACCATGGATGTGCAGTCCCTATAAACTTCTATCCTTCAGCAAGAAAGCCTTAAAGAACTCAATTTTTTTCTCAATAGAAGAATCAGTCAGTTCCTTTCCACCAGCACTGTCCTCTGTCTGGCAGAACTAGCCCTCACCCTCCACAATGTTTCCTTCAGCTCCTCTCACTTTCTCCAGACTCGAGAGATGGTCATGAGCACCCACATGGACCCCAGCTATGTTTGCCTTTTTGTTGGCTACATAGAATAGTCCATGTTCCAAGCCTTCTCCAGTAATGCTCCCCAACTTTTCCTCTGCTATATTAACAACTGCATTGTGCTGCTTCATGCTGAACTCATCAATTTCATCAACTTTGCCTCCATCTTCCACCCTGCCCTTAAATTCACTTGGTCCATTTCTGACACCTCCCTTCCCTTTCTTGCAGACAAACTGTTGACCAGTATCTTTTATAAACCTATCATTTGGCAAGGCTATCTTGACTGTACCTCTTCTCACCCTGTCTCTTGTAAAAATGCTGCCTTAACAGTGATAGAATTCCTATTGTTCTTACCTACAACCTTACAACCTGCTGCTTCCAACACATCATTCTTAGCAACTTCCACTGTCTCTACAGGGATCCTACCACCAAACATATGCTTACCTCCCCCCCCCCCCACCGCCCTTTCTGTTTTCCATAGGAATTGCTCCCTCCTAGACTCCCTTATCCATTCTTCCCTCGCCACTAATCACCTTACCATCACTAATCCTTGCAAGCAGCCAAAGTGCTACACCTGCCCATTCACCTCCTCCCTTCCAAGCCCCAAACTGTCCTCCCAGGTGAGGCAGCACTTCACCTGCTAATCTACTGGGCTCGTCTATTGTATCTGATGCTCCCGATAGGGCCTCCTCTGCATTGATGAGTTCCAATGTAATTTGGAGGACTGCTTTGTTGAGCACTGCCACTCCATCCACCAAAAGCAGAGCTTCCCAGTGTCCCAACATTTTAATTTTGACTCCTATTCCCATTCTGACATCTCAGTACATGACCTCCTGTTGTGCCAAAATAAGGCCACCCTCAGTGTGGAGGAGCAACACCTTACATTCCTTCTCCAACCTGATGGCATAAAAATTGATTTCTACTTCTGGTTAAAAAAAAAAACTCTCTCCCCTCATCTTTGATTCCCCACTCTGGCCTCTTCCCTCTTCTCACCTGCCTACCACCTCCCTCTGAGTCCCCTGCTCCTTCCCTTTCTCCTATTGTCCACTCTCCTATCAGATTCCTGTATCTCCAGCCCTTTTTACCTTTCCCACTGATCTGGCTTCACCTATCACCTTCCAGCTAGCCTCCTTCCTCTCTCCCCACCTTTTTACTCTGGCGTCTTCCCCTTTCCTTCTCAGCCCTGATGAACACTATTATTTTAAGAGATAGAAACATAGAAATCTACAGTACATTACAGGTCCTTTGGCCCACAGTTGTATCGACCATGTATCCTACTGTAGAAACTACCTAGAATTTCCCTTCTGCATAGCCCTCTATTTTTCTAAGCTCCATGTACAGTACCTACCTATGAGTCTCTTAAAAGACCTTATTGTTTCTGCCTCCACCACCATCGCTGGCAGTGCATTCCACGTACCCACCACTCTCTGTGTGAAAAACTTACCTCTGACTTGATTATGGGGAGCAAGGACATGGCAGACCAATTGAATAATTACTTTGGTTCTGTCTTCACTACGGAGGACATAAATAATCTTCCAGAAATAGTAGGGGACAGAGGGTCCAGTGAGATGGAGGAACTGAGCGAAATACATGTCAGTAGGGAAGTGGTGTTAGGTAAATTGAAGGGATCAAAGGCAGATAAATCCCCAGGGCCAGATGGTCTGCATCCCAGAGTGCTTAAGGAAGTAGCCCAAGAAATAGTGGATGCATTAGTGATAATTTTTCAAAACTCATTAGATTCTGGACTAGTTCCTGAGGATTGGAGAGTGGCTAATGTAACCCCACTTTTTAAAAATGGAGGGAGAGAGAAACCGGGCAATTATAGACCGGTTAGCCTAACGTCGGTGGTGAGGAAACTGCTGGAGTCAGTTATCAAAGATGTGATAACAGCACATTTGGAAAGTGGTGAAATCATCGGACAAAGTCAGCATGGATTTGTGAAAGGAAAATCATGTCTGACGAATCTCATAGAATTTTTTGAGGATGTAACTAGTAGAGTGGATAGGGGAGAGCCAGTGGATGTGGTATATTTGGATTTTCAAAAGGCTTTTGACAAGGTCCCACACAGGAGATTAGTCTGCAAACTTAAAGCACACGGTATTGGGGGTAAGCTATTGATGTGGATAGAGAATTGGTTAGCAGACAGGAAGCAAAGAGTGGGAATAAACGGGACCTTTCCAGAATGGCAGGCAGTGACTAGTGGGGTACCGCAAGGCTCAGTGCTGGGACCCCAGTTGTTTACAATATATATTAATGACTTGGATGAGGGAATTAAATGCAGCATCTCCAAGTTTGCGGATGACACGAAGCTGGGCGGCAGTGTTAGCTGTGAGGAGGATGCTAAGAGGATGCAAGGTGACTTGGATAGGTTGGGTGAGTGGGCAAATTCATGGCAGATGCAATTTAATGTGGATAAATGTGAAGTTATCCACTCTGGTGGCAAAAATAGGAAAACAGATTATTATCTGAATGGTGGCCGATTAGGAAAAGGGGAGGTGCAACGAGACCTGGGTGTCATTATACACCAGTCATTGAAAGTGGGCATGCAGGTACAGCAAGCGGTGAAAAAGGTGAATGGTATGCTGGCATTTATAGCGAGAGGTTTCGAGTACAGGAGCAGGGAGGTACTACTGCAGTTGTACAAGGCCTTGGTGAGACCACACCTGGAGTATTGTGTGCAGTTTTGGTCCCCTAATCTGAGGAAAGACATCCTTGCCATAGAGGGAGTACAAAGAAGGTTCACCAGATTGATTCCTGGGATGGCAGGACTTTCATATGAAGAAAGACTGGATGAACTGGGCTTGTACTCGTTGGAATTTAGAAGATTGAGGGGGGATCTGATTGAAACGTATAAAATCCTAAAGGGATTGGACAGGCTAGATGCAAGAAGATTGTTCCCGATGTTGGGGAAGTCCAGAACGAGGGGTCACAGTTTGAGGATAAAGGGGAAGCCTTTTAGGACCGAGATTAGGAAAAACTTCTTCACACAGAGAGTGGTGAATCTGTGGTGGAATTCTCTGCCACAGGAAACAGTTGAGGCCAGTTCATTGGCTATATTTAAGAGGGAGTTAGATATGGTCCTTGTGGCTACGGGGATCAGGGGGTATGGAGGGAAGGCTGGTGCAGGGTTCTGAGTTGGATGATCAGCCATGATCATAATAAATGGCGGTGCAGGCTCAAAGGGCCAAATGGCCTACTCCTGCACCTATTTTCTATGTTTCTATCCCCTTGTACCTACTTCCAAGCACCTTAAAACTATACTCCCTCAAGTTAGCCATTTCAGCCCTGGGAAAAAATCCTCTAGCTATCCACACAATCAATGCCTTTCTTCATCTTATACACCTCTATCAGGTCACCCTTCATCCTCCAAGGAGAAAAGGCCATGTTCACTCAACCTATTCTCATAAGGCATGCCCCTTGTAAATCTCCTCTGCACTTTCTCTAAAGTGTCCACTTCCTTCCTTAGTGAGGTGACCAGAACTGAACACAGTACTGCAAGTGGATTCTGACTAAGCTGTTATATAGCTGTAACTTTACCTCACTGCTCTTGAACACAGGACCACAGTTGATGAAGGCCAACACACCATACTCCTTCTTAACACTGTCAACCTGCACAGCAGCTTTGAGTGTCCTATGGACATGGATCCCAAGATCTCACTGATTCTCTGCACTGCCAAGAGTCTTACCATTAATATTATATTCTGTCTTCAAATTTGACCTACCAAAGTGAACCACTTCACACTTATCCGGTTTGAACTCCATCTGCCACTTCTCAGCCCAGTTCTGCATCCTAACCTCTGACAGCCCTCCAGACTATCCACAACACCCCCAACTTTTGAGTCATCAGGAAACTTACCTACCCACCCTTTTACTTCCTTATCTAGGTCATTTATAAAAATCACAAACAGGAGGTGTACCAGAACAGATCTCTGTGGAATACCACTGGTCACCGTCCTTCATGCAGAATACAAACCATCTAGAACCACCCTTAGCCTTCTGTGGGCAAACCAATTCTGGATCCACAGAGCATGTTCTCCTTGGATCCCAAGCTCAATACTTTCTGAATGAACCTTACATGGGGAACCTTATCAAATGGCTTACTGAAATCCATGTACACTATATCCACTGCTCTACCTTCATCAGTGTGTTTTGTTACATCTTTAAAGAATTCAATCAGGTTCGGAAGGCATGACCTGCCCTTGAAAAAGCCATGCTGACCGTCCCTAATCAGATTATGTCTCTCCAAATGCTCATAAATCCTGCCTCTCAGGATCTCCTCCAACAACTTGCCCACCACTGAAGTAAGGCTCACTGGTCTATAATTTCTTGGGTTATCTCTACTCCCTTTCATGAACAGGGGAACAATGTTTTCAACCTTCCAATCCTCTGGTATTTCTCCCATACTTATTGATAATGCAAAGATCATCGCCAGAAGCTCGGCAGTCTCCTCCCTCATTTCCCACAGTAGCCTGGGGTATATCTCAAACAAGAAAAAAGCTGAAGATGTTGGAAATCCATGCAACACACACAAAATGCTGGAGGAACTCATCAGGACAGGCAAAAAAAAGTACAGTTGATGTTACGGCCTGAAACGTCAGCTCTACTTTTTTCCATAGATGTTGCCTGGCCTGCTGAGTTCATCCAGCATTTTATGTGTGTTGCAGGGGTATATCTCCTCCAGTCCCAGCAACTTATCTAACTTAATACCTGTCAAAAGTTCCCAGCACATCCTCTTTCTTAATATCTATACACTCGAGCGTTTAAGTCCGTTGTAGGTCTACCCCACAATTGCCAAGTTTCTTCTCACTGGTAAATATTGAAGCAAGGTATTGCTTGGGGTTTTCCATAATCCTGCTCACCAAGGCCTTCTCATGGCTCCTTCCAGCTCCCCAAATTTCATTCTTGAGCTCCTTCTTGGCACCCTTGTAATTTTCTCGAGCTCTAACAGTACCTAGTTTCTTGAACCTTTTGTAAGCTTTTCTTCTTAACTAGATTTTCTATATTCTTTGTACACCATTATTCTTTTACCCTACCATCCTTTCTTTCCCTGCCTCAATGGAACATACCTATGCAGAATGCTATGCAGGTGTACCCTGAACATTTGCCACATTTCTGCCGTGCATTTCCCAGAAAATATCTGCTACCAATTTATGTTCCCATGTTCCCACCTAATAGTATCATATTACCCCCTACCCCAATTAAATGTTTTCCCAAATTTTCTGCTCCTGTACCTCTCTAGCGCTATGGTAAAGGCGATAGAGTTGATATCATTACCTCCAAAATGTTCTCGCACCGAGAGATCTGACACCTGACCAGGTTCATTTCCCAATACCAGATCAAGTACAGCCTCTCCTCTAGTTGGCTTATCTACATATTATGTCAGGAAATCTTCCTGAACGTACCTAACAAACTCCACACCATCTACACCCCTTGCTCTAAGGAAATGCCAGTCAATATTAGGAAGGTTAAAATCACCCACCACAACAACCCTATTATTATGGCACCGTTCCAGAGTCTGCCTCCCTATCTGCTCCTCAATGTCTCTATTACTATTCTGGGGGGGAGGGGGTTCTATAAGAACACATAATAGAGTTATTTCCCCTTTTTGTTTCTGACTGCCACCCACAATGACCCACAATCCCTTCTTGACTTCCTCCTTTTCTGCAGCCCTGATAGTATCCTTGATTAGCAATGCTAATCCCCCACCTCTTTTGCCTCCCTCCCTATCCTTTTTGAAACATCTAAAGCCCGACACATTCAGCAGCCTTTCCTGCTCCTGAGACATCCTAGTCTCTGTAATGGCCACAACATCATAGTTTCAGGTATTGATTCACGCTCTATGTTCATCCGCCTTGTTTATGATACTCATTACATTAAAATAGACACATCTCAAACCATCAGGCTGAGTGCAACTTTGCTCTATCATTTGCCTACCCTTCCTCACAACCTCCCTACAAGCTGTCTGTACTTGTGTGCCAACCGCCCTGTCCTCTGCCTCCTCACTTTGGTTCCCACCCCGCTGCAGATATAGTTTAAACAGTCCCCAACAGCATTAGCAAAACTCCATCCTGAGATATTGGTTCCCCTCCAGTTCAGGTGCAACCTGTCCCACTTGTACAGATCGCTCCTTCCCCAGAGAAGGTTCTAATGATCCAACAGCTTGAAACCCTGCCCCCTGCACCATCTCCTCAGCCACTCATTCATCTGTGCTATCTTACTGTTATGACCTTCCCTAGCTCGTGGCACCGGCAGTAATCTGGAGATTACCTCCCTGGAGGTGCTGCTCTTCAGCCTCCTTTCTAATTCCCTAAACTTACTATACAGGACCTCTCCTCCTTATGGCATTGGTATCAACATGTACCATGACCTCCAGCTGCTCACCTTTCCCTTCAAGAATATATTCTACAATCGCTCAGAGACATCCCTGACCCTAGCACCCGAGAGGCAACACACTATCTTGGCATCTCTTTTGCTGCCGCAGAATCTCCTATCTGTCTCCCTAACTATCGAGTCCCCTATGACTATTGCTCCACCTGACTTCACCCTTCCCTTCTGAGGCTCAGAGCCAAAAACAGTGCTATTGGTCTGGCTGCTGCTGCCTTGCCCAGGTAGGTCATCCTCCTCAACAGTATCCAAAGGGGTATACAATGGGTAGTAGAAGGAGGCAGAACCATGAGGGAGGTGATGGGCAGCTGCCTCTATCCCTGTGTCCCCTCCCTTCCTCTATCCCTATGCCCCCTCCCTTCCTCTATCCCTATGCCCCCTCCCTTCCTCTATCCCTATGTCCCCTCCCTTCCTCTATCCCTATGTCCCCCTCCCTTCCTCTATCCCTATGTCCCCCTCCCTTCCTCTATCCCTATGTCGAATTCTCCAACTTCCGGTAATTCCCTCCCCCTCCCTTCCCTCATCCCAGTTTCACTCTGCCCCCTCCCCCAGCTGCCCATCACCTCCCTCATGGTTCTGCCTCCTTCTACTACCCATTGTGTTTTCCCCTATTCCTTCTTCACCTTTCCTGCCTATCATCTCCCTGCTTCCCCTTCCCCACCCCTTTATCTTTCCCCTTACTGGTTTTTCACCTGGTACCTACCAGACTTCTCCTTCCCACCCTCCCCCCACCTTCTTTATAGGGCCTCTGCCCCTTCCCTCTACAGTCCTGACGAAGGGTTCCGGCCCAAAACGTCGACTCATCGTTTCCATAGATGCTGCCTGACCTGCTGAGTTCCTCCAGCATGTTGTGAGTGTGGCTTTATTTGTCACATGTACATTGAAACATGGTGTGAAATGAGTAATTTGAATCAAATCAAATCGGTGAGGATTGTAATGGGCAGCCCACAAGTGTCACCAGATTTCCAGTGCCAACAGGGCATACGCACAGCCCACTACCCCTAACCTTATGTCTTTGGAATGCGGGAGGAAACAGGAACACCCAGAGGAAACTCATGTAGTCATGGGGAGAACGTACAAACTCCTTACAGGCAGTGGTGGGAATTGAACCCTGATTAGTGATCGCTGACGCAGTGAAGCAGTGCGCTAACCACTACATTACCATGCCGTTCTAAATTCTGTGAAGATTCCCTTATTGCCCAACAGTATAGAGTATGTTCATCCTTATCAGTTTTTAAGTCATTCTGTATCATATTTCTCCTTAATTTTATTTTCTTGCATTACACAAATGGATATATAAATAGACACCCACTTGCATAATATCAGATAACCTTTCCTGTTAAATCCAAAAGAAATTGTTTTCATTTCTTTGATGTTTTACTTGAGCCCCATAATATCCATCTACTTTTGCATATCCATTCTAAACTCAATCACACTTGTTCAGTCATTTAAATCACTGCAGTATCATAGTCTTCAGTTAATATGATACAATTTAATTACTTTTTATCTTTATAGAGCAGTCTTAATGAAACTGATGAAGGGTCTCAGCCTGAAATGTCAACTGTTTACTCTTTTCCATAGACGCTGCTCGGCCTGCTGAGTTCCTCCAGCATTTTGTGTGTGTTAATGAAACTATTATTGTTTACTGAAAGTAAGTTAAGTTTAAAATGACCACAAACACTGCGCTGTCGCAGGCTGAAACTCTCATTTTAGTTGTCGGTGTCAGGCAGATGTTGAAAATAGGGCTTATTTAGAACCAGATAATTAGTCAGGATTTTCATCAACATCAAGGCTTGCCAAGATATGAACGTAATTCCTCATTGTCTATGTATTGCCTTCACTTTTCAAGACAAATAAACTCTTGTCATAGCTTGAATTAACATTTGGTAATTGGTTTATCATTGTCACATGTTCTGAGATAATTGAAAAACTTTTGTTTTCATGCCATCTCATGGGCTAAATACCTTCATGGCAAACAGTTCATCCCATTTGCAAAATTGCAGGTGCTCAGCTAATTGCCAAATGCAGTTAATGTGGATACTAATGAACAGAATAAAATGAAATAGCAGGGCTGTTCAATTAGGTCAGAAGAACACTTCAAATCTCTTCTTGGGATACTTAGGCAGTAGATGTCAATGATGAAGAAATGTACTCATTGGTTTAATTTAAAATTGCAATTGAACCTCAACATTGTAGTCCATTTGGCAAATCAGTCTGTAAAATTAGAAACCTAAGATTAAATTTTGATACCTCATATGAGTCATAATGTTTACACAAAGCCTGTATTAAAGAGATACATTATACTTAGTAACAATCTGCTAGATAAGCAGATATGTCTATCTCTAATCTTATGAAATTCTTATCCCAACGATATCTTGAATGGCAGACATTTCTCAAGTAGGTGGACATGAAGCATGGATTGATGTTTACAATCCTGCATGTCATTTCAAAATTGAGATTACTTTTCCAAAAGCATCTCAACTGACAATAAAACACAAAATAGTACAGCACTGAACAAGCCATTCAACTCATGATGTTGTGTTGATAATGATTATGAGCTCATACTTGCCGTAGTGTCACTTGATCCTATTGTTAGATTTACAAAAGGATAATGTATAGTAGGTCATTGCTATAAGCATCTCAACCATCTGCGTGCATCTCCTGTTATTGCTGACACTGCCGTCACACTCTAAGAGAGCTGACGACGCTGCTGAAACTGGCAGCACTGATTACTGTCGGTTGCCAGACTCCTCTGTTTCCACCAGATTCTCTTATGCTCCCAGCCCTAACTCTGCTTGGCTTGCTCTACAAATCTAATTTGTGTCTAACACAGGAAAATAAACTTTTTTTTTGGCTAGCAGACCTACATTCTAGTGTTCTGATAGTTTGTGTTGGTCCTAACTTGAAATAAAGTCTGAAACCTCATTAAAGCAGCACTTCTGTTAGCTCTGGTATTGTTTAACTTTAAACGGAGCAACCATCATGTGTTCACCCCCACCCCCGCATTAAAAAACTCTTTCTTCTTTGTGGCTTCTCAAAAACAGGAGAAAGCATCCGATTCAAAACCTAAGAAACCCAAGACCAAGCCAGTTATCCAGGATGTTGATGTGGAAAAGCATGCAAAAAATGATCAGGTTTCTGAGAAATACTTTGAAACTTAAAATTTCCATTGAAACTTTAATCAAATATGAAAGTATATGTAGATCGGAAGAGACTTTTGCATATAATCAGTAAGACAATTGTAGTAATTAAATATCTCAGAATTTTCTAATCACAATTGATATCTCTTGTGTATAAGGGATCGAGAATCAGGTCAATCAAAAAGGTTAAAGCATATTTTAACAGTGCAGTGATCATGCTGTGAGCCAGGATGCTAACTTATTCAAAGCTGCTTGCTACATTTGATTTAAAGCAGCATTGCTTTTACTGTTCCCTCGTGTTGTCATTTTTATGAGTGCAAGCAGCAAGGAACAAATCTGCTTCCTTGGCCTCTCTGTCACCTCTGACAATCCTTGACTGTCCATTACACCCCCAAGCCTGATGTCAACCACAAACTTGCTGATCCAGTTTACTACATTATCATCCAGATTGTTGAAACTAATGGCATCACTAGGTGCAAAGTGTTCCCATCACAACGTTCCCATCATCAACGTTCTTTGACATTCGGTAAACAAAATTTTGTTTCCCCATACAATCTAAAGACGTTCTGGAATATCTGAAAATGCTGGAAGAAAAGTCAGTGGATTTGTCATGAAGTCAACAGGAGGGGAGGTCTGCTCACCCTTGCCAACCCTCATTGAAAGCGACCATATTCTCAACAACAGAGATGAAATCCCAATTCCTGAAGCTGCACGGGGTCATTCCTATCTTAAGTCTATAACTGACAAGACTCCCTCACTTGACTCTTGGTGAGATACTACTGTTACTTAGCAGAGACATCATCCATGCACATGAGGTATGTGAACAGCACAATGGTTGACACAGTGCACCTTATGCCCAATGACATGACCTGGGTTGGGTTATAGTGGGTGGTCTGCCTCAATGGTGCCATCAGCCCACTGTCAGCACATTTAAGAGTAAAGTCCCAGAGAACAGGGCATTTCAAACTCTGCAAAGATAGAATCTGGATGAAAGAGAAGATTGTGAATATGCAAGCCAAGTGCTCTGATATACTTGCCTCTGCTCAACCAAGCTGATCTTCTGTCACTTAGAAGATAATTTTAAGATGGCACCTTCCATCAAAAATGAGGTCTTCCTTCAAATCATGAACAGAGTTTAGCAAAGAAGTCAAACAGTTTGGTAGTTCCCCTTCCTTTCTGCTTTCCACAACAACTCCAACGAAACAACAGAGAGCAGGCCCTCATGTCCCTCAGTCACACATTGAGAAGGAAACCAGAAATGGAAGGTCATTATGCAGAGTTCATAGAGTGACTCTTCAATCAAGCAGAGTTAGTGACTCCACCCGATCCCAGTAAAGATAACTAGTATTTGCCCACCTTTGGTGTTTACCACACCCAGAAACCTGCACAAATATGAAATGTCTTTGATTTAAGTACACATGAAGCACAGAATCAAGTATCGCTGTGATGATTCAGTATCGCTCCAGTATCAATTGTTTGGCGACAGTAAAGTAACATTTCAAAGGTGTATCACTGAAAAATGCGCACTTGCAGGGTCCAGACATCAATAACAGTTTGCTTGGGGTCCTTTTGCGCAACAGAACTTAGTCCCTCACAGTAATGGCAGACATCAAGCAAATGTTCCACAGCTTCCTAGTGAGAGAAGATCAGCGAGACAACCTCAGGTTTTTGTGGATTCGTGACCACCAACTGAGTAACGAGATTCTGCAGTATCACATGAGAGTTTATGTATTCCCTCACTATCTGTGGCAAGCTATGGCCTTAAGACAGCTTTCGAGGAAGATAAAGAGTTCAAGACTGAAGCGTGGAGGTACATAGAGAGCCATTTCTATATTGATGTATAGGAGCAGGGATGTGATGTTGAGGCTCTATAAGGCGCTGGTGAGACCTCACTTGGAGTACTGTGGGCAGTTTTGGTCTCCTTATTTAAAAAAGGATGTGCTGACGTTGGAGAGGGTACAGAGAAGATTCACTAGAATATTTCCGGGAATGAGAGGGTTAACATATGAGGAGCGTTGGTCCACTCTTGGACTGTATTCCTTGGAGTTTAGAAGAATGAGGGGAGACCTCATAGAAACATTTTGAATGTTGAAAGGCATGGACAGAGTGAATGTGGCAAAGTTGTTTCCCATGATGGGGGAGTCTAGTACGAGAGGGCATGACTTAAGGATTGAAGGGCGTCCATTCAGAACAGAAATGCGAAGAAATTTTTTTAGTCAGAGGGTGGTGAATCTATGGAATTTGTTGCCACAGGCAGCAGTGGAGACCAAGTCATTGGGTGTATTTAAGGCAGAGATTGATAGGTATCTGAGTAGCCAGGGCATCAAAGGTTATGGTGAGAAGGCGGGGGAGTGGGACTAAATGGGAGAATGGATCAGCTCGTGATAAAATGGCGGAGCAGACTCGATAGGCCGAATGGCCGACTTCTGCTCCTTTGTCTTATGGTCTTAAGTAATTTTCTAGTGCAGAAGAAGCTGTGAGTATGCTGAAAGCTGCACAGAACGTGTTGCTGCAGTCTGATCTTAGCAGTATAAGATTGTATCCAACCATGTAATATTTCCCACCTGAAGACCTGGTCAAAAGTCTACAGAATCTTGATTTTAATAGTACCTCCCTCCTATGCGGCATAGTCTGGGCCTTGGATGGGACCTCATTACTGAAGCCTTTACTTTAAAGGTCACTGATACTGAAATACTCTTTATGCATTGTGGTGTGCTATCGACTACCAACAATCTATTTGACCCTTTTGGATTTTCTGCTCCAGTCAGTATCCAGGGATGTTTCATGTTAAGAGAGTTGACCTTGGACATTTGTGGATGAGATGTCCCACTCCCTAAAGAGAAGCATGGACAGTGGCAGTAGTGGTGTTCTTCCCTTAAGGATCTTAAAAGCTTGAAGATTCCAAGAACCCACACAACAATTCTGCTATCTGCAGCTCAAAAGAAAGAGGTCAGCACTTCCTATGATGCATCAATTAAAGCTGTTAGTGTTGTTGCACATCTGAAGGTCACAGATGCTGCTGGATATAGTTAAGTTGGATCCTGGGCAAGGCAAAGCTTGCTCCAAACCAGATCTCAAACCAAGGCTTGAACTTGGTGCTGCTGTTCTAGCAGTTGAGATGACAGAGATGATAACCGAAGATCTGGACACACAAGTAGATGAATTCAAGTTCTTTACCAACAACAAGGTTGTGCTCGATTATATATTTAATGAAACAAGGAGATACTATGTTCATGTACATAATAGGTTCCAATGTATCAGACGATCAACTTAGAAGAGCAAATGAAGCTATGTTCCTACTGATCTCAACCTGGCTGATCAGCTCACTCTCTTTTCATGGTTAACTGGCCCCACATTTCTTGCTGATATCTACCAGGAACAATATCAAAGCTGGTATTTTCGATGTGAAAACAGTTAAGCAGTAAGACTGATTTCAAGGCTAGCCTTTGAAACTATCCATCTTTATCAAAAACTTAATCAAAAGATCCTTTGACTTTTACTTTCAATATTTCAGTCGTTAAGCTTGACATCCTATGGATGCCAGATGGGGAGGGGAAATGGAGTTGTTATGTCCTCCAGAGGAGCAGTTTGTTTTGTATGAATATCACTTCTGGTACATAAGCTGTTTTAAAATCATTGCCTGCGCAGGTTAATTTGGATTAATTTTTAAAGCACCTGGTGGAAAGACATCGATCTCCATTCTTTCTTCAATTGCCCTTAAAACAGCAGTAGTGTACCAATAGTGACTGAGTGTAATGTATTGAAGTTTGCTGATGATACTAAATTGAGTGGAAAAGCAAATTGTGAAGAAAATACAGAGTCTGAAGAGAGATATAGATAGGTTAAGTGAGTGGGCAAGGGTCTGGCAGATGGAGTACAATGTTGGTAAATGCAAAGTCATCCACCGGAAGGAAAATGGAAGAGCAGATTGTTATTTAAATGGTAACAAAATTGCAGCATGCTGCTGTGCAGAGGGACTTGGGAGTGATTGTGCATGAATCGCAAAAGGCTGGTTTTCAAGTGCAACTATCAAGAAGACAAATGGAATGTTCATTGCTAGAGGGATTTAATTTAAGAGCAGGGAGGCTATGCTGCAACTGGAGTACTGTGTGCAGTTCTGGTCTCCATACTTGAGGAACGATATACTGGCTTTGGAGTCAATGCAGAGGAGGTTCACCTGGATGGTTCCAGAGATAAAGGGGTTAGACTAAGAGGAGAGATTGAGTTGCCTGGGACTGTACTTGCTGGAATTCAGAAGAATGAGAGGAGATCTTATAGAAACAAATAATATTATGAAAGGGATAGGTAAGCTAGAGGGAGCAAAGTTGTTTACACTGGTAGGTGAGACTAGCACTAGGGGACATAGCCTCAAGATTTGGCAGAGTAGATTTAGGACATAGATGAGGAGGAACTGCTTTTCCCAGAGAGTGGTGAATCTGTGGAGTTCTCAGCCTAATGAAGCAGTGGAGGCTACCTCAGTAAATATACATAAGACAAGGTTGGGTAGAATTTTGCATAGTAGGGTTAAGAGTTATGTGGAAAAGGAAGGTAGGTGGAGATGAGTCCATCGCCAGATCAGCCATGATCTTATTGAATGGCAGAGCAGACTTGACAAGCCAGATGGCCTACTCCTGCTCCTATTTCCTATGTTCTTAGTTAATATCTGTGAGTCTTAAGCTTTGCTAATACTAGTAAACATATAGTAGATATATTTTGAAGGAAATATTGTGTTTATCGCTTATTGTTATTAAGATATTGTTGCGTTTTTAGTTTACTCTTGTTTACACAGCATAATTTTGAAGAGTGTGTGTGTGTGTGTGTGTGTATCACCTTGGTTCACACCAATTGTGAGAATAATCAACAGTATTAATATATTCAGGTGTGTGACTATCCTATATTGAATTCTGCAGTTTCACAAGATAGATCTCATTAAAAATCCTGAAGAAAGCTTCTGTCTTGAATGCTTCTTGAGAAAGAGTTTAACTCACTGCATAACAGAGAGACAGAGGGGTGTAAAGTGAAGGTAGAAGCAAAAAGTAGTAAGAAGAAAAGTAAAAGTGGCAGGCCGACAAATCCAAGGCAAGCATTAAAAAGGGCCACTTTTCAACATAGTTGTATAAGGGCTAAGAGAGTTGTAAAAGAGCGCCTGAAGGCTTTGTGTGTCAATGCAAGGAGCATTCGTAATAAGGTGGATGAATTGAAAGTGCAGATTGTTATTAATGATTATGATATAGTTGGGATCACGGAGACATGGCTCCAGGGTGACCAGGGATGGGAGCTCGACGTTCAGGGATATTCAATATTCAGGAGGGATAGACATGAAGGAAGGGGAGGTGGGGTGGCGTTGCTGGTTAAAGAAGAGATTAACGCAATAGAAAGGAAGGACATTAGCCGGGAAAATGTGGAATCGATATGGGTAGAGCTGCGTAACACTAAGGGGCAGAAGACGCTGGTGGGAGTTGTGTACAGGCCACCTAACAGTAGTAGTGAGGTCGGAGATGGTATTAAACAGGAAATTAGAAATGTGTGCAATAAAGGAACAGCAGTTATAATGGGTGACTTCAATGTACATGTAGATTGGGTGAACCAAATTGGTAAAGGTGCTGAGGAAGAGGATTTCTTGGAACGTATGCGGGATGGGTTTTTGAACCAACATGTTGAGGAACCGACTAGAGAGCAGGCTATTCTGGACTGGGTTTTGAGCAATGAGGAAGGGTTAATTAGCAATCTTGTCATGAGAGGCCCCTTGGGTAAGAGTGACCATAATATGGTGGAATTCTTCATTAAGATGGAGAGTGACATAGTTAATTCAGAAACAAAGGTTCTGACCTCAAAGAGGGGTAACTTTGAAGGTATGAGACGTGAATTAGCTGAGATAGACTGGCAAATGACACTTAAAGGATTGACGGTGGATATGCAATGGCAAGCATTTAAAGGTTGCATGGATGAACTACAACAATTGTTCATCCCAGTTTGGCAAAAGAATAAATCAAGGAAAGTAGTGCACCCGTGGCTGACAAGAGAAATTAGGGATAGTATCAATTCCAAAGAAGAAGCATACAAATTAGCCAGAGAAAGTGGCTCACCTGAGGACTGGGAGAAATTCAGAGTTCAGCAGAGGAGGACAAAGGGCTTAATTAGGAAGGGGAAAAAAGATTGAGAGAAAACTGGCAGGGAACATAAAAACTGACTATAAAAGCTTTTATAGATATGTAAAAAGGAAAAGACTGGTAAAGACAAATGTAGGTCCCCTGCAGACAGAAACAGGTGAATTGATTATGGGGAGCAAGGACATGGCACACCAATTGAATAATTACTTTGGTTCTGTCTTCACTAAGGAGGACATAAATAATCTTCCAGAAATAGTAGGGGACAAAGGGTCCAGTGAGATGGAGGAACTGAGCGAAATACATGTTAGTAGGGAAGTGGTGTTAGGTAAATTGAAGGGATTGAAGGCAGATAAATCCCCAGGGCCAGATGGTCTGCATCCTACAGTGCTTAAGGAAGTAGCCCAAGAAATAGTGGATGCATTAGTGATAATTTTTCAAAACTCGTTAGATTCTGGACTAGTTCCTGAGGATTGGAGGGTGGCCAATGTAACTCCACTTTTTAAAAAAGGAGGGAGAGAGAAACCAGGGAATTATAGACCAGTTAGCCTAACGTCGGTGGTGGGGAAACTGCTGAGTCAGTTATCAAGGATGTGATAACAGCACATTTGGAAAGCGGTGAAATCATTGGACAAAGTCAGCATGGATTTGTGAAGGGAAAATCATGTCTGACGAATCTCATAGAATTTTTTGAGGATGTAACTAGTAGAGTGGATAGGGGAGAACCAGTGGATGTGGTATATTTGGATTTTCAAAAGGCTTTTGACAAGGTCCCACACAGGAGATTAGTGTGCAAACTTAAAGCACACGGTATTGGGGGTAAGGTATTGGTGTGGGTGGAGAATTGGTTAGCAGACAGGAAGCAAAGAGTGGAATAAACGGGACCTTTTCAGAATGGCAGGCGGTGACTAGTGGGGTACCGCAAGGCTCAGTGCTGGGACCCCAGTTGTTTACAATATATATTAATGACTTGGATGAGGGAATTAAATACAGCATCTCCAAGTTTGCAGATGACACGAAGCTGGGTGGCAGTGTTAGCTGTGAGGAAGATGCTAAGAGGATGCAGGGTGACTTGGATAGGTTGGGTGAGTGGGCAAATTCATGGCAGATGCAATTTAATGTGGATAAATGTGAAGTTATCCACTTTGGTGGCAAAAATAGGAAAACAGATTATTATCTGAATGGTGGCAGATTAGGAAAAGGGGAGGTGCAACGAGACCTGGGTGTCATTATACACCAATCATTGAAAGTGGGCATGCAGGTACAGCAGGCGGTGAAAAAGGCGAATGGTATGATGGCATTTATAGCGAGAGGATTCGAGTACAGGAGCAGGGAGGTACTACTGCAGTTGTACAAGGCCTTGGTGAGACCACACCTGGAGTATTGTGTGCAGTTTTGGTCCCCTAATCTGAGGAAAGACATCCTTGCCATAGAGGGAGTACAAAGAAGGTTCACCAGATTGATTCCTGGGATGGCAGGACTTTCATATGAAGAAAGACTGGATGAACTGGGCTTGTACTCGTTGGAATTTAGAAGATTGAGGGGGGATCAAATTGAAACGTATAAAATCCTAAAGGGATTGGACAGGCTAGATGCAGGAAGATTGTTCCCGATGTTGGGGAAGTCCAGAACGAGGGGCCACAGTTTGAGGATAGAAGGGAAGCCTTTTAGGACCGAGATTAGGAAAAACTTCTTCACACAGAGAGTGGTGAATCTGTGGAATTCTCTGCCACAGGAAACAGTTGAGGCCAGTTCATTGGCTATACTTAAGAGGGAGTTAGATATGGCCCTTGTGGCTACGGGGGTCAGGGGGTATGGAGGGAAGGCTGGGGCGGGATTCTGAGTTGGATGATCAGCCATGATCATAATAAATGGCGGTGCAGGCTCGAAGGGCCGAATGGCCTACTCCTGCACCTATTTTCTATGTTTCTATGTTTCTATAACCTTGTACATATACACTACAAGGGCAGTAGGTTATCTGTTCTATTTAGCTTACTGATTTTGTTTTGTTTCAGTAAAAATATCAAAGCAGTGGAAAACATGTTCTTTTTCATATTTAACTATGGTAAAAATTATCTGATTTTATGCAAGGGCATGTTTATATATTTATTCACTTGTGTTAAGTGAATAGGATTGCGGTTTATAAATCCAGACTGATTTAAAGCATAAAAAGTACATTTAAGGTGGGGAAATAAACATCTTTGGACAATAAGGTCAAATCATTGGGTATATTTAAGGCAGAGATTGACAGGTTACAGGAAAAAAGCAGGGGAATGGGGTTGAGAAGGAATTCGAAAGAATGAGAATTGTGTGAAAAACTGCATTGAACACATGATACAACAAGATGTTAGATGGCAAAGCATGGTTAAAGTTCGTTCATTTCTGTTGCTGCTACAGCTGCTTTGCTTTCTTGGATGAGTAATGTTTTTATAATTCTAATGTGAAACAATGACTAGTATGTCAGAGAGGGGATTGTATGGAGAGTGATGGATGTGATTGAAGGTCATTGTAGAATGCAAGGAGTTTTGATATTAAAGTGGAACTTCTATCACAAAATCAGCAAAACATCAATGGAAGCTTCTTGAGTTTCCATCAACATTCAATATTAGATGTGGAAAAAATACTTTTAAACTTGCTGTACTAATGTAAAGAGGAGAAATAAAAGTGACTTACTCTGGTAAATGGATGCTTCAAGTTAGATATTGTGGAGTGTCCATTTAATATGTGGTAATAATGAGCGCTGAAGGTTCTTTAAGCTACTTAATGTAAATTTTGCAAAATTATTTTATCCTTTCTGAAATTTTATTATCTTATACAATTGAACAATTAGATCATGATTTAAAAACTGGAAAAGTAGTTTTGGTCATCTCAGTTTATTTGTCTCTACAGCTGTTTAAAGTAAATAGTGCCACTCTTCAATCTTGGCTAAAGTGTCGTGGTGTTTCTGTGAGAACGAGGGACAAAAAGGAGCAGCTGGTTTCCAAAATTATGGAATTCATCAGAGGTCCACAGAATGAATTTGGAAATATCTGTCCACTGGATGCTCTACATAGAGTAGAATAGTATAAGTTACATATTTTGTTCATTTCTGACTGTCAGTAAGTTTTAGCATATGCTACTTGTCCTGCTGTTGGCTATTATATCCAGTTGCCATCAAATTTATTCAGAATTTGACAAAAGTAGTTAATAAATTAATGTTATCTGGCAGTAAGTTATTCAATGACTTTGTACCCAGTTATGGTAACTGTTGTGCAATTCATTGGTAATCATTCTCTAATCTTTATTGTTAAGTTTGATGCCAAGCCAGTGAAAACTCTCATAGGCTGTATATTATTAAGTAATTAATAAACTTATGATTGTTAAAGTGATGTACATAGAAATGGTTGTAAGTATAATTTGATATGTTTTCAATTCAATTTAAATTAAAGATTTATTTTAACATGTTTCTATTTACTGACCATTTATTTTCATAGTCTGAAATTAAAGATGTAATATACACAGACAAAATTACAATGAACAATTTAATTAATATTGATGTCAATTTTAACAGGTTCCACTAGATCGAAATAGGCGATAAACAAATTGACAGGTCATTTTACATTCAGTTAGGTTTTCCCTTCCTTTGGGTCATAAAAATGATTCCAGAAATTTATTAGATGAAAATAAATAAAGCTGTGGATGGTAGGCATGAGCAGTGCAATACATGTCATAGATAAGTACAGAACAGAAACAGGCCCTTCGGCCTATCTAGTCCATGCCAAACCATTCAAACTGCCCGCTCCCATCGACCAGCAGTGGGACCATAGCCCACCATGCCCCTACCATCCATGTACCTATCCAAACTTCTCTTAAACATTGAAATTTAGCTCACATACACCATTTGTACTAACAGCTCGTTCCACACTCTCACGCCTTCTGAGTGAAGAAGCTTCCCCTCATGTTCCCCTTAAACTTCTCACCTATCACCCTTAACCCATGACCTCTGGTTGTAGTACCACCCAACCTCAGTGGAAAAAGCCTGTTTGCATTTACCCTATCTATACCCCTCATAATTTTGTATACCTCTATAAAATCTCCTCTCAATCTTCTACATTCCAAGGAATAAAGTCTTAACTATTCAATCTTTCATTATAACTCAGGTCCTCCAGACCTGGCAACATCCTTGTAAATTTTTTCTGTACTCTTTCAACTTTACTTACATATTTCCTGTTTTGGGATTTGACTACAAATCAGCTTGACATACAGCATAAGCAACCTTCAACCTATTCTCATTCTTCAAAGATGTTCATCATTACATATTTATATAATTTAGATAACTGTCCTGTAACATAACTTAGTTACTCAGGCTTTGTTTTGTTCCACTACTGCTTGTTCTACCTTAAAAAATGAGTAGCTATAATTACACTTCACAGAGCAAACCAACTTGAGTCACAAAAAAGCACAAGTAACAAAAAATAGAAAATGTACCTTTAAAATGGATTTACTTAGGAATGAAATTAATATTTGCCCTCGATACAGAGCTTCTATGAACAGAATTACATAAAGCTACATAAAATGTACATAAAGCTAAAGCTCAGAAAATTCCATTGGTCTCCTACAGTTCTTTTAATACAGACAATATTTTATGTTTGTTTAGTTCAATGACTTAGTGTGATGTGGAAATGTAGCTTGGTGAGTGTAATGTTAAGGCATTTCATACATGCCTTAAAAGCAGGAAGATAACTAGGGAGAAGGTCAGACCACTGAAGTGCAAAGGAGGGAATTAATTATGTCTGGAAACAGAGAAAGAAGCCAAAATACCAAACAAGTACTTCTTATTGGTGTTCACAAGGAGAAGGACATTGAGCATATTGAGAACATGGAGGGTTATGCTGATAAGCTATGGCATGTTGATATTAAGGAGGACATGTAGGATCTGCTGAGGAACATTAATATGGAAAAGTCTCCAGGCCCTGAAGCAATCTATTCCAGATTATTGACTGAGGCAAGAGAAGAGAATGGTCAGGCTTTCATAGATCTTTTTTTGCCACAGCGCACTTGAGAATAACCAGTGTTGTTCCTTTATTTAAGAAGAGCAACAGAGACAAACCAGGAAACTGGCGAGCCCCACATCAGAGGTATTGACGTTACTGGAGAAGATTATGAGGGGAAGATCTACTCATACAGAAAAGCATGATCTAATGACGGATTGATTGGTAACTTAGCTTTGTACAGAGGATACCATGTCTTCTTGGTAGATTAATCTGAAAGACTAAGACTTATTTTAATTTCATGAGAACACGTTTAAGACTTAATACTGTTAGTTATTCCTTCAAACACTTGTATGATTCAATGATTAGAAGTGTGCATTGAACTACTTAAGATATCCATGGTTAAAATTAGTAGTTGCTTTTATCAGTCAAAACATTGCAAACAGCCATTTCTCATGAAAACTGCTGGCTACAGTATATTGGAGAGGGTTCAGAGAAGATTCAGGAGAATGATTCCAGGAATGAGAGGGTTACCGTATGAGGCACATCTGGCATCTCTTGGGCTGTATTCCCTGGAGTTCAGGAGAATGAGAGGGAATTTCACAGAAACATTACAAATGTTAAAAGGCCTGAACAGAATAGATATGGCAAAGTTATTTCCCATGGTAGGGGATTCTAGGACAAGAGGGCACGACTTCAGAATTGAAGGGCGTCCTTTTAGAACTGAGATGTGGAGAAATTACTTTAGTCAGAGGGTGGTAAATCTGTGGAATTTGTTGCCATGAGTGGCTGTGGAGGCCAAGTCATTGGGTGTATTTAAGGCACAGATAAATAGGTTCTTGATTAGCCAGGGCATCAAAGGGTATGAGGTGAAAGCAGGGAAGTGGGGATGACTGGATGAAGTGGATCAGCCCATGATTGAATGGTAGACTCGACTCGATGGGCCGAATGGCCTACTTCTGCTCCTAAATCTTATGGTTTTTAGAGCTCTTTTTCAGGGAGAAATAATTTTATTGACATTGTTTGAGTGAAATGCACATGAATCCTACCTGCTTTTTAAGCTTATTCTTACACTGTGGAGCTTCTGAACATATGAGCAAGTAAAGGGATACATATGGCTACAAGAACTGTGTACACTTTGTGCTTCAGATATATTTTGTTAAAGGAAAAACTACAACAGCAGTCAAAGTTACATAAATACTGTTGGAATAGAAGAAGAGCTACTGTGAATAGAACAGGCAGTTTAATTTCCTTCTGGATTTCTGCAGTACTAAGGCTTTAACTAATTCAGATGTTTTTAATTTTACAGGTCACTTGGAATCAACTAAAACTGGAGAAAGGTTTAAATTCTATTAAAATAAAACAAGTTGACACTGGGAAATAATAATGTCAGCAGCACATTGTAAATTGTAATAATTATTCCTCAACAGAGTCCAATGAAACCAGTTTTTTTCTTTAAAGGCAAATTTAATGTGAAGTGTTGCACTTTGGAAGGACAAGCCAGGACTTACACAGTGAGCGGTAGGGCACTGAGGAGTGCAGTAGAACAGAGGGATCTGGGAATACAGATCCATAATCCCTTGAAAATGGCTTCTTAATCAGGTAGATAGGCAAATTGGCCTTCATAAATCAAAGTACAGGAGTTGGAATGTTATGTTGAAGTTGTATATGATGTTGGTAAGCCCTAAATTGAAGTATTGTTTGCAGTTCTGGTCACCTGCCCACAGGAAATACATCAATAAGATTGAAGGAGTACGGAGAAAATTTACAAGGATGTTGCCAGGATTTGTGGACCTGAGTTATAAGGAAAGGTTGAATAGATTAGGACCTTATTCCTTGGAGCATAGGAGAATGAGGGGAGATTTGATAGTGGTATTGAAAACTATGAGGGGTATAGAAAGGTTAAATGCCAGCAGACTTTTTCCACTACTTGAGTGAGATTAGAATTTAGTAATTGTTATTTTGATAAATATATGAAATAATTTCATATCTATTATATCTAATGTTAACTATTATTATTTAGTAACTAATTGAATAGTTTTGATTGCCTGTAATTACTACATACATTTAAAAACTCTTTGAATCCTTAAAGTCTTTGACTGAGGGTACTGTTGCACTGCTAACTTTGCTATCTGTCTAAAGCTGAAAGAGTATTCTGAGGGCAGAGGCCAAACATGATTGCACTTGAGGCTTATTTACCAGGCCCCACTGAAAGTTGCTACCATGCTCCAGTATTAGGACATCTAGGATTATACTCCAGTGCTACATAGTTAGAGGTGAAGTCATTCAGATGAAGTCTTAATTGCCTAGCCTACTCCAGAAACATTTCTAAAATTTGAAGCCTAGCTTACAATCAAGGACAAAGGCAGCAGACACATGATTTTGCTCCAAGTTCAACTCTGTCCTCATTTGGAAAAACATTGTATAGGAGTATTCATCTAAACTGGAATTGTGTTGAGCTCCAAACACTGAGAAACATTAGGTGAGAAAACGATAAAAATTTCAAAGGTAGTGATAAAAATACAGGGGAAATATTGGTAGATTTTACTTCAAAGCAAAGTTGAAAAATCTTAATGCTATGATGGGCAAATGGAGAGACCAATGACACATGAATAACAGAACTTCAGGCTTCATTCCAACAAGAAATGAGTCAGTGTTTGAAATCCTGAACAAAAGGCAGATGCTGGAAATCAAACATAAAAACAGAAAGTGCTGGAAAAGAAAATCAACTGGTCAGACAGCATCTGTAGATTGAAATAATGTCAATGATGGTCTTTCTTCAGTATTCTTAAATGCTGACTCTGTTTCTCGGGTTCAAAGTTGAGTTCTGAATCAAGATCTTTGACTGTTAGCCCAGTAAATCAACTTGTGTGACTGCACATATGTGAGGTACAGGAGTAAGTTAAGAAAAGTTGTATAGGAGTAGAGAAAAATCTCAGACAATATTGAACTCAACTTTAAAATATTTTATAAATATGGGAGAGAAATTTCTTATTATTCATCGGTCTTTACCATATGTGAGAATATTCTCCTCAAGTGTCTCAAATCCACAGATTTCAGGCTCATTTAAGTTAATGTAGCCTCTCAGTTAACATTTTATCAAGTCCTTCATAAGAGAGGATTTAAGCTGAAGGTCATGAAATGAAACTGGCTACAGATACAAAGGAGACTACTGGCCATGATGTGACCCATAGGGCACTATTGATAAATGACATAAAGACTCATTGGTAAATCAGAGTTTGAAGTTCCAGGAAATTTTATTATCCAAGTATGTATATATAACCATATACTACCCTGACATTCATTTTCTTGCAGACGTTCATAATAGAACAAAGAAACACTATAGAATCAATAAAAAACTATTCACAAATACTGACAAACAGCTAATGTGCAAAAGAAGACAAACTGTGCAAATACAAAAACAAATAATAATAATAAATTGTAAAAAAAAATACTCAGAATATGAGTTGTAAAGTCCTTGAAAATGAGTCCATGGGTTGTGCTCAGTGATTAGTTCAGTACTGAGGAAGTACATGCTAGCTCAGGAGCCTAATTGTTGAGCTGTTCCTGAACTTGGTGGTGTGGAACCTAAAGCTGAAGCACTGTAGATGTCAAGATCTGAAATAGATGTTAGGGTAAAAAAACATGCGGCTAGTTCATTTTGCTGATAATTCCAAGAGGTTAAATTGTAAACAGAACAGATGGAAATTTTATATTAAAAATTAACATTAATTCATTAAATGAACAGAAAAATTGAAGCAAACAAATTTCAGTGCAATCATATTATACCTAAATATATAAGTGCTAGCTAAAATGTTTGTTGCAGTGTAGGTCCAAAGAGTTCTATATACATAGATCATTAAAGTGCTGTGGTGAGGTACAGACCAAATTCAAATCTCAGGATAGGAATCTGAAACCAGGAAGTTTTGACCTGGAGATTGAGGTTGCTACATCTGAACCACCATAACACTTCAAAGGGAGAAAAGGGTAGAGTGGAATATTTGCTTTTGGAAGATCTTAGCAAGTTCAATCTAAATTTCTCATGCTGAGCAACAGGGAGCCATTTATGTTTGTTATACCTGTGGTGCAGAAATACATTAAAGCTCAGTTTATGTGTATAGTAATCAGTACAAAAAGGGGTTTATAATCTGTGATCACCTTAATTTATTGATAGGGATCCCCCTTTTAGCAGCTGTTCTTGCACTTACTTTAGTTAGAGATAATTCTTTCGCATCAGTTTTTCCTTGTCTGGAACCATTTGGAATCAATTAATTGTTCTCTTATTTTAGTCTCATGGCTTTCACTGTTGACTAGAGCACAAAGTTTAAAAAATACCTGTGGAAATTTGTTGATACCTCTAATTATCTGTTTTAAATCTAATCCATTGATAAAAATCAGATTGAAGTTGCTTCAAGTTTTGCATTTACTCTTCATGACAGTAAAGTGGGGTAAAAGTTATAGCCACTGAGAGCTTTTTATCGGAAAATCACAGGCACGCTCACAAAAGTTTCTGATAATTAATTCATTTTAAAAAAGGAATATTGGAATAATTTCTCAATTATCCAGTATAAAATCACAAGGTTCTGGATGTTGAATTTTCTTCATTTTTAGAGAGAAAGTCTTTTCCACTATATTGCTAATATGACATTGATGAGGGAAGATGCCTCTATGGTGATAATGCTGCAGGGAGTAGAAAATTCATCTCGAAATTCTGCTAGTCATGTTTAGAAATTTCATTGAATAAACCAAACTGTCTTTAAAATTTATCACTTTATCAGGACCCCTCTTGCCAATACCCCAAGTATTGCCACGCTGTCTTCTTAAAAAGGAACCTTTGACTTGGAAACACCAACCATCGCCATCAGCGAGATTGACACCTAGAGTGATGGTGACTGAAGTCTGGAATAGCTGATAGAGATTTGGCTGAGGATCTGCCAGATGAGAGTCTAAATGGATGATGGGAGAGAGAAGAGTGAGATGGTGATTGGGAGTGAGTTAAAGAATATTGGATGGTACAGGATTGGTTGGTGATCAGGAGATTGCTTGAAGTTAGGGGAGAATGAGAGAATGCATCTTATGCTGTGTGGAAAACGGAGAATACTTATTACATACAAGAGAAAATCTGCACATGCTGGAAATCCAAGCAACACATACTACGTGCTAGAGGAAATCAGCAGGCTGGGCAGCATCTATGGAAAGGAGTACAGTTGTCATTTTGGGCTGAGACCCTTCCTCAGGACTGAAGAAAAAAATGATGAGATCTTTTTACGTTCTTATTACTTTTTACATTCTTGACTTCCACATATTCAGAAAATTTTGCTAACTACAAGAGTTCAGGATTGACCAGCCATTGCCTGTGTACTTGAGACACTGAGTTTACATGAAGAGTATGTCTCAGGAGGAAAACCTTTTGTAATTAAGAACTTGAAAACAGAGGCAGAATAGATGCCAACTAGGCAGAACAAGGAGTGAGAGTGTTGTGGGAGGGGTATGAGGTGGGGCAGAAACTGAAGTCTAAGTGAATATACTTATTTTTGGACAAAGTGACAGGAAAATCCAGCTAGTCTGTGCGCTTATGAAGAGGTTGTGAAATCATAGCTACAATAATAGGGGAAGCAATGGTTAGGATGTTACACAGGTGCTTCAATGGCTAAAGACAGGAAGCCAGGATGGTATGTGGCCTCCCTGGTTCCAGCGTCAATGATATCATTGAATGATTTTAAAAATACCAGTCAATATCTGTCGATCCTTCTACAAATGAGGTGGAAAGTGAGACCTACATACACTAAATAGATTACACTACCTCTGCAGTCCTAAGAACAATATTCTAGCTAAAAGGTTTTCTAGTGCCATTAGGGAAAGCTTAAACAAGGGATAAGAAACTGCCAGCAATTTCAAAAGGGAAAAAATTTAATGTGAAAGTTGAGAGTTTTATAAATAAAAGAAAATTGGACTTGGCCATTTCTGTCATCTCTCTCCACCATTGAAGAATCTACGAGAAGTGATATCTCAGGAAGGCAATCTCCATGATTAAGAGCCCCTATCATCTGGGCTAAGCCTTCTTCTCAATGCTGCCATCAAGAGGAGGTACAGATGTCCTAAGATCCAGACTTCAAAATTCAACAACAGCTTCTTCCAAAATGCACCGGGCTTTTGAACTGACCTAAAAAACTCTAATACTACCTTGGACTATATATTTTTTTCTCTACTCACCTTGAAATAATGTCATTACATTTATTTTGTCATTTAAGTTTTGTGCATTTTATGTTAATTTAAGTTTATGTCTGTTATATTTGTAATGTATTGTGCTGCTGTTGTGAAAAGCTAATTTTCATGACATTTTTACGTATGTCTATGACCATAAACTTGGATTTGTTATAACTATAGAAATGCAAAGCAATACATGTGTAAATCAGAGGAAGCAAAGACTAGAAAAGAGGTACAAAGAAGTTTTACAATTCTTAGATCTTTGTAAAAAATCAAAAGATTGGAAATCTGAAATAAAAACTGAAAATGCTGGAAAAAGCAAATCGAGGAACATTGATGCAGAAAGAAACAGATCAAATTTTTTGGTCAGGTCTGGGAAGTGAGAAAATAGATTGGTTTTAAGTTGCAGAAAGGAAAAGGGGCATTGGACACAAAATGTTTGGTGAACCTATGGCATGTGTGCCCAAGATGGTACATGCAAAATCTTTGCTGGCATGTGGCATGCAGTGCCACCTCCCGATTCTTTAAACCCCACCCAAAATAAAAAGATACGTAATGATTATCATTAATGCCAAATGAATCAGCAAATGATTTTTTTTAACAACCCAGGAGCAGTGAGATGTACTAATAGTAAAATGGGGCTTGTCCTTTCTCCTTTAAATAAAAGTCCATAATTATTGTTAGTAATTCATTAATAATCTCAGCTCTAACTCTCAATGGCACATGAGAGAAGCTTTCAGAAGATTATCTCCAATTTGGGCATATGCTTTCACAAAGATTTGCCACTCCTAGGATGGAACAAAGGGAATATTCCTGATAGTGTGAGACTAGGGTTGTTGTGCTGCCGAGCAGTTAATTAAACGATCTGGATGATAATGAGGGAAGTTAAAGAACGTTAGAGAGATAAAAATGAGGTCTTTGCCAACGACTCCATTATAACCAAGTCCAATGGAAGTCTAGTTGTGGCACCTCATCATTTGTTTTGTCATATTCAAGACAGGACTTAGCCAACCAGTGGTGTAGTGGCATCAGCACTGGACTTCAAGGCGAGGGGTCCCGGGTTCGAATCTGGCCATGCTGGATTGAGCATCGAACTAGCAATTTGGCCTTGTAAAAAAAAACAGACAAAATGCTTAGCAACGACAAGGTTGATGCCTGATGCGCCACAAGGTGTGGAGAGGAATAATAATAATAATCGACGCAGGATTTAGCACCGATTTCAAAAACTTCAGGTTTCCCTCGCTGTTTGTAATAGAACTGGCCAATTCCAATAGGTGTAGGTGTTTCATCTGTAAATATTGACTCTTTTTCTCTCTTCATTAGCATCGGGTGCTAGAATGGATTCCTAGGAAACCCCACAGTCAGTCAATAGGCCCTTCCAGCCCTTCAAGCCGTGCTGACCAGCAATCCTCCAATTTAATCCTGGCCTAACCACAGCAAAATTTACAATGACCAATAAACCTACAAACCAGTAGGTAGGTCTTTGGACTGTGGGAAGAAACTGGGGCACCTGGAGGAAACCCACATGGTCATGGGGAGAATGTTCTTGCTTCTTACAAGCAGCGGTGGGAACTGAACCCACGTTGCCTGTATGGTAGAGCCTTGGGCTAATCACTACACTACTGTGCCATTTTAACCATCCTGTTACAGCTTCTGTAATTCTGTTGTCTTTCAATCTCGATGACAAGGCTAATGAAGGGGCACCTTATCAAATCTCCTTTGGAAGTGAATATATTCCTCACCAAGTGCATTTCCTAGACTATAACTTCATCAAAAATCTCTATCAAGTTAGCGAAGCAAGATCTCACTTTAACAATTCCCTGCTTGGTTTTCCATTTCAATGCACACTTGCCCAGGGGAGTGTTTTAATTCTGTTCCCATTATTGTTTATTCAACTGTCCCCATCAGCAAGGTTAAAATGGTTGGTTTGTAGTTACTGGGTTTACACTGTGTTGAACATGATGCAGCTTTCCAGTGCTTAGTAGTTACTTCCAGAACTGCTCTCATCCTCCTCCTCCTGAATTTTCTACAGCTGCCTTAAAGTCAGTCTTACTCAAATCTAGAATGTTAATGTCAGTTTGTGTTTCTCTCTGTTATGAGCAACATTGAGCACAATCATTTTGTGCAGAAACTCAATGCTCTGTATGTTTGTCCTCCTGCAGGGCAAAACCTTGCGCATGGGTAATGCACAGAAAAAAAAATGCCTGATACATACTGCAAAGAATCTCTCAGTCTATCCAGCCACCTGAAATATATCTTTAGTTTGCTATTGTCTTGTGCAATGATATTTCTGGTGGTGATTCAGAGTTCCTGAATATGTAAATTTGTTGTCAGTTGCAGTGCACATCGATTGAGTGGAGGTCTTTGCAATTAACAATCATTTCTGGGGCATCTATGGTGCCTTAATTGCCATTTATTTATATTCTAGTGATGTCAAACATCCTAAGCCTGTGGAAAACCAGCCAGTGCCACAAACCTGAGACCCTAGCATAACTAGGGGCTTAGCAAACAACTAATCATTATTCAGAATTTGTGAGCTACAATGCTTTGGAATTGTTGCCAGAGGATCATCATGTAACTATGACTACAAAATTGCTGGACTCTGCCACTTTGACCTGGCCAATGCCTTGATTAGCCTGGTCCCATTCCACTTGCCTTCTTGGAATCTATGTTAATTAATCATCTATCTTATTAAGAGTGGGTGGCAGTGCCAGGTACTGTTATATGTTTGTGTGTGCAAGGTTGGGGAGGGTGGTGAAATGGGCAGGAGCTTTGGGGTAAGGGGCTTGTTTAGAATTGTGAATATGTGGGAATGTAGTGGATGTGTTTGGTGGGGATACTTACTGTTAATGGGGATATTGCCCGGGGTTGGTAGGGGATTGCTTTGAGATGGGGGGAATGCGGTTGGTGTGGGGGTGTCGGCTACAATTGGTGTGCGTGTGCACTGTGGTTGGTAGGGGTCAAGCATTCTAGCCCAGAAAATCAATGATGATGTCCTTAGCCCTAAAAGTGTGAATAATTTTAATTTAATCTATGCTTCTTTGTGAATGTCGTGTTTCTGATGCTACAGCATGTGAGTGTGACGCTGCTGCAGGTAAGTTTCTCTGCTGCTTCTCTCCATGCCCTGTGGGGTTACAGGTCCGTGAGCTCAAGTTGTTCATTCTTCTGATTTTTATCTGATGTCCAGTGTAGTTCAGTACAAGTAGCATCCATGCCACCTGAGTAATCTAACTGTTTGCTTCACTGCCTGGTATGCAGGGGCCACTGCACAGGATTGAAATAAAGTTGCAGAGGGTTGTAAATTCAGCCAGCTCCATCACCCCACCCCACCATCAAGGACATCTTTAAAAGGTGATGCCTCAAAAAGTTGGCATCTATTATTAAGGACTCCTACCACCCAGGCCATGACATCTTCTTATGACAACCAGCAGAGAGGAGGTACTAAAGCCTGAAGACTCCTGTTTTAGACCAATATTTTAGGAACAGCTTCTTCCCCTCCACCATCAGATTTATGAACTGACAATGACTACCAAATTTCTATAGTGGAGGTGATGCCATCAAAATGGGCAAAACAGGCTGTCAGCACAGGTATTGTGTACTAATCCTTATCTCTGCAGTATCCATGTGCTACCATTACTGACACTTATGGGCATATTTCCCCATCATGGTTTCAACTCCTCAATCATTGCAAGGATATGGGTGGAGCAAGAACTATAATTAACAAGCCATGTTAATAACAGAATTGTTAATATATGTAAATCAGCAGCCCAATTCTATTGCGCAATTTACCTATGCAGATACAAACCTGTTGCAAATTTGCGAACTCAATGAATTTGAGCTGTTGCTGTTGTGCTTTCAATTTCCATGGTTTAAAAACCCCTACCTAATCTTAAGCCAACATCCACATATTCTTTAGAATGTACCCTATTGAAGCTGGTTGTGAAGAGCTGATTTGTTTTTCAATTTCTTTATAATATTTCCTTGGTCGGTTGTATTGCTAGTTAATCTGGGGTGTTAGATGTCAGGGATAGAAAATGAAGAATTTGTCAGGACTTTGAGTCCAGGTCAAAGTACTCCGTGGTCAAACCATCAGCAATCCCAGAAGTCTTGTTGGCACGTGCTGAGGACACCAGCATTTCCCAGGTCAGAGACTGGTCCCAGTTTGGAGATCTGTATGTGCGGCGAGTCACAGGTATGGGCATAAGGCACGAGGAACACTGATCACATCCCCCCCCACCAAGGTTATCAGGGTCAGAGTTGAGACTCAAAGGTCAAACCCTGTGAAGTCCAGAGATCAAAGGTCAAAGGCCAGAGAATGGTGAGTCCGGCAGTAGAAACCTGAACTACTGTTGGGGCATATTTTGGAGATGCAATATAAGAAATATTAATTCAACTTTGACAGCAACCAGCCTTCAGACCTAAATATGGATTGTAGATTGAATTCAAAATGCAGCTCAGAACAGGAGATATTCAATTGACTTGAGATATCTGCATAGAGATTAATGCAATTAACACCCCATAGCATGAATACAAGACCACAGTAATTAACATTCATTTTGTATGGGTTGGTGGGAAAAAAGGCATGTAACTTAAAAAAAACATTATGAGGACATTGTAACTACAGCAATGGTCCTGTTAACTTTGTTCTTTAACATATAAAAATGTGCTGTCATCTCTCTCTCTCTCGACTCCAAAGGCTGCCAGCTTGTGTGTGTGTCCAAACTAAAGACTTTTCTATCCACTAGCTGCTTCTCTCTGGTGATTTTGCTCACAGTTACATCAATAGAAGACCAAATGCAGAGGCCCAAAGGAGTCATGAGGACCCAGGTCATTGGGGTCAAAAATCCATGTGTATCCGAAGGTTAATCCTGTCTGTCATCAGCAAACTCTAGGGTGAAGTCAGACGGTTAAGGCTTGATGCCTATAAGTCTGAGAATCCGAGGCCAAGGACAGCAAACCCACAGGCCTGTTTGTGTGTGTGAGTGGGTGGGTGGGTAGGAGGAATGGGAAAGGAACTTGTTTTGCTATTGTTTGGTTTGTCCTTGTTCTTGTGTCTGCTAAACACTGTGGGCATGTTACATTGGTGCCTGAATGTGTGGCGACACATAGAAACATAGAAAATAGATGCAGGAGTAGGCCCTTCGGCCCTTCGAGCCTGCACCGCCATTTATTATGATCATGGCTGATCATCCAACTCAGAACCCCGCCCCAGCCTTCCCTCCATGCCCCCTGATCCCCATAGCCACAAGGGCCATATCTAACTCCCTCTTAAATATAGCCAATGTACTGGCCTCAACTGCTTCCTGTGGCAGAGAATTCCACAGATTCACCACCCTCTGAGTGAAGAAGTTTTTCCTAATCTCGGTCCTAAAAGGCTTCCCCTATATCCTCAAACTGTGACCCCTTGTTCTGGAGTTCCCCAACATCGGGGACAATCTTCCTGCATCTAGCCTGTCCAATCCCTTTAGGATTTTATACGTTTCAATCAGATCCCTCCTCAATCTTCTAAATTCCAACGAGTACAAGCCCAGTTCATCCAGTCTTTCTTCATATGAAAGTCCTGCCATCCCAGGAATCAATCTGGTGAACCTTCTTTGTACTCCCTCTATGGCAAGGATGTCTTTCCTCAGATTAGGGGACCAAAACTGCACACAATACTCCAGGTGTGGTCTCACCAAGGCCTTGTACAATTGCAATAGTACCTCCCTGCTCCTGTACTCAAATCCTCTCGCTATAAATGCCATCATACCATTCACCTTTTTCACCGCCTGCTGTACCTGCATGCCCACTTTCAATGACTGGTGTATAATGACACCCAGGTCTCGTTGCACCTCCCCTTTTCCTAATCTGCCACCATTCAGATAATAATCTGTTTTCCTATTTTTGTTACCAAAGTGGATAACTTCACATTTATCCACATTAAATTGCATCTGCCATGAATTTGCCCACTCACCCAACCTATCCAAGTCACTCTGCATCCTCTTAGCATCCTCCTCACAGCTAACACTGCCACCCAGCTTTGTGTCATCCGCAAACTTGGAGATGCTGCATTTAATTCCCTCATCCAAGTTATTAATATATATTGTAAACAACTGGGGTCCCAGCACTGAGCCTTGCGGTACCCCACTAGTCACCGCCTGCCATTCTGAAAAGGTCCCGTTTATTCCCACTCTTTGCTTCCTGTCTGCTAACCAATTCTCCAACCACATTAATACCTTACCCCCAATACCATGTGCTTTAAGTTTGCACACTAATCTCCTGTGTGGGACCTTGTCAAAAGCCTTTTGAAAATCCAAATATACCACATCCACTGGTTCTCCCCTATCCACTCTACTAGTTACATCCTCAAAAAATTCAATGAGATTCGTCAGACATGATTTTCCTTTCACAAATCCATGTTGACTTTGTCCGATCATTTCACCGCTTTCCAAATGTGCTGTTATCACATCTTTGATAACTGACTCCAGCAGTTTCCCCACCACCGACGTTAGGCTAACCGGTCTATAATTCCCCGGTTTCTCTGTCCCTCCTTTTTTAAAAAGTGGGGTTACATTAGCCACCCTCCAATCCTCAGGAACTAGTCCAGAATCTAACGAGTTTTGAAAAATTATCACTAATGCATCCACTATTTCTTGGGCTACTTCCTTAAGCACCCTGGGATGCAGACCATCTGGCCCTGGGGATTTATCTGCCTTCAATCCCTTCAATTTACCTAACACCACTTCCCTACTAACAATATGCCCCAGCATATTCTTGGGTGTATTGGTTGTTAATGCTAATGATGCATTTCACTATATGTTTCAATGTACATGTGACAAATAAATCTGAGTCTGCAGTAGGGGCTTTCCCTAATTACAGAAACAAGGAGAACAGTTTTAGACTGGATGTACTGGTAGTAGAACAATTCACACAGATAGATGCAACAAAAGGCTCTAGAAAGGATACAGAGGAGATTTAGATTCAAAGTACATCTGTGATCAAAGTATGTATCTAACCCCGAGATTCATCTTCCTATAGACAGCCACGAAACAAAGAAAACCATGGAACCTGTTCAAAGAAAAGCATCAAACCCTCAACACACAAAAATAGATCAAATTGTGCAAATGGCAAAAAAGAGTGAAAAACACAGAATACAAACCATCAAACCACAAAGTCACAAAACAGTCCAGGAATGTTCAGTTCCAGCTCAGTTCAGTTCAGTTCAATCTAACGCGGTGTTGCTCGTTGACTGCAGGCTGCAAAGCCAGTCTGCCCCGATCAAAATCACACAAAATAGCAACAAAAAAGGGAGCAATCAGAAACCAGAAACATATCACAGCATGAACTGCAGAATCCAATCCACAAACCCCATTGATTAAACCTTGTCCAAGACACAAGACGCCGGCACCATCCTCCAAGAGCAATGAGCGAGAGGGAGAGAGAAACTGATCAAATGCAGGCACCTTCTTCCAGGAGCAGCGAGAGAGAGACTGGTCACTTATGGGCCAGTGGAAACAAACACGAATCCTTGTTGACTTCAATCTTCCTTGATGTATTAGTTGCCAAGATTAGCGAGAAATGGAGTCGATTTACCAGGGTGCTGCCTTGACCAGAAATCATGTCTTGTGAAGATAAATTAGACAAACTGGGGATTTTCTCTTTGGAGCGAAGGTGGATAGGAGGTGACTTGATGGAGATGTACAATATGAGAAGAGGCATAGATTGAGTGGCAGCCAGAGACTACTTCCCAGGGTGGAAATGGCTAATACAAGGGGGAATCATTGTCAGTGATTGGAGAAAAGTATAAGGGAGATACTGTAAGTTCTTTACACAGAAAGTAGTGGATACATGGAACATCCTGCCAGGGTGGTGGGGTAGAGGCAGATACATTAGGGGCATTTAATGAACTCTTAGACAGGCACATGGATGATAGAAAAATGGAGGGCTATGAAACAGGGGAGGGTTAGACTGATCTTAGAATAGGTTAAAAGGTCGACACAACATCATGGGCTGAAGGATCTGTACTGTGCTGTAATGTTCTATGTTCAATGTAAAACTGAACTCAGGAAGATTAATGTAAATACTGGACAAATAATATAAGTGTGATGAAACTTCATAGAAATTCCAAACAGATATCTCCAAAGCTGCAGTGTCTCTGCCAATACAGAATATTAATCTACAATGCTGAAAAATGTTCTTAAGAGCTCTGATAAATTTGTGAATCTAATTGTTAATAATTCGTAATTTGTATTTGGCATGAATTTTATTATTGCTATTTAAAGAGCTTGTTCCCAAACAGAGTAATAGTAAAGATTATTACCATGTCACCAATAACAAGCCAACACTAGAGGGAGCTCCTGAACAGTCTCCCAGCTGCTCCCACACCACAAGGAACCAACGAAGATTACACCAGGAGTCCTCCCAGCCAGGCAAAATAGAGCCTCTAACTGCTTTGATCTCATGAAAAAAAGTACCCTGGTTTGGAAATTCCATGATATAGTGCTATTGTTTGGTACCTAATGCAAAGAAATGTAACTGAAAGCTGATCATGAAAGCTGATTGGAACCTTACGATGATTTTCGAAGTTCAAAGTACATTTATTATCAAAGTATATATAAAATATACAACCTTGAGATTCATCTCCTTACAGGCAGCCACAAAACAAGAACTTGAAAGAACCCATTAAAAGAAGACTAACAAACACCCAATGCACAGAAAGAGAAAAAAAACACAGATCATGCAAACAATAAAAGCAGGATTTTTGCAGGATGCCGGTTTCGTTAAAGGCTTTAGTTCACATGAGGGGGATCAGGACCTGCACAATGGGATCAACCATCATTCAGCTCATGTTCTGCCACATTCATTGGCCCAGATGTGAGCAGTTTAAGCCGCTCGTGTAAAGGTCGGCCTTCATAAGGCAAATGAGGCATGTTGCTGCCCAACTTCATAGGGGACTTTCCTAACCAGCCTCTGGCAAGGAAATCTACCCTTGCATCCTCAAAAATGTAGGTCCTTTTTAACTATTGCATTCAGACCTTGATGCCACTTTATCCCTGCAGTTAGTCCCCTTCTGAATCCCTTGACTGGAACTCAACTCCTCTGTCACCTATTGATACTGTTTCATCATCCAGGATCTACATCCTATCTCAGCCCCACCTCCTCTACCCTGATTGAAGTTTTGTCTTTCCCTGCCCCCTCCCTTGGAGCCTCTCCCTGTGATCTGTGTCCTGCTTGTTTTGTGCAACAGGATATTGATTGCTGCAGGAAATCCAGGCACAAAAGATGTGTTAGCTTATTGTGTGTCACTCAGAAAGTTTCTGATTTTCAAAAAGTTCTAAGTACATGTATTATCAATGTACATATAGGTCACCAAATACCACCCTGAGATTCGCTTTCTTTTAGGCATTCACAGTAGAACAAAGAAACACAATAGAATCAGTGAAAAACTAGACACACAGACTGACAAATAACCAATGAGCAAATGCTTAGTCGCTGGCACAGCCGTCCACAGAATGGCAGAGAGATTGTCTCAGCACAGACACTCGGCTGGACTCTCAGAACTCCTTTAGGGCCAGCGAGAACCCCCTCTTTCATGGGGCTGTTAAAGCTGTCAATGCAACCTTGCAAGCATTTTTCATGCTCGTATCTGAAAGTGTAAAATTGTGAAACTCTGATTTAAAAATCACTTTGCATTGATAAAGCTGTAAGTACATGTCCATGCTAAAAATCAAAAGAAATCATTGAGACCATTTAAAATAAATTCTACAATCATACTTACTGTTCTCCCAGGATAATTTTGTTCCATTCAGGTGAGTAGCAGCCACTGCACTTGATCAGGATTAACCCAGAACATGCTCAGGGATAGAGCAACCAGCTGGAGGGCTGGAAGATTTCAGCAGATCGCACTGTTCTGTTATTATCCCTGAAGAAACCCATCACTGAAGCTTGGGGGCAGTCACAACCAGCAGAGCCCCGTTTCAGGATCAGGGCTCTGATCCACACCATCAGGGCTGGAAAATAGTGTGCTTGGAACTGCTAGTTCATCTGTACTTCCACTGTCTCTGCCTCTGGGTTCATCATTGCACCCAACAGTTCAACACTTTGCGCAGTTTGCACTTTGTATCTGTCTCATCTGGTTTAGCCGAGAGACATTCAGCAGGATGGGAGTTGCTGTCCTTGTGGGGAAAGTCAGAGGCTGGATGAACATTAAAGATTAGCTTTATTTCATATTTTATTTCATTTTCTTGCAGACGTTCACAGTAGAACAAAGAAATACAACAGAACTGAAGAAATACTACACGCAAACAAAGACTGACAAACAACCAATGTGCAAAAGAAGATAAACTGTGGAAACAGAAATAAGACAATGATTTAATTGATTAATTAATACTGAGAACGTAAGTTGTAGAATCCTTGAAACTGAATCCATCAGTTCAGTGTTGATATGAGAAACGTTATCCTCACTGTTTCAGGAACCTGATGGTTGAAGCATAATAACTGTTCCTGAGCCTGATGGTGTAGGACATTTGCCGTACTCCCTTCCCAGAGGCAGTGATAACGTAACAGCATAACACTAACCATTATGCTACCATGCCAACAATAAACTATTTAATGTTTTTCAGTATATGTTATAATTTTTGTTAATATGCTTTTATTTCAAATATCTTCACTACTTGAATCTACTTGAATTTTTTTTAATGATTCCTGGTGTTCTGGAATTTGTTCTGTTCTAACTCACAAGACACCTCAGCTTTCAACAGCGCAAACAACAGGAATTCTGCAGATGCTGGAAATTCAAGCAACACACATCAAAGTTGCTGGTGAACGCAGCAGATGAAGGGTCCCGGCCCGAAGCGTCGACTGCACCTCTTCCTAGAGCATGCTGCTAAGCACTCGCTTGTCCTCCACGCTCTTCTCAACGACTTCAGTCTTCATTGGCACTTCACTCAGCAAGATGGGTGAGAGATGGAGTTGATCATGGGCCCGCACCCTGTCTCCAGGCTTCTGGGCCTTCACTCCACACGTTTCGCTCGCTGCCTCGGAAAAACCCTCTCGGAGACAGCAAAGCACCAGATCACTCGATCAGCCCGAAAACACAACACCAGAATGTAGATCACAGGTTTTGAACAGTAGATCATGGGCTCCAACAGTACCAGAACCACATTTGAAATAAAAGGAAGACACAAAAGCGGTGAAAGGAGTAGTTTCATAAACTGCCCCGAGAATATCTCCCTTGGTAGCATTGTTCACTGGTGCCATCTTCAGCCCTCACAGCTATTTTCACATTTTCCTCTCTCATTTTCTAAATTTAAAATAGATTGAAGTAGGATTTTTTTGAGTTAATCTACAAAGCATGTCAAATAAACAATTTACTAAAAATTAAAAACCAAAATTGTGAGGCTAAAAAAGTATTCATCTCCTTTTTAATTAGCACACTAATTTTCCTCAAAGGCAATAAATAATATTACCTTACCAAGTTACCCAATTTGGCGATGTAGAAAATTGGAGGATCAGCTGTTTTCAATGAATTTATAAGAATAAATACCCACCCTCTCTGTAAGGTCCAACAGAATGATATACTTTCAACAGACCAAACCAAAATGAAGACAAAACAACATTCAAGACAAGCCGGAGAAATGATAATAGAGAAGCAGAAATCTGGGGAAGGGTAAAGGACCATCTCAAAGGCACTGAACATAACTCAGAGCTCAGTGCAGTCCACTGTGAAACCACAGCCACACTGCCTGGGTCCGGCCATCTCTCTAAACTTAGTTTAGAAGAATGGAACTTGTGCCATCAACAATCACTCTGAGTGAGCTACAGAAGTCAGTAGCAGCAACTAGAGATGAAGTTCATGGATCCACAATCTCTAAGCCCTTGTACAAAAAGGGTATTTATGGAAGACTGACAAGAAGAAGCCCAAGCTAAAAAAAAAAAGCATATCTTTGCCCATAAAGATTTTGCAAAGTGTCACTGAGAAGATTCTGTAAAGATGTGGAAGAAGTCTTGTGGCCGGATGAGACTAAAGTGAAACTTTTTGGCCACAACACCAGGAGGTATCTGTGGAGTAAATCTAATACTGTGCATTAGCTCGGTAACACCCACCCACCCTCCCTACTGCAAAGAGTGGTAGAGGTAGCATCATGCAATGGGGGTGCTGTTAAGCAGCAGGGACTGGAAATTTGGTCAGGATTGATGGGAAGATGAAAATTGCTAAGTACAGAGAGATCCTGGATAAAAACTTGCTAGCCTCTGCCAGAAAGCTTAAACTGGGGAGGAAGTTCACCTTTCAAAAGGACAATGACCCAAAGCTCATTGACAGAGCAACCATGGTGTGGCTTCAAATGAAGAAAATTGATGTCCTTGAGTGGCCCAATCAGAGTCCTGGCCTTAACCCAACTGAATATCTCAAGACCTCAAGACTGCTGTCTACCATCACTCCTCAACTAACCTGACACAGCTTGAGCAATTTTGTAAGGAGGAATGGGCAAATCTTGCTCCATCACGTTGTGCAAAGCTAATAGAGACTCATTCAAAAAGACTACTGGCTGTAATAGTTGCGAGAGGAGGTTCAACTAGGTACTGAGCAAAGGGGGATGAATACTTCTAAAATGCTGACATTACAGTTTTTGAGCCTTTAGCATTTCGTGCTTTACAATTTTGCCCTGTTTTTGGGCTCCACTGTAAAAAAAGGTGCACATGGTTCAGCAATAAAAATTATCGGTTAAATTGATCAAAATCCCTGATTGTAATACTTATTTCTGTGAACAAAGGGTTGGGGTCTGAATGCTAATGCAAAAAAGGTACACTTATTATCAAAGCACATATATATCACCATACACAAAACTGAAATTCCCATTTTCTTGTGGGCATTCACAGTAGAACAAAAAATACAATAGAATCAATGAAAAACTACACTTCAACAAAGACTAACAGGCAATGTGCAAAAGAAGACAAAACTGCGAATACAAAAATGCAATAGTAATAATAACAATAATAATAATACATAATAATAATAATACATAAATTTGATGCTTTATCCTTGTTCATGAACAAGTCCTCAGGTTAGATTACATTAAATAGCATGAATTGGGGGAAAAAAATGACCGTGCATATCAGATGCCCTTGATTAACAGGTAAAACCCAAAGGATTCTTCAGAGTATCTACATAAGATGCCTTCAGGGAAATTTTAAAGACAGTATGAAAACGAAGCTTGTGTATGTGCACGTATACCAAAGTTAAAGGAGTGTCTTAATTAATCTTTCCGAGATAACAGGAAAACAGGTTCAGGATAAGACGTGCAAGCTGGATGGGGGAGTCACACTGATTGCATTGATTGCCAAGGCAAATTTATTATCAAAACACATACTGTATATGTCACCATGTACTACCCTGAGATTCATTTTCTTGCTGGCATTCACACTAGAACAAAGAAACACACTAGAATCAATGAAAAACTACACTCCAACAAGGACTAGCAAACGGGCAATGTGCAAAAGAAGACAAAACTGTGCGAATATAAAAATGCAATAATAAAAGTAAATAAATAGTAAATAGATATTACTGAAAAGATGAATTGTAGAGCCCTTGAAAGTGAGTCCATCGGTGTGGAATCAGTTCAGCATTGAGTTGAGTGAGATTATCCATACTGGTTCAGGAGCTTGAGTTTGAAAGGCGATAATTGTTCTTGAACCTGGCGGGGTGGGTCGTGAGGGTCCTGTACCTCCTCCTTAGTAGCAGCAGCGTGAAGAGAGCATGGTCTGGATGATAGAGATTCTTGATGGTAGGTACTATTTTCTTATGGTAGCACTCCTTGTAGATATGCTCAATATGGAGGGCTTTTCTAGTGATGGACTGGGCTATATTCATTAATTTTTGTAAGCTTTTCCATTCTTGTCCATTGGTGTTTCCATACCAGGTTATGATGCATCCAGTCAGGATACTCTCCACTGTACATCTAGAGAAATTTTAGATGACGTGCCGAATCTGTGTAAACTTCGACGTAAGTAGAGGCGATGCCGTGCCTTCTTTGTGCTGGCCCCAGGACAGATGCTCTGAAATGATCGTGCCGAAGAATTTAAAGCTGCTGACTCTTAAATCTATGCGCAGGCTGAAAAGATATCAAGTGGCAGAGCATCTAGTGTTGCTGCCTGGTGGTTCCAGTGAGCAGAGTTTGATTTCGACCTCTGGTGCTGTCTGTGCGGAATTTGTGCGTTCTCCGTGTTGTGGTATGGTTTTCCAGAGGTGCTGTGCTTCCCTCCCTCATTCTAAAGGTCTGCTGCTTGGCTGGTAAATCGGCAATTAGTTGTACATTACCCTTAGGGTGAATGGCAGATTGGAGCGTCAGTGTGGAGTTGATAGAATGGATGGCAGGGGAAGAAACTGATCGGATTGCATTCAGAACTGGCATTAAACTTGACGGGCAAACAACATGAATATGAGATTATGCTAATATAATGTCATTAGGCCCAGGCCACTGTGATATACACCAGTGGTATTAACTCAGTGGACAATTTATTAGATACCTTTGTACCTAATGAAGCGATCACAGAGTGTATGTTTGTGCTCACCTGCTGTTATACTCATCCACGGCAAAGTTCAACGTGTTGTGCATCCACAATATAGTATTAATGGCAAGACTCTTGGCAGTGTGGAGGAACAGAGGTATCTTGAGGTTCGAGTCCATAGGACACTTAAAGCTGCTGCGCAGGTTGACTCTGTGGTTAAGAAGGCATACAGTGCATTGGCCTTCATCAATCGTGAGATTAAGTTTAAGAGCCGAGAGGTAATGTTACAGCTATATAGAACCCTGGTCAGATCCCACTTGGAGTACTGTGCTCAGTTCTGATCGCCTCACTACAGAGACGGACGTGGAAGCCATAGAAAGGGTGCAAAGGAGATTTACAAGGATGTTGCCTAGATTGGGGAGCATAACTTATGAGGACAGGTTGAGTGAACTCGGCCTATTTTCCTTGGAGCGATGAAGGATGAGAGGTGACCTGATAGAGGCGTATAAGATGATGAGAGGCATTGATCGCGTGGGTAGTCAGAGACTTTTTCCCAGGGCTGAAATGGCTAGCACGAGAGGGCAGAGTTTTAAAGTGCTTGGAAGTAGGTACAGGTGTCAGTTTTTTACACAGAGAATAGTAAGTGTGTGGAATGGGCTGCTGGCGACAGTGGTGGAGGCGGATACGAAAGGGTGTTTTAAGAGACTCCTGGATAGGTACACGGAGCTTAGAAAAATAGAGAGCTATGGGTAATCTGAGGTAGTTCTAAGGTAGGGACATGTTTGGCACAGCTTTGTGGGCCAAAGGGCCTGTATTGTGCTGTAGGTTTTCTATGTTTCTATGTTCCTATCTATAAGGTGTTGCAGAAACACCTTGGTGAGACTCGACACAGGGGAAAAATAAAACTGCTTGTAAGATATTTTTTCTTAAGAAGATACAGCCTGTTTACAGACTGCCCTAGGCTAAAAGTCAAAATCAGGGAAAGCTGTAAGCCTGGTGGAAGGACCCAGCATATTTTTGTCTGTTCCACCCCTTAGCAGGTCAGCAACATGTTATAATTATGGCAAGACCAAGCCCATTGACCAAAATTGTAGGATCTGAGATTATAAAGCTTGAGGTCTTGGAAACTTTTGGAGGTTTGGTTAAGGTGAGGGTGTCTAAATATATGTGTTAGTAACTCCTAGCATTCCTTTGCTCAAAAGCCTTAAAACGTTAGCGTGTGTGATTGCATCTTCTGATTCTGGTTAATCATTTAGAGCAAATTTCTGATTAATTAGAATGTATGAATGATTTTTTTTAAATGATGGATTCGGGTTTCCAAGTTTTGAACTGTTTTATTTGAAATTTACAGAGGGAGAGAGTGCATGTGGGAGAGAGAAAGGAGGTGAAAAGATTACTAGGTATTTGTTAAGTCTTTGCTCTGTCAACACTGATTAGGTATCAGGAATAGGATGTGACTAAAGGCAAAGTTTTGTGTTACTTAATGTGAAACAAAGTTGCAGGGTCACATACTTTAATAAGCTTTGTCAATGTGAGTTATGCGTGAGACATCACTTTTCCTCTGCTCCTTTGATCTTTGGCAGAAGTATTAAGTGTTAATTCACAGTCCTATTAACTGCTTTCTATTTTACAGTTATCAAGCAAGGGTAGAAAAAGAGTACACAAAACATTTACTTGTAACCTTCAGATACCTTGTTGTGTTAATTATCTGTTCTCTTTTGTTTTGTGACCCCTCGTGTCTTTTGATTTTGCAGTTTATTAGTAAAATATTGTTCACTGCTAAATCGCCTCCACGGCTCTGCTTTTGGGCCAAGCCTCCTCCGCATTTCCTGACAGTGACTTGCAAAGTACTTGAAAGTGCTTCTATAGCCTATGGAGTCAGTTCAGTGACGAGATGAGTGAAGTTGCCCACGTCAGTTCAGGAGCCTGGTGGTTGAAGGGTAATAACTGTTCCTGAACCTGGTGGTGTGGGATCAAAGGCTCCTGTGCCTCCTGTCAGCTGGTAGTTGTGAGAAGAGAGCATGGCCTGGATGGTGGTACCGTAAATGTCTGGGTATATCCCTGCATACTTTACCTTTCTTCATTTTTCTCCTTCATGTTGTTGGGCTGACAGATTTGTTGGTTTTCTTTCCTCAGTTAAGGTTTTTTTTATCCTGATCCACAATCAGAATTAGAATCAGGTTTATTATCACCAGCATGTGACATGAAATTCGTTAACTTTAGCAGCAGCAGTTCAATACAATACATAATCTAGCAGAGGGAGAGAAAAAAAAATTAATAAAATAAATTATAATAAACAAGTAAATCAATTACATATATTGAATAGATTATTTAAAAAATGTGCAAAAACAGAAATACTGTATATTAAAAAAGTGAGGTAGTATCCAAAGCTTCAATGTCCATTTAGGAATCAGATGGCAGAGGGGAAGAAGCTGTTCCTGAATCGCTGAGTGTGTGACTTCAGGCTTCTGTATCTCTGACCTGATGGTAACAGTGAGAAAAGGGCATACCCTGGGTGCTGGAGGTCCTTAATAGTGGACACTGCTTTCCTGAGACACCATTTCCTAAAAATGTCCTGGGTACTTTGTAGGCTAGTACCCAAAGTGGAGCTGACTAGACTTACAACCTTCTGTAGCTTCTTTTGGTCCTGTGCAGTAGCCCCTCCATACCAGACAGTGATGCAGCCTGTCAGAATGCTCTCCACGGTGCAACAAAAGAAGTTTTTGAGCGTATTTGTTGACATGCCAAATCGCTTCAAACTCCTAATAAAGTATAGCCACTGTCTTGCCTTCTTTATGACTACATCGATATGTTGGGACCAGGTTAGATCTTCATAGATCTTGACACCCAGGAACTTGAAGCAGTTCACTCTCTCTAATTCTGATCCCTCTATGAGGATTGGTATGTGTTCCTTCGTCTTCCTTCCTGAAGTCCACAATCAGCTCTTTTGTCTTACTGACGTTGAGTGCCAGGTTGTTGCTGTGGCACCATTCCACTAGTTGGCATATCTCACTCCTGTATGCCCTCTCGTCACCACCTGAGATTCTACCAACAATGGTTGTATCGTTAGAAAATTTGTAGATGGTATTCGAGCTATGCCTAGCCGCACAGTCATGTGTATATAGAGAGTAGAGCAGTGGGCTAAGCACACACCCCTGAGGTGCACCAGTGTTGATCGTCAGCAAAGAGGATATGTTATCACCAATCTGCAAAGACTGTGGTCTTCCGGTTAGGAAGTTGAGGATCTAGTTACAGAGGGAGGTACATAAGCCCAGGTTCTGCAACTTCTCAGTTAGGATTGTGGGAATGATGGTATTAAATGCTGAGCTATAGTCGATGAACAGCATCCTGACGTAGGTGTTTGTGTTGTCTAGGTGGTCTAAAGCAATGTGAAGAGCCGTGGAGATTGCATCTGCCATTGACCTGTTGTGACAATAGGCAAATTGCAATGGGTCCAGGTCCTTGCTGAGGCAGGAGTTCAGTCTAGTCATAATCAACCTGTCAAAGCATTTCATCACTGTCAATGTGAGTGCTACAGGGCGATAGTCGTTAAGGCAGCCCACATTATTCTTCTTAGGCACTGGTATAGTTGTTGCCTTTTTAAAGCAAGTGGGAATTTCTGCCCATAGCAGTGAGAGGTCAAAAATGTCCTTAAATACTCCCGCTAGCTGGTGGGCACAGGTTTTCAGAGCCTTACCAGGTACTCCATCAGGACCTTCTGCCTTGCGTGGGTTCACTCTCTTTAAAAACAGTCTAACATCGGCCTCTGAGACGGAGATCACAGGGTCCTCAGGTGCAGCAGGGATCTTCACAGCTGTAGTTGTGTTCTCCCTTTCAAAGCGTGCATAGAAGGCGTTGAGTTCATCCGGTAGTGAAGCATCACAGCCATTCATACTATTGGGTTTCGCTTTGCAGGAAGTAATGTCTTGTCATCCCTGCCAGAGTTGCCGTGCATCTGATATCACCTCCAACCTCGTTCGAAATTGTCTCTTCGCCCTTGAAATAGCCCTCCGCAAATCATACCTGGTTCTCTGGTACAGGCCTGGGTTGCCGGAGTTGAATGCCACAGATCTAGCCTTTAGCGGACGATGTACGTCCTATTCAGCCACAGCTTAAATCCCAGAATGATTTAACTGCACTCAAGGTCTGACTGTTCCATTAGGCTTTAAACAGAATCATAGATTTAGTTCTTTCTCTACATTTAACCTTTCTCAATCCTACCAAACTTTGGACTCCATTATTCTCACATTTCTAATCTTTCCTTATGTCATAAAGGAGGCCATTCAGCCCAGTGCTGGTATGCTAGCTCCCATTAATAACATTTCTTGATTCATGTAACCTATTCTTTTTCACATGACTATGAACACCACCCTAATTCTTTTAAGACCCAGGTGCTCAAAGATTAGCTTTAGTTGTCACATTTACACTGAACCATGCAGTGAAAAACATTGTTTGCATCAATGACCAGCACAGTCCGAGGATGTGTTGGGGCCAGCATGCAATTGTCACTATGCTTTCAGTGTTATAATCCCATGGGGTGTATGTACCTTACGGACAGTGATGGAAATTGAACCCCAGTCACTGGTGCTATAAGTTGTTAATCTAGTATCTACAGTAATGTGACATACCAGTTAAGGGAAGGGTGACTTCCAGTAGCCAACTGACCAGGTTTTGCTATGTGAGTGTAAACCAGAGCATACAGAGGAAACCCACTCAGTCACAGGAAGAATGTGCAAAGTGCGCACGGACAGTACAGAGGGTCAGGATTGATTTAAGGTGGTGCTGCTGAATGCCAGTGGCTTACTATCAAAACAAGGAATACAGCTAAATACTTTATTAATAACACTTTTTCTGTTAAAAAAAAACTATGGTAAGCAATCACCGCGAATGATGGAGAGGCGATCGAAGGCAAGGCTGAGCTGAGGGTCGAACCGTGTGGGTGTGTGCTGAAGTAGAGACGAGGTAAAAGCACATTCGAGACAAAGATGGGGCCACTGGAGCAGGGCAAAGTCGGAGCGGACGAGAGGCAGATTTGAGGCCCGTCCACCTAAACTGAGAGCAAGGTTTGATTGATCTAAGCACCAGGCCGATTTGGAAAGGTCAGGTAGAGGCCGAAAGGTGGCAGTGGGGTCCAGGCCCAGAGCATATCAATGTAACAAGACCCAGGTCCTAGAGTGAGGTACGACTCAATGTTTGGAGAAGTGAAGCACCGGGCTATATGGATTGAAAAGACTGGGTGTTGGGACCAGAGGCAAGGCTGGTTCTGCTCGCTGTTCTGTGAGGTTTACCCCACTCCTCGCTGCACTGAGGCTGTGGGCTTGCTCCGGTTGCTCCGGGCTTTGTGTCTGAGGATTCCCTTTCATTTTAAATGCCATTTCCTTACTTTTATTGTTTGAGTGATTTAGTTTTTTTTCTCTCTGCGCATTGAGTGCTTGTTGTTTTTTTCCCATGGGTTCTTTTGGGTTTCTGTGCTTTGTGGCTGCATGTGAGGAAACAAATCTCAAGGTTGTATAATGTATACATAGTTCTAAAACAAATATACTTTGAACTTTGAATGTGGATCACTGGAGTTGTGTGGCAGCCGCCCTGCAGATCTCCCACTGGAACAGGCTGTGGTCTAATGCAAGTATGTCAGGTTATGGGAGACAAAGAGTCAGAGTCCTTTAGCCGGAATGAAAACATCACATACTATGGCCATGGGGTTATGGTAAGAGGAGTAAAGTTTAAAGGAGATATGCAAGGTAGGATTTTTTTTAAACAGTAAAGGGTGGGTGTCTGGCATGCACAGCAGGGGAATTGGCAGAAACAGATATTAAAACAACATTTAAGAGGGATTGAAAAAGGCAAACAACTAGGAAGAGAATAAAGGGATTTAGACCATGTACTGGCAGATGGGATGATTTAGATTGGCATCCTGGTCAGTAGATACACAATGGGCTGAAGGGCCTGTTTCTGCGTTTCACTGTTCTATGTTCTACATTCTCAGATCTGGCTTCTTAAGACAATCTGGCCATAACTTCTGCTTGTACTGTGTTGTCACGCAGTCATTGTGATCGTAGTCCTTGGATCTACAACAGAACCATTCTTAGTGAGACCTCCCTCAGGGAGGAGGAGCAACATATATTCTGTCTGGGTACCTCCCCAATATCGATTTCACCTTCCGGTGAACAAATTTCCCCTTCCCACCCTTCCTCTATTCTCCACTTTGAACTTTCACTTCTTCTCACCTACCTATCACTTCCCCCTGGGGCTCCTCCTCTTTCCCTTTCTCCTATGGTCCACTCTCCTCTCCTATCGATTCCTTCTTCTCCAGCCCTTGACCTTTTGCATCCACCTGGCCTCACCTACCACCTTCCAGTTAGCCTCATTCCCCTCCCCCCCACCTTTTTGTTCTGGCATCTTCCCCCCTTCCTTTCCAGTCCTGAAGAAGGGTCTTGGCCCAAAATGTCGACTGCTTACTCTTCTCTGTAGATGCTGCCTGACCTGCTGAGTTCCTCCAGCATTGTGTGTGTGCTGCATTCTTAGTGAAGACTAGGTCAAACAATGACGCCAGAACACTTTCTAACTTTTCCTTGCCGCAGCGTTTCATTCCTGACCTAACACACTTCCTTCGGGAGTAGCTGGTCTTCAGAAACAATGCAAACAGTATTGCACCCCAGAGCCAAGGATACCCAGCCTTAAACATCCTCTTGCAGTCCATAGACAATTGCATTGAAGTCAGGTCCAAGTCTGATGCATATGAAGGTGTGGATCCTACACTCAACACTGGCAGGACAAAGACCCTCTGACAATCTGTCCTTGCATTCATAACCAATACATAATGATAATCACAAAACAGTTAGCGCACAAACAGTCAAACATAGTTGAGGTCAAAACCTTGGGAGTAATCTTTGGTAATCTTTGGTACCATGGACCAACAATTTTAGAACATAGAATGTTGAACACTACAGCACAGTACAGTCCCTTCAGCCCACGATGTTGTGACAACTGTTTAACCTACTGTAAGATCAATCTAACCCTTCCCTCTTACTTAATTTTCCATTGTTCTATCATCCATGTGCCCAGCTAAGAGTTTCTTAATTACCTGTTATATATCTGCCTTGACCATCACCCTTGGCAGGGTGTTCCACACACTCTCTGGTCTCTGCATAGAGAATTTACCTCTGACATTCCCCCCATACTTTTCCTCCAATCACATTAAAATTATAGTCCCTTGTATTAGCCATTTCCGCCCTGGGATAGAGTTTATGGCTGTCCACTCATTTATGCCTCTTATTGTCTTATGCCTGAGATTTTGACCACATTTTGAGTCACAGAGTCATAGAAAAGTACAGCACAGAAACTGGCCCTTGGGCCCAACTAGTCCATGCTGAGCCATTTAAGCTGTTTACTCCCATCACCCTGCACTGGAACCACAGCCCTTCATACCCTACCACCCATGTACCTATCCAAACTTCTCTCAATCATTGAAATTGAGCTCGCATGCTCCACTTGCGCTGGCAGCTCATTCCACACCCACACAACACTCTGAGTGAAGGAGTTTCCCCGTCATGTTCCCCTTAAACTTTTCACCTTTCACCCTTAACCCATGACCACAAGACCTCTTCTTAACAAGAATTTCTGGATTTTGGAATACTCATTCTGGCAATCATTTTTATGTCTTTCATTTAATGAGCTGAATCAGAGCTGTGCTTTTCAAAGTATTGCCTCACTAAGCTACCCGGAATAACCAGTTTTAACAAGAGTAACACTCTATAACTTGATTCACTCCCTTATTTTTCAGCCCTCTGGCTGACTCCTTTGCATGACTGGAGCTAATAAAAGCAAACTTGTTCTACCTTCTTATCAACAAAATTGTTGCTGAAATACTTTTCATTGACTAACATTGCTAACAGACACATATTTATGGGCTAGGATTAGTAATGGATTTAACCTTCTCCTTCACTGGGAATTTACAGTATTGAAATTAACTATTTTTAAGAATCATTTTGTTAGCTAGTAAACAATTAAAAGACAAAAGCGAACATTCTGGCAATTTCCATTAGGCAGAATTTTATCCATATGAATGAAACTGATATTCTTCAAATGTGTCAATATTCAATGACAAGATAGTTATGAATGAGCTTCACCAGAGATTTATGGCCCATTAAACATGATTGCAAAATTGTTAAAAAAACTTTTAAAAATCACTTATCTACATCAGAAACAACCACCAGGTTCAGGGACAGTTACCACTCCTCAACCATTAAGTTTTTTAACCAAAGGGAATAACTTCACTCAACTTCACTTGCCCCATCGTTGAACTGTTCCCACAACCAATAGACTCACTTTCAAGGAATCGTCATCTCATGATATTTATTGCTTATATTATTATTATTATTTCTTCCTTTTGTATTTGCACAGTTTGTTCTCTTCTGCACTCTAGTTGAGCACCCTGGTTGGGTGGCCTTTCATTAGTTCTGTTATGACTATTGTTCCTTAGATTTATTGTGTATGTCCAGAAGAAAATGAATTATGTAATTTGTAAATAAAATTTACTTCTAACTTTGAACTAGAAATCTTTCCAACACACACAAAATGCTGGAGGAACTCAGTAGGCCAGGCAGCATCTAGGAAAAGAGTAAACAGTCGATGTCTCCCAAAACCCTCCGGCAGAACTGGAGAAAAAAAGCTGAGGAGTAAATTTAAAAGGTGGGGTGATGCGGGAGAGAAACATAAGGTGATAGGTCAGACCTGGAGGGGGAAGGATAAAGTAAAGAGCTGGGAAGTTGATGGGTGAAAGAGACAGAAGGCCATAGAAGAAAGAAATGGGAGGGGGGAGAGGGAACCAGGGGGAGGCAATTGGCGGGCAAGGAGGTAACATGAGAGAGGGAAAAGGGGAAGGGAAATGGTGAAGTTGGGGGGAGACGGAGAGATGGAGGCATTACTGGAGGTTTGAGAAATCGATGTTCATGCCGTCAGGTTGGAGACTACCCAGACAGAATATAAGATGTTGTTCCTCCAACCTAAATGTAGCCTCATCACGACAGTGGAGGAAGCCATGGATGGACATATCGGAATGGGAATAGGAAGTGGAATTAAAATAGGTGACCACTGGGAGATCCCACTTGTTCTGGCGGATGGGGTGTAGATGCTCCCAATCTACTTCGGGTCTCACTGATATACAGGAGGTCACATCAGGAGCACCAGACAGAGTGTATGACCCCAACAGACTCATAGAAGAAGCGTCACCTCACCTGGAAGGACTGTTTGGGGCCCTGAATGGTAGTGAGGAGGAGGTGTTGAGGCAGGTGTAGCATTTGTTCCACTTGCAAGGATAAGTGCCAGGAGAAAGATCAGTAGGGAGGGACGAATGGACAAGGGAATTGCGTAGGCAGTGATTCCTGTGGAAAGCAGAAAGTGGGGGGGAGGGAAAGATGTGTTTGTTGATGGGATCCTGTTGTAAGTGGCAGAGGTTTCAGGGAATTATATGTTGGGTGCAGAGGTTGGTGGAGTGGTAGGTGAGGACAAGGACAGCCCTATCCCTGATAGGGTGGCAGGAGGATGGGGTAAGAGCAGATGAGTGTGAAATAGAAGAGATGTGGTTGAGGGCAGTGTTGATGGTGGAGGAAGGGAAGCCCCTTTCTTTGAAAAAGGAGGACATCTCTTTCATTCTGGAATGAAAAGCCTCATCCTGAGAGCAGATGTGGCAGAGATGGAGGAATTGAGAGAAGGGGATCGTGTTTTTACAAGTAACAGGGTGGGACGAGGTTTAGTCCAGACAGCTGTGAGAGTCTGGGCTTCTGCCTCTTTCACCAGTCAACTTCCCAGCTCTTTACTTCATCCCTTCCCTCTCCAGGTTTTGCCTATCACCTTGTGTTTCCCTCTCCCCTCCTCCCACCTTTTAAGTCTGCTCCTCATCTTTTTTCTCCAGTCCTGCCAAAGGGTTTCAGCCCAAAACGTCCACTGTACTCTTTTCCTAGGTGCTGCCTGGCCTGCTGAGTTCAGCATTTTGAGTGTGTTGCTCGGATTTCCAGCATCTGCAGATCTTCTCTTGTTTGTGACTTTGAAACCTTTCTTCATTTAGTTTTAAGTGTCACTATGAAGTGAATGCTTTGGGGGTGAGAAAGAAACTAACCTTCAAATCAGTCTGTTTGAGTTTATCAGAAGCAGATGGAGGATGACTGGGCGACACAGTAACATAGTGGCTTGGGCAATTGCTTGACAGTGCCAGTGGTCAGTGATTGGGGTTCAATTCCTGCCACTGTTCGCCAGGAGTTTGTATGTTCTCCCCATGTGACTACGTGTGTTTCCCCTGTGTGAAACAGAAACCTGCATGGCTGAGCAAATTGTGTTACTGCTGTGGCGGGGGTCCACATAAAAATAAGTGGACTGCACTTGGAAGAGAAAAAGGTAAAAAAAAAAGTCAAGCTATTTCAAAAAGAGCACTAATCCACATGCAGTTGATGAGAAATCTTATAATGGTGAGATTGACACAGGACTGGGAGCCTAGAGATTTACAATGTGAAAACTAACAATAGACAAACAGTATAGCTTACACCAGAAATGAATGGCAAATTAATTAAAAGGGCACTGTTTTGGCTGTTTCAGTCCCACCACAAAATGCGTTTGAATGTAATTTCAAAGGTATTGATCTGAAGTCTGCTGATGTCCAACTAAGAACTTATGCTGCAGAAAAGATAACCCCTGTGGGAATGATATTTAAAATATTGAGCTTGTGTACGGTCAAATCATAGCATTGTGGGATGGTGATTGGCTGAGACAACTACAACTCAATTGGAGATCCATCTACCACTTGCATGCCACACCCCCTGCAAGAGCATCAACTGAAAGCGAATTAAAAAAGTTATTGGATGATGCAACAACAATGTTCAAGGATGGCTTTGGAAAATTCAAACATATTAAGGATAAAATAGTGTCAAATGAAAATGCTACACCCAGGTTCTACAAAGTCAATCCATTTCTTCATACCATCTGTGAAAGAGTAGCTGTTGAGCTAGGTTGCAAGGAGGCTGAAGGAATTCTTTCCAAGGTTGAGTGGAGCCCATGGGCAACACCAGTGGTCCCAGTAGCCAGGAACAATGGGTCTGTCAGGATTTGTGGTGATTTTAAAGTCACCATCAACCCAGTACTGAAAGTAGATCAATACTCTCTGCCCAGGGTAGGGGATATCTTTGCAAACCTTTCTGAAGGAAAACATTTCAGCAAAATGGACTTAGCTGAGGCCTACCTGTAGATGTAGATAGAAGAAGAGTCCAAAGTGATTCTCACAATAGGCACTCACAAAGGGCTCTATCACTATAATAGGCTTATATTTGGATGAGCATCTGCACCTGCATTTGTGCAGAAAGCTATGGACCAGGAGCTGCATGGCTGCCCAGGCACTCAGTGTTACCTAGATGACGTCATTGTTACCGGTAAGGATGGCAAGGAACATCTCCTTCATCTCAAGACAGTGTAAAAAAGATTAGAAGATTATGGGCTCACAGCATGATGCAATCGGTGTGAATTCTTCAAACCAAGCACCATTTACTGTGGTCACACCATTGGTTCACTAGAATTTGCACAGGTGTTCTGAGAAAGTTCAAGCAGTGTTGGATTTCCCAAGACCAAAGGATTTGTCACAGTTGTGGTACTTTTTAGGATTTGTCAACTACTGTAAAAGGTTCCTGCCAAACCTGGCTACTCTGCTCCACCTCTTGAGCTCATTACTACAGAATGGGAAGAAATAGCAATGGACAAAGCCAGCTCTCTGAAAGAAGGGTGAGGTCAGACCCTGTATTCACACTTTGTGGTCCACGTCATCCAGTGAAGCTTGCCTATGATGCCTGGCCTGATGGTACGGGGGCAGTTATGTCCCATATTATGAGTGATGGAAGTGAAAGCCCCATAGTTTTACATCACGTTCCCTTACCGCTGTAGAGAAAAATTATGCGCAGATCGACATAGAGGCCTTGAATATGGTTTGGGGGTAAAACATTTCAACAATTGCTTTTGTGGGAGAGAGTTTACCCTCATTACTGATCATTAACCACAAGTGTCCATTTTCAATTCCTAGAAGGGTGTTCCATTAAGCACGAAGGCTAAAGTGTTGACGGAGCTACGTTAGTCATCTAGGTGTGGTCAACATGAAAGCATTGGCTCGAAGCTTTCTCTGGTGGCCTTGGATCGATCAGCAGATAGCAGAGCTTGCCACGCCAATACATCCAGAAGCAATGTGTCTTGAGCTGTCAGAACCACTAGATTGAGTTGGAGTTTATAGCTAAGCAAGGAGCAGTGTAGTGTATTTAATATTTCAGTAATACTGTTTGATTAAACCTTCTTTTTGTATTTGCATAATTCCTTATGGGTTATATGTAAGAATTACGCCACCACGCCATGTGTGAGCACCTCACTAAAGAAGAGGAAAGTAAAGCTAAGTAAACACATATCCCTTTTTACCTTTGATAGCTTTTGAAGTTACAAAACATAATAAGTTCAATTTTAGCTTTTAGTTGTCTTTATCATTTAAAGTGTAATGAATGTAGATGAGATGCTGTGTGTGTTTGTTTCTCCTCATTTCTTTTGTAGGGGCTAATTACTCAAGTTACACACGCTGAACAAATCACAGAATCACATGGCGGTTTGGGCAAACCAATAAAAATGGTTTGCCAAAGGCTAGTTAAGGAAAATAATCTCAATATGATTCAAGCCATGAAGGATAAAAGATACGGACAATTTTAAATGGAAAGCACATTACAACTGAAGAACTCAGATGAGATGAATTCATTTATTTATTTATCACCTGCACATGGAAACATACCGTGAAATGCCTTGTTTGTGTTAATAGCCAGCACAACCTAAGGATACGCCGGGGCAGCCCACAAATGTCGCTAGACATTCTGGCGGTAAAATTTCACCCCCATGATGCTTGTCAGAGCAATAGAGAACTCATCAAAACAGAACACAACAAGGAGAGCTTTCAAACATGGAGAGGAGGCCTAGTCTTTGGATGTCCTTCGTCCCATATGCACATTGCTGACCATCAAGCATGGAGTGCAGAGCAGAGGCACAGGCTCTGAACATCATCCGTCCACGCTGCTGGTCTTTGAAAGCGAGTGTGGAGTGGAGACCTCTAACTCTTCCTTGTCCCCACCCTAATCTGACTGTTAACTCTCCTATATCCCTGTCCCTAAACCTTCACCTGACCCCTAACTCCACTCTTTGTCCCTAAAAACATCCCTACAAACTTGAAAAAGCTAAGTCTGAGACATGACTTCGACGGAGATCACAGCTCGGCACTTTTTTGTCTTGAACTGCATGTCTGAGCTGACAGTTTCCAGAGTGAAAAGCAGTTGTGCCTATTTCAGGATCAAACTTTAGCACTGAATGGACACTTCCTGTCGTACTTTAACATTACTGCCTGACGAGATTCCTGGGTCAATCACGCATCAACATCAGTCCTAGGGTAATAGTACACTTGGACCATTGTTGGAGAAATTAAACCAGTTGTTTCAGGAAGTGACCATCATTGCCACTGACAGGGCTAGTAGGTTATTTACATTATGGCACTGGATTGGGATCTCATTCCCTTTACCTACACATCACCAACGTCACAGCCACCATCCACCCTCCCCACCTGACCCACTGATCTTGGCGTTTTCCAGTCCAACCTCACTAAACCCCTGATGCCCACATTCTTTATCTCAGACAATATTGCTGAATGCCCAAGGCCCGTGATGGAGGCCAGGCGTTCAGCTCCTGTTTACTACCATTAGATCTCCACTCCCTGCTTGTCGCAGTCATTTACCTGATTTCCAGTGTTACTCAGCCCAGGCCCAATACAGCTCACTGAGTGGCACTTCATTCCCAGCTCTGCCTTGTTCACAGTGCTTGCGGCCCCATCCTTTCCCCAGACGTGTCTTTCTCACATGAGGCTAATTGAGGTTTATAAGATTATGAAGGCATAGATAGAGTAGACAGACAGTATCTCTTTCCCGGGGTTGAAGTGCCTCATACCGGAGGGTATTTATTTAAGATGAGAGGAGGTAAGTTCAAAAAAGATGTGAGGGGCAAGTTTTTTTTACAGAAAGAGTTGTGGGTGTCTGGAGTGGTGGTAGAGGCAGACACGTTAGGGACTTTTAGGAGACATTTAGATAGGCACAGGAATGTGAGGGAACTGGAAGGATATAGACATTGTGTAGGGAGAAGGAATTAGTTCAGTTGGCCTCTTGATCACTAATTTGATTGGCTCAGTACAACATTGTGGGCCGAAGAGTCTGTTTCTGTGCCATACTGCTCTATGTTCTATGCTCGAAACCAGGCCCCTGTACTTGGCTGGATCCCTTCCCCCGAGGTCTGGAATTTTCAAGACTACTTGAGGGACATGGTCTAAACTGGTTTTTCAATCTTTGTTCTATCATTTTCTAATTTCAATCAGTTTACAGGCCGAGCAATCAAAACTGGCTAACAGACACAAATTCAGTATAATGAGAAAGATTTGTAGTTTTACATTTTAAATAAATTTCTGAATGGCTGAAATCAGAAACCATGCTGTTTTACAATTAGGTCTGCCTATTTCAGTGTCCTAATTCAATGTCCTGATAAGAATTTGGAACACTGTAGTATTCAGCAGAAGCTGGTTCCAACCAGAGCATTAGTTGTTTTGCTCTCTTTAATTAAAAGCAAATCCATGGTTATAATTGAATTATGTGATACATAATCAATAGTCCCAGTTGAAGAGTTCATAGAAAATCCAGTGCAAAAGCAGTTCTCCTTTCTCCAAGCAACTACAAATCACATTACCCACAGTACAACAATCACCAGCGAGAAGCTGTACACCTTTGCACTGCGTTGCAGGTTATAGGTAACCATGACCTGACTCTGGCAAAGCTTGCTGCTTGAAGCATGTGACCACGTAACTTCAACACTTTGGTAGCTGTTCAGACTTTCCTATCCAACACACAGACTGAAAAGGTGAGCTGTGAATGCATCCTTGAGTCAAAACTGGGCACATTAAAATAACAATCACAAGAGATTCTGCAGATACTAGAAATCTTGAGCAACACTGCAGGAACTCTGTAAGTCAGGAAGCATCTATGGAGGGGAATAAGCAGTCGAAAATTCGGGCCAAGATCCTTCATCGGAACTGCAAAGGAAAGGTAAACGAACCAGAATTAGAAGGTGGGGGAGGGGGAGTACAAGTTGGCAAAACCAGATAAGGGGAAAGATAGGTGGGTGGGATGGGGTTTGAAATGAGAAGCTGGGAAGTGATAGGTGGAAGAGGCTGAAGAAGAAAGAATCCGATAGAACATGACAGTGGACCATGGGAGAATGGAAAGGAGAAGGGGCACAAGAGGGAGGCGAAGAGCAGGTGAGGAGAAGTGAGGAGGTGGGAGGAGAACCAGAGTGGGAAATGGAATAAGAGAGATGGGGGAGAAATCAATACTCTAGCTATTAGGCTGGAGGCTATCCTGATGGAGTATGAAGTGTTGCTCCTCCAGCATAAGAATGTCCTCACCGAGGCCATGGAATAACATGTCAGGATGGAAATAGAAAATGAAATTGAAATGGGTGGCTATAGGGAAATCCCAATTTTTGTGATGGATGATGCAACAGTGTTTGACGAAGTGGTTCCCCATTCTACATAAGGTCTCACCATTGCAAAGGAGGCCACACATTGAAATAATTCTTCCTCATGTGGAAATTTCTGGCAGAAACAAGATTAGAGTATAGATTTAACAACAGCCAAGAATACATTGTACAGTGTGTGATGAAATTAGTTTGACATAAGCGTGGAAGTGTATGAATTTTTAGTAATGGCAAACATAGAAAGTGAGGGTACTAATTCAAAAGTTGATTAGTCACCAGACCAGAGAAAAATATCCTAGGCTTTTTAAAGAAGCGAGGTTGGAAATTATGCAATTATCTTTGGCTGTAGACATAGTGCTAGAAGACTATAAGGTTGCTGTTGGCACAGTGCTGGAGGACAGCGTTGGAGGACCATATGGTTACTGATGGCAGAGTGTTGGAGGACCTTAAGGTTACTGATGGCATAACTTTGGAGGACCATAAGGTTACTGATGTACACCATTGTTTAAAAGGGAGAAAGAATAGCCTTTTCAACTATAGGCCAGTGAGTCTGACAGGAATGTTGTTGGAACAATTTCTGTGGGATGTCATAAATAAATATTTAAAGAGGTGCAGATTAATCAAGGATAGTCAGCTAGATTTGTTAAGGATATATCACATCAGACTAACAATTTAATTTTTTTGAGGCGGTGACTATGAGTATGAGTGGGCGTAAAGCATTTGATGTTGTAAAAATGGAGGCTAACAAGATACTTGACAAAGCCATACAGAGAAAAATGTTCTAAGAATGTAAAAAAGTGGAACTGTTGAATTAAAAGGTGCCTCAGTAGGATTCCACCGGCATCAGTATAAAGCTCCATTTCTTTTCTGGTATAAATAATAGACTTAAATATTTGGGCCTTCATTAAGGATTTTGCCAATGGCAGCTAAATTGGCTCTGTTCAAGGATACAGGAATATAGCAATGAACAAAAGAAAGGCACATTAAATTTGGTCTTCAGAAGTGTATGGTCATGGATTTTTGGAGGACAAGTAATTCAAGAGATAAATGGACACTATGTGTGGAGGTATAACAGGACCCAGGGGAACTTGATCAGAAGGAGCATTGAGGTAGGTAAATGGGAAAATCTGGAGTTTGATGCCTGCAGTTCGGGGTCTCGTCATCGGTAAACCCGGAGTTCATCGTCCGGGGTTTGAGGACATGTCATGGGCTAGTCCTGCAGTTGATACTAAATATTGATGCCTGAAGGTTGAGACCCTAACTGCTGGAATCCTGAGTCTGCGAGTTCAGTGGGGAAGTTGGGGGCTGTATTCTGTGAGTGCACTGGAAGCGGGAGGCCTAGAGGCCTATCCTGGAGTTGAGGGCCTAGAGGCCTATCCTGGAGTTGGAGGACTGTCTATGCAGGTGGGAGGGAGGGAGGAATGGGGGCTTGTTTTGCTGTTGTTGTTTTGTTGCTTCAGCTGAAAATTGTGGGCATGCGTTGTTGGCGCCAAAATGTGTAGCAACACTTGTGGGCTACCCCCAGTACATCCTTAGGTTGTTAACACAAACAACACATTTATTGTATGTTTTGATATGCACGTCATAAATAATTGGATCTCTGAAATATAAAATAAATGGAGTGTAGGTCTACAAATCCCTGGATGGCATGAGTGGTAGTTAAGGTGGTTAAATTCAGCATGGATCATTGCCTTAATTATCCAAAGGCTCAGAAAACTCGAGCAGGGAGATCCTGTTGGGTGGCCTAGCAGTTTAACTAGTAGAGTTCCTGTGCTACAGCTCTAGCCACTGTAGTTCACTCCCAGCATAAGGTGCTGCCCACATAGTCTACACGTTCTTCCTCTGACTGTGTGACCGATTCCTCCTGGGTACAGCAATCCCCTCCCACATCCCAAACGCATTTGCATTAGTATGTTAAATGGCCACCACCTCGTGTGTGAGTGAGCGATTGAATCTGGGTAAAACACAAAACTCTGGGGAACTCAGCAGGTCAGACAGCATTTATGGAGAGGAATAAAAGTCAGTGAGACCTTTCATCAGGACAGGGGGAAGAAGCCAAAAAAAGCTATCAGGTGACAGGTGAAGGGTGAATGATGGAGGGGAATGGAGTGAGAAGCTGGGAGCTGATAGTTACAAAAACATAAAAGGCTGAATAAGAAGGAATCTGATAGGAGAGGACACTCATCTGGCTTCACCTATCGTCAGCCAGTTTGCACTCATTCCCCAACCCCATCTTCTTATTCCGGCTTTTTCCCCGTTCCTTTCTAAAATCCCATGGAAGGATTCTGGGCATGAACTGTCGACTGTTATTCCTCTCGTAAGAACAGGGGTTCCCAACTGCTTTTATGCCATGGACCAATAACATTAAGCACGGGGCCCATGGATCCCAGGTTGGGAACCCCTGCCATAAAGGAATAAACTTGCTGACTTCCTCCAGCACTTTGTGTCTGTTTCTCTGTATTTCCAGCATCTGCAGAAACCCTTGTGGTTATGGCTGAAACCTGTCCAATATTGAAAAGCCTAGACAGAGTGGATGTGAAGAGAATCTTTCCAATAGTGGGAGTGTCTAGGACAGAAATGGGGAGGCATTTCTTCAACAAGAGAGCAGTGAATCTGTGGAATTCATTACCATAGACATCTGTAGCAGTTAAGTCATTGGGAGCGGGAATCTGAATGGTTCATCATTAGTAAGGATGTCAAAGGTTATGGAGAGAAGGCAGGAAAATGGGGTTGGAAGAGACAGTAAATCAGCCATGATAAACGACAGAACAGATTCAATGGGCTGAATGGCCTAATTCTTATGGTCTTTGATAATAGGCAGGAGGAGAAGATGGCGGCGCGACGCAGCTTGCAGCGGCCACTCCGGTGAATGATATCTGTTATCTGTCAAGTCGGGTGCTGTGCACAATCCTGATTTGATGGAGACAGATGTGACAGCATGGAGGAACATCTGTGAAACTTCTGAAATGCCTACTTCGCTGCTGTTGCTATTGTGTGATCCAGAATCTCCAGAGGGGAAGGCCCCAAGTTCTCGGCTTTGCTTGTTGCTCGGCGGCCGGGGCGGGGTCGAAGTGCTCGGCAGAGATGGTGCTCAGTGCTCGGTATCAGAGAGCTGGTCGGGGGCTCGAAATTTTCAGATGGACTCAGAGTTGGCTGTGGTCAGGTGCTTCCAATGCATCGGCAAGTTTGCAGCGCTTGGAGCTCATGGCAGGGAGAGTTTCTCCCTTCTACTGTCTGCGTGAGATGATGGGGCTATCGGGACTTGAGACTTTTTTTTACCGTGCCCATGGTCTACTCTTTATCAAATTACGGTATTGCTTTGCACTGTTGTAACTATATGTTATAATTATGTGGTTTTGTCAGTTTTAGTCTTGGTTTGTCCTGTCTTTCTGTGATATCTTTCTGAAGGAACATTGTATCATTTTTTAATACATGCATTTCTAAATGACAATAAACGAGGACTGAGTGTCCTCATAATCTAATCTAATCTAAATTTATAATTTTTCAGTCCTATTCGATCCATGGAAAAACAACGAAATGTCCTTCAAAAAAAATACCTTCACATAAAATTGTAGTTAGTGGGCTAGAGATCCATTTCTGCTTTTACCTCTGCTAGGCTTCTCATTTAGGGTTACACACTTAGAGCCAATAGAAACAAAAATGATGCAAAGTTTAAACCCCTTCACCCAGTCTCGCATCGCCTGTTTTCCATTCTGTGGTAAAAGCAGGTTTAAAGCTAAATGTCTTAGGATCGTGGAGAATTAATATTGTATTTAATACTGGTTTCATGCAAAATTATGTCACAATTTTGATAACAGCACATTTATTCATTATATCATCTGAGAGAAAATTTATCACGCAGAAAGCGGCAATTGAACAAGTTTTTCAGTGCAGTAAGAGGCATTCAAAAAGTGGATATGTCCACATACATACTCATTAAAGGCATTAACAAATCTATGCTAATTTAGGAGGAGCTTCCAATCCAGAGGAAAATGAGTACCAAGTCTTTATGTCTGCTTGGTCTCCCACAACTAATTCTTAATTTTGATGAGAATTACTTTTGGCAGCTAAAGCAAATTGAAAGGGGGAAAATGTCCTCACTGTAAATATATGCAAAGCAATGACTGCAGAAAAGACCCTGGGAGCAGGCTCTCACAACAAGGGAGCAGTGTTTCAAACTAGCATGAGGTAAAAAAGAAAAAAGCTTTGCCAAGGCAACACTCGCTGTTCATTAACTGAAACACATAGATCTTTTGTTTGAGGAAAATAGTATCTTATTTGATATTCAAATTTCTAAACTTATGACTGATGTAAACATATGACCATAGGGAAAAGAGTTCTACTTCATTGTGATACATAATTTAAATTGCATGTATGATCATTTAGTTATCTTAATTATTTAAGTTTATTAATATCAATATGTTTGCAGTTCTAGAGAAGCAGGTCACGTTTGTCCTACTCAACTAGCGATATAAATTGCAGTCATGTCAGTCTACTCTCAAACATCAGCAAGTGTTTACAAAGTATTGTAGTTGTGCCATCAAATTGTGTTCACCAACTAACAATACCCAATTTAGCTTTTGCCAGAACTGCTCAGCTGCAGACCTCATCACAAGCTTGGTCGAAATGTTGACTGGAGAGCTAAATTGCAGAAGTGAATGAGAATGACAGGACATCAAGGCAGTCCTTGACCAACTGTTGTATTAGGCAGTCCGTTAAGACTGCCATCAGTGAGTGCCAAAGAGAAAACTCTTCGGTAGATGGAGCTGTGTTCGCACAAAAGAACATGGTTGTGGTGTGGGATGTCAACCATTCCATTTCTCAGTAGTATCCAAGGTACAGCGTCTCCATTTGGTTCATCAGTAACCTTCCTTCCATCACAATGATAAGTTAAAATATAATTTTAAATTTTAATGAATGTGTTAATTTTAAGTTAACAAATATACAAGTGTGCAGCAAGACCCAGACAGCATTGAAATAAACACCTGGCAACGATGATCTCAAAGATAGAGTAGGATGGCAGGGTGGCATCATGGTTAGCACAACACTTTACAGCGCCAGTAGCCCAGGGTTCAATTCCCACCACTGCCTGTAAGCAGTTTGTATGTTCTCCATGTGACCATATGGGTTTCCTCCGGGTGCTTGGGTTTCCTCCTACAGTCCAAAGACCTACTGATTGGTAGGCTAATTGTTCATTGTAAATTGCCCTGTGATTAGGCTCGGGTTAAATTGGAGGATTGCAGGGTGGTGAGTCTCGAAGGGCTAGAATGGCCTATTCCGTGCTGTATCTCAATAAATAAATTAAAAAGAGTCTATCTATTTGCTCTTGATAGATAAGCACATTACCATTACCAAGTCACCCACCCCTGTACAGTAACCATCAAAAGCCTAGAAGTTACTTCTGATCAGAATCATAACTGACCAGCCACATAAATACAGAGGCTTCAGTTCAACGACTGTGGCAAGTGGCTCATCTTTGATTCCCGAGGCCTTCTCACAATCTATAAAGCACAGTTTAGGAGTATGATGGCATCCTCACCTTGCTGACATTGAGTAAGAGCTTGTTTTTATGGCACCGCTTAGCCAGACTTTTGATCTCTCTCCTATATGCTTACTCATCACCACCTTTGGTTCGGCCTGTGACTGTGGTGTCACCAACAAACTTGAAAATGGCATGGGAGCTGTGCTTAGCCATACAGTCATAAGTGTAAAGTGAGTGGAGCAGGGGGCTAAGCACAAAGCACAGAGGAGATGTTGTTGCCAATCGGAATTGACTGGGGTCTACAAGTAAGAAAATCAAGGATGCAGTTGAACAAGGTATTGAGGCCAAGGTATTGGCTAGTTTTGAGGAGATGATAGTATTGAATACCATGCTGTAGTCAATAAAGAGCATCCTGATGTATGTATCTTTGTGGTCTAGATGTTCCAGGGTTGAGTAGGGAGACAATGAGATAGTATCTGCTGTGGACCTGTTGCTCTGGTAGGCAAACTGAAGTGGGTCCAAGTCATTTCTCAGGGAGGAGTTGATATGTTTCATTACCAACTTCTCGAAACACATCATCACTGTGGACATACCTGCTCCTGGAGCAGGTGGGGGGCCTCAGACTACAGAAGGGAGAAGCTAAAGATCTCAATGAACACGTCCAGCCAGTTAATCAGTGCAGGTCTTTACACCTTGGTCTGGTACCCCGTTTGAACCGGATGCTTTTCATCAGTTCATCCTGCTGAAGTATGTTTGCACTTTGGCCCCAGAGACTGAAATCAGTGGGGGCTGTGGCATTTTGTGATGGTTCTTCCATGTTCTCATGATCAAGGTGAGCATAGGCATTGAGCTCATCTCTAAACGAAGCCCTCTTGTCACCTTTGTCACCTGATTTTACTTTATAAGATGTGAATGCATTAGATCCCTGCCACAACTGTCAAGCATCCTTCATTTATTTCAGTTCAGTCCAGAATTGCTACTTTACCTGTGAGATGGCTTTCCAGAGATCCTACCTCTGATATGGCTTTTAGTAGATTGTGGATCTCAAGGTTCATCTAGGGCTTCTGGTAGGGAAAGACTGTGAATGGTTTTGAGGAGACATACGCATCTACAATTCTTTTTATAAAGTCTGTGACAATCATGGTGTATTCATTCAGATCTGGGCCTTGAACATGGCCAAGTCCACCAAATTGACACAATCCTGTAGCTGCTTCTCTGTCTCTTGCAGCCACCTCTTTGTTGTCCTAATCTCTGGAGCTTTGTTCTTTAGCCTCCATCTGTATGCATGTAGGAGAAGAATAGCCAAGTGATCAGATTTCCCAAAATGAGGTCTGGGCACGGAATGGTAGGCATTCCTTATCTTAGTATAACAGTGGTCTAACGTGTTGGAACTTCTGGTGCTACAGGTTAATCTGATGGAAATTGAGAGGGGATTGCATTATAGCCGAGTTTGCAGATGATATGAAGATAGGTGAAGGGGCAGGTAGTGTTGAAGAAGCTCTGAATCTGCAGAAGGACTTGGACAGATTAAGAGAATGGCCCTAGAAGTGGAGATGGAATACAGGTAGGGAAGTGTATGGTCATGCATTTTAGTAGAAGGAATAAAGGTTTATTCCTATTTTATAATTTTATAAAAGGGGAAAATATTCAAAAATCAAAGATACAAAGATATAAAAGTCACTACTGGTAATTCCAATGACATTACTCTGGGAAAGATTGAGATCTTCTATAAGTATAGTAATCCTTTGTTTCTTATGCATTTCTGTGCCATCATAATTCAATGCTACCTGATATATTGTGAGATTACCTACCTCTAGCACCTTCTTGTTTTGCAGCCCCTTTTTCTGTGGAGATGGGGGAGAGTTGATTTTCTCTCATATTCCCTACAGCTCTCTCTTACTGGTCAACTTTAATCTATGTCCTTTGGTTTTAGGCTTCTGTTGAGAGAAAGTTTTTTCACTATCCATCCTATCTAGACCTTTTACCATTTTGTACACCTCAGTCAGTCTCTTCAGTCATCTCTGCTGTGAGGAAAGTAAACCCACCCTATCCTGTCCCTTCTCATAACAGAACTGATTCATCCCAGGCAACATCCTGATAGTTTTCCTCTCCACCCTCTCCAGGCCATATACATGTTGCTACAATGTGGCGATCAGAAACATACCTCATACTCCACTTGTAACCTAAAAATCTCCTGAGCTTTAGGGTTATATATTCAATGCCCCATGCGAATGAAGTCCAGTTCTCTGTTTGCCTTCTTCGTTACTATGTCCATATAAGCTGTCATTGTAGGGATCTATGGATATACACCAAGATCTCTCTACCAGGGCCCTACCTTTCATAATGGATTTCCCACCCTTATTAGACCTCTCAAGATTGGACCATAAGACATGGGAGCAGAATTAGGCCACTCGACCCACCAAGTCTGCTCCATCATTCCATCATTGTTGATTTATTATCCCTCTCAACTCCATTCTCCCCATAACCTTTGACGTCCTTACTAATCAAAAATTTATCAACCTCTGATTTAAATATATTCAATGATTTGGCCTCCAAAACAGTCTGTGACAATGAATTCCATAGATTCACTAACCTCTTGCTAAAGAAACTCCTCAACTTCTCTGTTCTAAATGGACGTTCCTCTATTCTGAGGCTATGTCTGTCATCCTAAACTCCACCACTATAGGAAACATCCTCCCCACATTCACTCTGTCTAGGTCTTTTAATATTTTGCTTTTCAATATTTGATAGGATTCAATGAGATCCCCACTCATTCTTTTAAACTTCAGCGAGTACAGGCCCAAAGCGATCAAACGCTCATGTTTTAACACTTACATTTCCGGAATCATTCTCGTGATCGTCCTCTGAACCCTCTCCAATATCAGAACATCTTTCCTTAATAAGAGGACTTAAACTGCTCAAAGCCTTTGGATTACATCCTTGCTTTTGTATTCTAGTCATCTTGAGACAAATGCCAATATTGCATATGCCTTCCTCACCACCAACTCAACCTGCAAGTTAATCTTTAGTGAATACTGTACAAGAACTTCCAGTAGTGACACTGAAATTGTCTCAGTCTTCACGACAGAGGACACAGCTAACAGGCCAAAGAAAGATGTTATAGAGGCGTTGGAAAGTGAGGATCTCGATACAATCACTGCCTTTGCAAATCATTACAGGGGTGGTGATGATAGAAGTACTGTGCTTAAAGGTGGACTGGTCCTCTGATCCTGATGGAACGAAATGGTGGAAGTTATAGCAGAAACATTTGCAATATTTACAAAAATTCTCTGTCACCACATTATGGGAAGGAGGTGGAAGCTTTAGAGAGGGTGCAGAGGAGATTTACCAGGATAAGTGAAGATCTGCACACAAAGACTGATGAACAACCAATGTGCAAAAGCAGAGAAACTGTGCAAATACATAAAAACAGATACTGTAATAACAAATAAGTAATACCGAGAACATGAGTTATTGAGTCCTTGAAAATAATCCATAGGTTGTGGTCAGTGATTAGTTAAGTGTTGTGAGTGAAGTTGTCCATGTTTAAGAGCCTGATGGATGGAAGGTAATAAATAGAGGGACGTCCAATTAGAATGGAGATGAGGAATTTCTTTAGTCAGTGGGTGGTGAATCTGGAATTTGTTGCCACATGAGGCTGTGAAGGCCAGGTCATTGGGTGTATTTAAGGCGTAAGTTGATGGGCTTTTGATTAGTCAGGGCATGAAAGGTTACGTGGAGAAGGCAGGAGAAATGGGGTTGAAAGGGCAATGGATCAGCCATGATGAAATGTCGGAGCAGACTCAATAGGCCGAATGGTCTAATTCTGCTCCTGTGTCTTGTGGTCTTACTGCTTGTAGGCATGGACTTCAGGTGGATGTGTTTTTTCAAAAAAGCTCAGCACATTGACAATGCAGAGCAAAAATGAAACCGGCAAAAATTGGAGTTATATTGAAATGAATTGGTCTTGTTTTCAGTCAGGAAAAGCTGGTGGGAAGCTGATATAACTCGTTTTAAAATCAAACTACAAAACATTTCATTTTTAGCAAAGATTATTAAATTTCTCATATCCAAGAATCCAAAATGTAGGTAGGTCAATCAGGATAAACAATTTAAGTAGATTGTCCATATACTAGACAGGTATATGGAGGAATTTAAGCTGGGGGGTTATATAGGAGGCAGCGTTTGAGGGTCAACACAACATTGTAGGCAGAAGGGCCTGTAAAGTGCTGTACTATTCTATGTTCTATGTTTTATGTTCTATGCTGCCTGTATTAGAGAGCGAGTCTTATGAGGAAAGGTAAAGTGTTGCTAGGGCTTTTCTCTTTGGAGCAAGGGAGGATGAGAGGCATCTGGATAGAGGTGTATAAGATGATAAGAACAAAGATAAAATGGAGAGCCAATGCCTTCTCCCCAGTGCGGTAGTAGCTAATAGCAGAGGACATCCTCTTAAGACGATCAGAGAAAAGTTTAGGGGAGATGTCAGAGGTAGTTTTTTATACAGAGAGTGATATATGCCAGAGGTGGTGGTAGAGGCTGATACACTAGGGGTATTTAAAAAACTCTTCAATCGGCAGATGGATGGAAGAAAAATGGAGGGAAGGTTTGGATTGATATTGGAGAAGGTTAGAAGGTCGGAACAACATCGCAGACTGAAGAGCAGTCACTGTGCTGTACTGTTCCATGGTCTATGACCTGTCTGGATGACATACAGACATGTGTTTCAGTGTGTCTCAGTACACATGGCAATAATAACTGAATTTCCAGTTATCATCATCCACTAATCCTTCTGTCTACGTCCCAAAATTTTGATTTCCGATTGATGGAAGTAAGCCCTTCCCATTTATTGTATCCAGGCCCACGTTATTTTATATACAAATAGGTCAGTCATAACTTGAACCCCTTTGTCACCTTTCATTCTCCAAACTGCTTCTAATAAAAAGAGGCCCCGAGTATGACTTCATGTGGGTAGGTAGTTGAAAATGTTGTTTGGATCGTATTTTTTTCCCGATTGGCTTTCATTGAAATAAAAGTGCGTGGAAGAATGCGGTCCATTGTCCAAATAAAAGAAAATACTCGGTTGTGTGGAAGGAGTTGGGCATGGGACTAATTGGACAGCGTGTATTACAAAGAGTGAGCAGTGGAGGTTGTGGGCCAAATGGCATTGTAACTTTGGCTTACAGTGATTGTTTAGAGTATGATCTAGTGCTTTACATACTAGTGAGATTCAGATGAAGGTCATGGAATTTACCGCCTGGAATTAGCGGCAAGTGCCCCATGTGGACAACCGCTTAACTAACCACAAGAGCTTCAGCAGATGCTAGAAATCTTGAGCAACACACACTCAGTACTGTAGGAAGTCGGCAGATCAGGCAGCATCTGTGGAGGGGATTGAACAGTTGACGTTTCAGCTTCATCAGGACTGGAAAGGAAGGGGGAAGAAATCGGAACATGGAAATTGGGGAAGGGGGGAGGGGAAGGAGTACGAGCTGGCAAGAGATAGGTGAAGCCAGGTGAGGGGGTGGTGGGCGAGGAGGTGGGGTTGACGAAGAAGCGGGTCAGTATTTAGAAACTTGAAGAACGGGCACATGTTTGATACAGAACAGACAGAAGGTATCGCAACACCTTTACAGCCTAAGCAGGGCGATGTGAGGAGGGAGGACGGGTTGTAATGGAGAGATGAAGAGGTGAGGACAAATGACCCTTTCCGATGTTGCAGGGAGGACTATTCCTTAAGCACATGATCGAAATTCGGGGGAAAGAGTTACAGACACCAAGACTCATCTCAGTCAGGCTGTGAATGAGCGGAAGAATTAAGCGTACAGCCGCTTGACCGGAGCGGGAAGAACCACGGAAGTGTCTGTTGGCATTGAGAACAGGGACGGTGTAGAGCCGGCTTTCGTTTCCATGCAATTGAGGGATGCGTCAGGATAAGAACAGACGCAAAAGTTCATGATTTTTGAGGCGAACTTGTAGGAACAGTGTGTGTATGTGTGTGTGTGTGTGTGTGTGTGTGTGTGTGTGTGTGTGTGTGTGTGTATGTGTATAGAGAGCAATGGGTTAGACTGCATGTTACGTGGCACCAGTGCGCCCCAGTGTCTCACAGAGTGAAATCAGTCGCGCCACACCACATCCCGAACACCCCCCCCCCCGCCCCCATACATACTGCTTCAGTTTATTCCCTAGGATGTAGGCTTAGTTCTATTTCACCACCCGATCGTATTCAGCTCCGCACAGGCGCAGTTATTTCCCAGGCAACGTGTCCCCCCGCCGCTGTGTGGCAATTGTGATCAATCGAGTTCATGCCCTTCTCTCTCTTTGTCTCCTAACTAAAAAAAATAAACGTGAAATGGCGAGCAACATTCCACGGGGGCAGCCCGGGGTCACATCAGTCAAAGTTCCCGCTCCATGGTTGTGGCACTCAGCCAGTGACAGCAGGAGAAATGCGGAAGCACGTGGCTTAAACATTAAACTGAGAGAACCCTGTGTGAAGAGAAAGGCTTCGGCAGAAGTCTGTCTTCTTGTTAGAGAATATTTCGTGTATGCGCACATTTTACCAGAAGTATTGGCTGAGCGAAGGAAAGATCGAACTGTCAGACGTTTGTGTGGTTTCGCACACCAGGGGAATTCGTTCTTGCTTCATTTTGGCGCATCACAGGAGAGACCCGGGCTCGAGAGCGAGTCTCTGTGGAGGCTGAAGCCGCTCCCAGAGAGATGTCGGGACAGTCAGCAGGGCCGGAGACTCGGCTTCGATCCTCCTGTTTATTCGGTTCCCAGGACGGGAGGCGGACAAGTGACCTCCGCGATGCCAGCCTTCGGGAGTGTTGGCTGTCGGCACTTGAAACCGAAGACCATTAGGAAATCTGCTCTGGTCTGCCTCCTCTTATGGATCGCCTGCTGGCTTCTTGTAAACATGTCAGTCTTTATCCACAAGAATATCTTCGCCGAATATTGCACCGACCAGAAAAGTAAAAGAATTCTCGGACGATTGGTAAGAAATTTTACGAGATAGTACTAAGTGCAGATGTGCGAAATATTACTGCTTAGTCACTAGTGACTGATGTGATGGTTCCGGATTTCTATTGACGGGACTTGCTCCTTAGATAAGCTTTATTTCAAGGTTCTTTATATATATAATGTATAAATAGCAAGCTGTTTTTCTTACGAATATTGTTCGAGTTTAATTTGGTAACCATTTAGAAATATATTTCGACCTTTGTAGCCAGATGTCGATTGGGTGTTTCTAACTGGAGAAGAGTTATATTATTTCCCGTAAAAATAAATGCTCACCATTTCTCATAGGAAGCAAAAGAATTAAATAGCAAATTATTCGTGTTATTTGCATGAATCATTGAAAGTGAGAGTTTAGTATGCAATTAACATCTCCAAACCTTGAAGAAGTTGCATCTTATTTAGTGCTTGTCTGCCTACGGTGAGGACGATTTAAAAGTATTGCGAAGAGGAAGTCAGACTTCAGACGTGACTTTTCCACGCACCCAGCGCTATTATAAACGGGCTTCATCGTTTGGCCACGCTTTTAACCAGCTAGAAGCTCGATCTGGTCAATTGATTCTCACCAGAGTGGATGATTAATTGCCTGTGCCGGGGGGACAGGATGAGCACCTTCAGCCGACGGTAACGTCAATTCGCAGTTCACCCGGCTACTAAATACAGTAACGGGAGCGACACAGCCTAGTTTCATTGCTGTGCGCCCAACAATTATTAGCACAGGCAACGAACACTCGATAATGTGCAACAACTTCTTCAAGGTTTGAAATTGTTAAATAAATACCAGCCCTCCACTTGCAATCGAATTATAAAAAATTCTCGAAACATTTGCTGCTTGATTCTCTTGCTTCCACTGAGAAATGGTGTGCATTTACAGAACCTCTAGTTTGCAACTTTAAAACCTCGTTGTGTTGAATAAAAGACATTTCCGTCACTCCCTTCACTTAATAGATACATTCTGTATTCGAGATCAGGTTGGTCACGTAGTGTAATCACAGAGACATTTACCGCTTTTTACCACAGAAGTTACTCAACTACATATATTTTTTTGTTTTACATTATTGATTAACACGCACGACGATGTGAAATATTAAAATAGAATTGCGCCATTCTTTCCCGATTGAAACCGCAGTCTATATTAATGGACGCCACAGAAACATAAATATTTGCAACGCACAATTTATTTGGAATCCTTCGTTCCATTCCATTAGTCCCGCTGGTCATACACGCCGGCAGGACTGGACAAGAGAGCTAGGAGCCCGGGCTTGGACTCCGAGCCAGAGACTGGACAAGGACCCAGTACCTGGGTCTTGCTTCTGGCTCGGACCCCAGAACTAGGCAAGGACGAGGCTTGGCTGGCAGGCAGGACGAGGCTGGAGTCTTCAGGCTTGAGGCTAGGCAGGAAGCTGGAGTCTTCAGGCTTGAGGCTAGACAGGAGGCTAGTGTCTTCAGGCTTGAGGCTAGAGTCTAGAGACTTGAGGCGAGGCTTGACAGGAGGCTGGAGACTTGAGACGAGGTGATGCTTGGCAGGAGGCTGGAGACTTGAAATTTGAGGCGAGGCTTGGCAGGAGGCTGGAGACTTGAGACTTGAGGCGAGGCTTGGCAGGAGGCTGGAGACTTGAGACTTGAGGTGACACTTGGCAGGAGGCTGGAGACTTGAGATTTGAGGTGAGGCTTATCAGGAGGTTGGAGACTTGAGACTTGAGGTGAGGCTTGGCAGGAGGCTGGAGACTTGAGACTTGAGGTGAGGCTTGGCAGGAGGCTGGAGACTTGAGACTTGAGGTGAGGCTTGGCAGGAGGCTGGAGACTTGAGACTTGAGGTGAGGCTTGGCAGGAGGCTGGAGACTTGAGACTGGAAGCTCCTCCTGGACAGGGCGTGGATCTCCACCCGACGGAGGCAAGGGACAGGAAGGGACAGAACCAACAGCAGGTAACGGCAAGACGGCCTGGCTTACCCGACGGAGGCAAGGGACATGAAGGGACAGAACCAACCACAGGTAACGGCCAGACGGCCTGGCTTACCCAATGGAGGCAAGGGACAGGAAGGGACTGAACCAACCGCAGGTAACGGCAAGACGGTCTGGCTTACCCAACGGAGGCAAGGGACAGGAAGGGACAGAACCAACCACAGGTAACAGCAAGACGGCCTGGCTTACCCGACGGAGGCAACGGACAGGAAGGGAGCTAGGTACAGGGTGGCTCCAGGACAAGACAGCAAAACAAGGCAAGGCTTCAGGCAATACAAGGCAAGACAGAACTTCAGGTGAGGCGAGAGTTACTGGCAAGACAAGACAGGGCTTCAGGCATTGCAAGGCGGAATGAGAGCTTCAGGTGAGGCAAGAGTTACCGGCAAGGCTTCAGGCGAGGAATCAGAAGGCAGAGGAAGGGATACAAGGAGTAAGGACAAGAACAATCCAGTAGCCACGCCCTGGTCTCTGAAGGTATTTATGCAGCCAGCCCCAACGAGCATCATCTGCCTCAATTAGAGCTCAACAAGAACAGAAATAGGGTAGACAGGAAAACCTGAAGCAAGGGTCGATGGACCGGACCGTGAACCAGAATTCGGACTTCACGGACCGGACCATGACACCTGGGGGCCTTTTTGCCAAGCTCAGCTTTCTAACACAGCAACTGATTCTTCCAGGGACCAAAGAGTTGCTTTTGAGTAAGTCAAGCTCCCAACAAATACTCCTTGCTCAGCTTCTTGTTGCAAACAAGAATCAGTTTTTAATTCTTAGTATAAACTGTGAGCAATAATCAGTCTGAAGTTAAAAGGACAACTTTGTAAATAAACAGCACGGTCCATAGAGCACAGGATGCCTGCACAGCATGAGGCTAGGTGCTCAAGAGATACAGTGTAAGATAAAGGGGTAGTGTTAACTGGGCATGGCTAAGTTGTTTACTCTAGTTCAAGGAAGATTGCTGACCAGACTGATACAATCACCTAGCAGATGAAATAGCTGATCTATCAATGGTTTGGAGATTTATATACTCAGGGAGTCAGCTCTTAGAGCATTCCTTTTGGGTGTCTGGGATCTCTGATCCCCAAGAGATTTTAGACCATCCATATGAATTTCCCAGCAAAGGTATCTGAAAAAATAAGAAGCAAAAAAAAAGCAGTATAAATATCAGAAAGCAGTCACGCTTGTTAGGAATAGTCAAGGATTAACAGGAAGAATGACAGAAAGACAAGGTGACTAGAATCCATTCCTTTGTCTACAATTTCTGTGATAGATGACTCATTCTTTTTATGTCTTTTTAGTTATAAGAATTGTACCTGTGTTTTGGAAATCCCTTGTGTTTTAGAAATTGTTTGTAGTTTGGACACTTTATATAAGATTGAAATCCTTTGTTAGTTTTAAATCTGTTTTAAGAATTGTATCTATATTTAAATGTGTATCACCAAAAATAAAAGAACTATACTTAAATTATTTTGTTAGCTGAAAGTATCATCTTCTTGGTAGGGAGGGGAGGCCCACTGCTCAAATAGTGGGTATAGGGTAAACTTGCCATGGAAGATAAACAGGAATGTGATTGAGCCTTTGAAGCGCAGGTGGCTACAGTATAACCCCCGTTTAGTGAGGGTGCCCACAGCTATCTATATCTGATAGGGCTTAAGATCTTCATCTGAGTTCAGAGCTTCATGGACAGCAAACCCACTGCCATCACACAGTGATGATGTCACTTTCAGTAAGATTCAGTAAATCAAATTTCCAGCTAAGATTGTTTTCCTTTTGAATGAAGTGAGCAATATTACTATTTGCATTGGGAACATGTTGCCTCTTTCGTGATAATCCAACAAGATTCTTCTTTGTCTGAATAGAAGTTTCCTCAGTCTTTAGCCATTGAAAGTAGGATCATAACTAACTTAAGTCTCAGCAGATTTATTAACCTGCACTGTATGGTTGTGATCCAGATTGTAGATAGTGTAGAGGATTGTCAAAGATTGCAGAGAGACATTGATAGGATACAGAAGTGGGCTGAGAAGTGGCAGATGGAGTTCAACCCGGAGAAATGTGAGGTGGTACACATTGGAAGGACAAACTCCAAGGCAGAGTACAAAGTAAATGGCAGGATACTTGGTAGTGTGGAGGGGCAGAGGGATCTGGGGTACATGTCCACAGATCCCTGAAAGTTGCCTCACAGGTAGATAGGGTAGTTAAGAAAGTTTATGGAGTGTTAGCTTTCATAAGTCGAGGGATAGAGTTTAAGAGTCGTGAGGTAATGATCAGGTCTATAAAACTCTGGTTAAGCCACACTTGGAGTACTGTGTCCACTTCAGGTTGCCTCACTATAGGAAGGATGAGGAAGGAAGTGGAAGCATTGGAAAGGGTACAGAGGAGATTTACCAGGATGTTGCCTGGTTTAGAGAGTATGCATTATGATTAGAGATTAAGGGAGCTAGGGCTTTACTCTTTCAAGAGAAGGAGGATGAGAGGAGACATGATAGAGGTGTACAAGATATTAACAGGAATAGATAGAGTGGACAGTCAGCACCTCTTCCCCCGGGCACCACTGCTCAATACAAGAGGACATGGCTTTAAGGTAAGGGGTGGGAAGTTCAAGGGGGATATTAGAGAAAGGTTTTTTATTCAAGAGAGTGGTTGGTGTGTGGAATGCACTGCCTGAGTCAGTGGTGGAGGCAGATACACTAGTGAAATTTAAGAGACTACTAGACAGGTATATGGAGGAATTTAACGTGAGGGGTTATATAGGAGGCAGGGTTTAAGGGTCAGCACAACATTGTGGGCTGAGGGGCCTGTACTGTGCTATACTATCCTCTGTTCTCTGTTCTATGTTCTAAATAGCTGTGTGATTGACTGCTCCTCCCTATACACAGTTTTTTCACAAAATGAGACAAAATCATGTTGTCTGGATTACAACCACACAGTTAGAGCAAAATCAGACAACTTAATTGAGAGAAAGCTTGCAATGTCTGAAGAAGGGTCTTTGGCGAAATGTCAATTGTTTAGTCTTTTCCATTGGTGCTGTTGAGTTCCTCCAGCATTTTGTATGTGTTACAATGTCTCTTCTTGGTATCAGTGATCCCAGTGAAGGAAAGCAATAGCAAGTAGAGTTTTGCTGTGGGTTTCTTGTTCTCTCACCCTGGTATAAGATTGCAGGAATTCCTTACTGCAATACTTTGGTGAACTTTCTCCAGATGCTTCAAAAACAAGAGAAAATCTGCAGATGCTGGAAATCCGAGCAACACACACAAAATGCTGGAGGAACTCAGCGGGCCAGGCAGCATCTATGGAAAAAAGTACAGTCGATGATTCAGGCCGAAACCCTTTGGCAGGACGGGAGAAAAAAGGCTGAGGAGTAGATTTGAAAGGTGGGGGAAGGGGAGAGAGAAACACCAGGCGATAGGTGAAACTTGGAGGAGGAGGGGTGAAGCAAAGAGCTAGGAAGTTGATTGGTGAAAGAGACAGAAGGCATGGGAGAAATAAAAAAGTGGGGGTGGGGGCTGGGTGGGGAGGAGCACCAGAGGGAGGCAGTGGATGGGCAAGGAGATAACATGAGAAAGGGACCAGGGGCCCTGAACAGGCTCTTCTGACACATTGAGCTGCGATGCCCAGCAGCTCACCTATTTAACACTAGATTAATTACAGGACAAGTTACAATGACCAACTAACCTGCTAACTGGAACACCCTTGGTCAGTGCGAGGAAACAGGAGCACCCAGAGGAAACCCATGCGGTTCATGGGGAGAACATGCAAACTCCTTGCAGACGCACTGGCATTGAACTTCGAACTCAGCAGCGCCCCAAGTGTTAATAGTGTCACACTAGCCGCTACGTTACCATGGCACTCATCAACAGCCTTCTTCAGTCCGAGATCATTCCTTCAAGATTGCGTTCAGTACAGTTGAAGTACATCAGATAACAGGCCACACATTTTAAGACCTGATAACATTCAGACATGGACTGGTAAAAGAAAAGTAAAGTTCACACCACATATTTCCAGCGAGTGACCATCAAAAGGGGGTTTATTTGCCCTCTTTTGACATACAACGGCACTGTTGTCAGTGAATCCTTCATTATTGACTGTCTGGGAGGGGTTGGGGAAACGGCCCCACCCACAAAAACACTGTGGGGTTAGATGTTGAGCATTTGCAATGACTGGCTCACCTTGTGATGCCCCAAGCCTTTTGAACAGCTACAAAGCACAATTCCGGTGCACTGTGGAACACAGTCCACTTGCTGGGATGGGTCCAGCAGCATGCAAACTTCTCACTAGTACTCATCACAAAGCAACTTATTTCACCAGCTACACATATAGGATGCTGGAGGAACTTAGGAGGTCAGGCAGCATCTAGAGAAATGAATAAACAGTTGATGGTATGGGCTGAGACCCTTCTTCTGGACTGTAGAGGAAGGGGGAGGTGCCAGGAGGAGGGAAAGAAGGATAGCTAGAAACTGAAGCCAGAAGAGTTGGAAAGATAAAGGGCTGGAAAGGAAGGAATCTGACAGGAGAGGAGAGAGAACCACAGGAGAAAGGGAAGGGGGATGATAGCCCGTGGGGGGGGGGGGGGGCGGGGTGATATGCAGGTGAGAAAAGGTAAGAGGTCAGAATTTGGAATAGGAGAAGAAGGGAGGAGAAGGGATTTTTTTACTGGAAGGAGAAATGAATATTCATTTCAACAGGTCAGAGGCTGCACAGATGGAATATAAGGTTTTGCTCCTCCACCCTGAGAGTGGCCTCATCTTGGCACAAGCGGAAGTCAAGGACTGACGTGTTGGAACAGGAATGGGAATCGAAATTAAAGCATTTGGCCACTGGAAAGTTCTGTTTTTGGTGGATGGAGCAGAAGTGCTCAATGAAACGCTCCTCTAATTTACAACTGGTCCCACCAATGTAGAGGAGGCCCTATCAGGAGCACCGGACACAATAGACGAACCCTGCAGATTCGTAAGTAAAGTGTTGCCTCACCTGGAAGGACTATTTGGACTTTTAATGGAGCTGAGGGAGGAGGTGTAGCACTTGGGCTGCTTGCAGGAATAAATACCAAGAGGGAAATTAGTGTGAAGGGATGAATGGACAAGGGAATCATGGAGGAAGCGATCCCTGTGGAAAGCAGAAGGTGGAGGGGGGAGGTAAAGATAGTGGTGGGATCTCTTTGGTGATGGTGGATGTGGAGGCTCATGGGGTCATACATAAGTACAAGAAGAACTCTATCACTGTTAGGCCAGAGGCTGGGGTGAGTGTAGATGTTTGGGAAAAGGAGGAGTTGCAGGTGAAGGCAGCAGCAATGGTGGAAGATAGGAAGCCCTATTCTTTGAAGACGGAAGACATCTCTGATGTCCTAGAAAGGAAAGCCACATCCTGGGAACAGAGGTGAAGGAACTGACAAAAGAGATAGCATTTTTACAGGAGGTAGGCTGGGAAGGGGTATAGTCAAGATAACCATGGGTATCAGTAGATTTATTAAAGATGTCAGTCAGCAGTTTGCCTCCAGAGATGGAGACAGAAAAATTGAGAAAGGGTAGGGAGATGTCAGAAATGGACCTATTGAATTAAAGGGCAGAGTGGAAGTTAAAGGCAAAGTTGATGAAATTGAGGAGTTCAGCATGTGTGCATGAAGCAGCACCAATGCAGTCGTCAATGCAGTGGAGGAAGAGCTGGGGAGCATTACTGGGGGAGGCTTGAAACGTGGACTGATCTACATAGACAACAAAGAGCCAGGCATAGCTGGGGCCCCTGGCTACCCCTTGAGTCTGGAGAAAGTGGGAGGAGCTGAAAGAGGGACCAGCTTCCCATTTGCCATTTTAATCATCTACTCATTTTAGTCACCTCTCGCTGGCTGCAATGTTCACCATCTAAAAGAAGCACTTGCTATGGTTTATTCACCAGTGCATCCTATGACTATGACTTGTGACACTGTCATGGACAGGACAGTAGGTACATAGGGGTACCACTACTGTAAGCTCTCTTCAATTGACATCTTGTTCTGATTTGAAAAGAGTTTGCTATTCTCCATCTTTATGGAATCTTGCTATTCCAGATCTAACAGAAATGGAAGTGTTTTCATTGCATAAGCTGAAACAGTTCAAGATGGCAATTCACTACTGCCTACTCAATAATAATGGTTAAACTGGTTCAGTAAATGCTGGCCTTGTCAATAAGGTCCACATTCACAAATGACAATACAATTCTCGAAGGTCTTAATTCTTTAAACTAAAACAGCCAAGCAAAACCTGAACCTTTAACCTTTCCCTGAAATAATATCCTCTATAAGCATAATAAATAAAATATGGTATCATGGAATTACTTCATTATATACAGTAGTTATCAAGTGCTGTATGCCTATATTTCATTATTTCAATATTAACCCTCGTAGCTGAAAAGCACATTTGGTTAAAGTGTCTGTGTCTGGGTTGGATTTTTAGACAAGACCTGGCAACAGTTTTGAAATACCCCAGAGAAGCAAATTCATTATTCTTACTTAGTCTGACATAAGTGCCTTGAGGCATATTGATATTGTTAACTCATAATTGCCACCTCAGTTCCGGGGTGGACAAAGAATAGGAGCATTGTCGTCGACATGCTGTACACATCGTCTGAAAGTATAAAATTTTGAAACAATTCAAGCTATTTTAATTACCGATTATTAGAAGTGTGTTTAAGTATATATTGGGAAACAAACTAAGGGATGATGGAGCAGAGGGATGGGGGAGATGGGGGGGACAAATGAAAGAGTACAGGTCTAGACGCTAGAAAGTTTCTCCTCATTTTGGGAGATGGTGACTGGCTGATAAATAATAAGATCTTGATTTACTACTGCTGACTACTCCAAAGAATCTGAAATATTGAAGCTTTACCAGTTCGTTTCAGAAGTGTCCCCATTGCTTTACATAAAACATTGAGAAACTCTGTTAAAGATATTAAGCATCATTACCAAACTGGGGTTTCAATTGAAGTCTACAAGTGAACCTGGCATGCTTTGTTTTATGATTTGTTTAAACTCATTTCTTTGCTGTCCCTGTAAATTACCCAGAGTAATAATGATTTTCCATAGAAATTTATTCGGGGAGCAATACACCATTTACCAAGTTTCTTTATTACTTCTTCATGAGTGAAGAGGCCTGTCGTTGGCAGCCTTCATGTCTGCAGTATGTGGGAGTGTGTAATTCTACATGCAAAAGTATGAGGAAATTGATACAACACTATAAAATGACAGGGCATTATGCCTTTAAATTTCTGTTGTCTCCTCAGTTTCAGAGACAGTGTGGGATGGATAATACATGGTAGCATTGCCAACAACAACAATGCACTCTGAATTAATAAACAAGAAAATCCCTCTTATTTTATAGCAGGGGTCGGCAACCTTTTCGCCTCTGTGGATCGGATCGCGTATTAATGAGTATTAAAACTGAAATATGGGAATTATACATTTAAATACATCTAGTTATGTTTTGTCTCAAATTAATGAGTAACACATACTAGAAAATCATTTGTGCTTAACCGAGGATGCCAATTAGTAATCAAAGAACTCAGTTTAGTTTTTCTGTCCCACCATTGCTGGTGCCCAATTAGCTTCCACACATTAAGTTTCATTTCTGACATCATTTCCAGCAAAGCTTCAAAAATGTCTGCCCCAGTAACCGTGTCCTTCATAGGAATTAATTGAATAAACTCTTCGAAAATTTGAAAAGTTGAGGTCATTCCTCACGCAAACACTGAAAGTTAAGCAGTGTCTCTCAAGTCTGTACTCTCAGCAAGCGCAAATGAAAAAAAATGCAATTGGTTGCAGGCATCCGTTAAGCATCCTTTTAACATCTGCTGCCGTTTCTTCAACTCGCCGTGTGATCGTTCTTGCTGACAGGCTGATACTGCATATGCAAATAAAGATTTCTTTTCAGGACAAACAATATCCACCACTGCCAGTACATATTCTTTGACAAACTCTCCATCTGTAAAAGGCTTCATCTTTTCTGCAATGCGTTTTGAGACTTCGTAGCTGGCACGGGAATTTCCTTCATTTTCACTGCTTTTTCGGCACTAAGCGTCTACCTTCCTGCGTTTTGCATTCATTGCCACTGGAATTTTTTTCTTTGATTTTATTTCGAAACGCGAGTTATTCAACAAGTATCATAGCACATGTAAATATCTGTATATTTAGCGTGGATTTCTTTGACGCGGTTTCTGTTGACAAATTTGAACGATCCCATCTGAAAACCTGCGCGTGCACGGAGAGTATCTAATACATATTAATAAGGTAGTCTGCCTTCCCGTCTTTCGTATATACCAGTGTTTGGTTTGGAACAAAACGGAACCTGGGGCCAGTGTAACAAGACGCCATGCATGTCCATCAGTGCGGCCACGTGAAACACTCAGAATGAGGAAAAATCGCTTGCGGGCCGGTCAAAATGCCTCCGCGGGTTGCCCACCCCTGTTTTATAGCATTGTCTAGCACTCCAGCTAAAAACTCTTCCTTATGAAAATGATTGCCAGTCTTTAGAAAGTCACACTAGTCCAGCAGCCTTTTAATGATTCTCCTGTTAATAACTCTCCTTCACATGCTCTACCAGTCTGTTGTTGCCAGTACAGTACAATCTTCCACGTGGTGATGCGTTCGGCAATAGCATCACACCAGGTGATGCTAACAGGCTCAATAAACTGATTAGAAAGGCTGGCTCTATTATAATAGTCAAACTGGACACACTGGAGGCTGTGGCAATTCTGGACAATGTTTCTCACCCCCTGCATGACACCTTGGCCGAACAGAGGAGCACTTTTAGTAATAGACTAAGACAATGCGCTGCTCTAAAGAGCTCTATATGAGGTCATTCTTACCCTTAGCAATTAGGCCCCATGATGAGTTAACCTATTGCCAGGGAAGCAATGACCTCCTCCTGTAGACTCTTTGTGGTAAATTGTTTTTTGTTCTTTCTACTTCTCTTCTAATATTTATATTTCTGCACTTGTAATGCTACCGTGACACTGTAATTTCCTTTGGGATCAATAAACTATCTATCTGCCTATCTATCTAGTAAATTCCTGTCTCATTCCAAAATACACTCAGTGGCCACTTTATTAGGCACGGGAGTGGAACCCAGTGCGGTCATCTACTACGGTGGCCCTTTCACTTCAAAGTGAGACCTCTGACCTCTAGCAATACCAAAGTGATTACGCCCAGAGAAATGCTACTCACTCCATTCTCTGTAAACTCTGGAGTGAATATCGAAACATAATAATAATGAATATAGATTTCTCCATCTGGTAAAAAAACTTTTCTCCCCCCCCCCTTACTCTATTCCTCCTCTGACATTTTACCCCTTCTCACCTGCCTATCTCTTCCTCCTGGGTTCCTACCTCCTTCCCTTTCTCCTTTCCTTTCTCCTATGGTCTATTTTCCTCTCCTATCGGATTCTTTCTTCTCCATCCCTTGACCTTCCCCACCCACTTATCACCTTCCATCAAGCCTCCTTCCCCTATCGCCACTTTTTTATTCTGGCATTTTCCCCTTTCCTTCTCAGTCCTGAAGAAGGGTGTCAGTCTGAAATATTGACCGTTTATTCATTTCCATAGATGCTGTCTGACCTGCTGACTTCCTACAGCATTGTGTGTGTGTAACTCTAGAGACGGATGTGTGTGAAAATCCGTGGAGATCAGCAGTTTCTGAGATACTCAAACCACCCCTTCTGGCACCAAAAATCATTCCATGGTTAAAGTCACTTAGATCATGTTTCTTTCCCATTCTGATCTTTGGTCTGGACATGATCATGTCTGAATTGAGTTGCTACCACATGATTGGCTGATTAGATAGTTGCATTAATGAGCAACTATCTTTTGAATGACCTTTAGAACATTATACTAGTAACAATCACTTGGACATCAAAGAAAACAAATATCACCACAGATTCTATTATTGCTTGAATGTATTTGCTGAAGTTTATCTGAAGGAAAATTATGTGTGAGTTCTCAGTGAACATTTAAGCATCAGTATGGCTTTAAATTTCCATGCCTCCATTGAGTCATTTAACACCAGAGCATGCAGTGGATGCATGGATTGATTTGAAAGAAGTGAAATAAAATCATGAATTTCTTTCATTTCGTTATGGAACTGAAAGAGATGGTGTTGTAAAGTTGCAGAGCATTGGCTGATTAAGACAATGAGTGTGTGTTTCAAGGCCCCTGTACCTCCTCTCTGATGGTAGTAATGAGAAGGGAGCACGTCCTGGGTGCTGGGGTTCCTCAATGATGGATGCTTCCTTTTGAAGATGCCCTTGATGTTGGGGAGGACCGTGCTGAGTTTGTAAACCACAAATCCCATTCACAGACATGTGAGAACTATTCCTTGCTCTATGATATTTCAAACCTAATGTTAAGTTTTCCTGCATAGTTTTATTTTGCTTAATTTAACTTCACATATACCAGATGCTTATATTTTGGTGTTGCTTGCTTCGATTGAATGCAATAGAACTGATTGTGGGTTCCTATGTTTATTACAGTGTCGTGACTATCGGCAGGGATTGCTGACAGGGAACCTGTGCGAGGACTTGTGCGTCACACAGACAATGGTTTATAAACGATGTCTGTACTATGACAAAGGGAAGAAAGTTATACAGGCTGATTGGAATGGGCGGCCTATAATTCTGAAATCCAAACTAGAAGACTTTTTAAGCTATGACAGCTTTTACCTGCTGGATGAGCAAGAGAGCGGATCCATTCTAGATATTGACATCCTGGTCTTTACTGCCTTGGAAATCAAACACTCTTTGGGTCTGGATGTGAAGAATGTTACAGTACCACAGCTATGGACCAAGCATTTAAAAAACAGGAGAAGCTCTTTCTCAAGGGCAGAGCTAGCCAGCATGTGGTCTCTCCTACAGCAGGAAGAATATGTCTTTTTCCAGTTACTGCAGGATCTCAGTAAACATGTTCTCAAAATGGTGGGCTCCTGCGGTCATTTCTACGCCGTTGAGTACCTCACAGCTGGACATGCTTGGCATCACAACCTTTTTGCCCTGGAAGAGCTGGGCGCCCACTCCTGGCGAGGCAGCAGCAGCAAGGCCTTATGGCAGGCAGCTAATGGGATCGCAATTAGCTTCCTAGATCTAGCTAGGCACTTTGAGAATGACTTTTCCCACCAGCTCCATCTCTGTGACATCAAGCCAGAGAACTTTGCCATCAGGGCTGACCTAACGGTAAATTGTGTGCGTGGGAACAGAAAATAACAGCATTAAAAAGACAGGTTCATGTTTTCCGTGTTTATAAATGCACATATCAATATCATAAATTTGAGGTGCACAGTTGTCAAGAACTGGATGACACTAAATTAGCCTTCCATAACACTCAAACGCTTTCAAAATATACTAGAAATCTACACCAGCTTCAGTGTCTAAAATGGGGAAAAGGGAGACAAAATCACACAGCATGGAACTTCAGAAAAAGAAAAAGATAGGTTGCATCAGCTCTGAAATTTTTTTTCACTTTGCTGATGTTCAGATACCAGCCAAGTTCTTCCAGCATGGTCTCATCAGTGAGAAAAACAGCATAAGTAGAATATAAACCTCATCAAATATCTGAAAGTAACTCCCCATTGCCATGAGAAGGGTCTTTGCTAACTAAGAATATTGAGAGATATTTAACTAAGACAAGGAACTGGGAATTACAGCTCAGTGACTATCCAATAGAAAGACTCAATGGGTTGAATAACCCACTCTTGCCTTTGTTCCTGAATTTCAGATGTCAGCACACACATGCATACGCACACAAGCACTTGAGAAAGTACAGGAAATTCAGAAAGGAGTAGATCACACACACAAGATGCTGGAGGAACTCAGCAGGCCAGGCAGCATTTATGGAAAAAAAGTACAGTTGATGTTTCAGACTGAGACCCTTCAGTAGGACTGAAGAAACAGAAAAGATGAGGAGTAGAGTTAAAAGGTGGGGGGAGGGGAGGGAGAAATGCAAGGTGATAGGTGAAACCGGGACGGGGAAGGGTGAAATAAAGAGCTGGGAAGTTTATTGGTGAAGGAGATACAGTGCTGGAGATGGGGGAATCCAATAGCACAGGACAGAAGGGCATGGAGGAAAGAAAAAGGGTGAGGAGCACCAGAGGGAAGCAATGGGAAGGTAAGGTGAGAGACAGAAAAGGTGATGGGGAATGGTGAAGGGGGGGGGGTAACCATTACTGAAAGTTCGAAAAATTGATGTTCGTGCCGTCAGGTTGGAGGCTACCCTGCTGGAATATAAAGTGTTGTTCCTCTAACCTGAATGTGGCCCCATTGCGACAGTAAAGGAGGCCATGGATTGACATATTGGAATGGGAATAGGAAGTGGAATTAAGGTGGGTGGCCACTGGGAGTTCCGGCTTTTCCTGGTGGAAGGAGTGTAGGTGCTCGGTGAAACTGTCTCCCAATCTATGTTGGGTCTCACCGATATACAAGAGGCTACACCAGGAGCACCGGACACGGTATATGACCCCAACAAACCCACAGGTGAAGTGTCGCCTCACCTGGAAGGACTGTTTGGGGCCCTGAATCACAGTGAGTGTGGAGATAGAGGTGTAGCACTTGTTTCACTTGCAAGGATAAGTGCCGGGAGGGAGATTATTGCAGAGGGACGAATGGACAAGGGAGTCACATAGGGACTGTTCCACGTGGAACAGTCTCTGTTCCAAGACTTCACTGGTGGCCGTCCCCCACTTCTCCTACGTGACATCGACGATTGCATTGGTGCTGCTTTCTGCACCCATGCAGAACTCAATGGCTTCATCCACTTTGCCTCCAGCTTCCACCCTGCCCTCAAATTCATCCGGTCCATTTCTGACACCTCCTTCCCCTTTCTTGATCTTTCTGTCTCTATCTCTGAAGATAGCTTATCTACTGATGTCTATTATAAACCCATGGACTCTCACAGCTACCTGGACTACAGCTCCTCCACCCCATTACTTGCAAAAGCGCCATCCCCTTCTCTCAATTCCTCCGCCTCTGCCACGTCTGTTCTCAGGATGAGGCTTTTCATTCCAGAACGAAGGAGATATCCACCTTCTTCAAGGAGAGGGGCTTCCCTTCCTTCACCACCAACGCAGCCCTCAACCACATCTCTTCCATTTCAAGCACATCTGCTCTTACCCCATCATCCCGCCACCCTCCCAGGGATAGGGTTCCTCTTACCCTCACTCACTAGCCCACCAACCTCCGCATTCAGCACATAATTCTCCATAACTTCTGCCATCTCCAATGGGATCCCACTACCAAGCACATCTTTCCCTCCCCCCTGCTTTCCACAAGGATCGCTTCCTACGCGACTCCCTTGTCCATTCGTCCCTCCTCACTGACCTCCCTCCTGACACTTATCCTTGCAAGCAGAACAAGTGCTACACCTGCCAGTACACTTCCTCCTCATTACCACTTTGGGGCCCAAACAGTTCTTCTAGATGAGGTGACACTTCACCTGTGATTCTGTTGGGGTCATATACTGTGTCCGGTGCTCCCAGTGTGGCACCCGATTCAGATTTGGAAGCCAGCTCGCTGAGCACCTACGTTCCATCTGCCAGAAAAAGTGGGATCCCCCAGTGACTACCCATTTTAACTCCACTTCCCATTCCCATTCCAACATGCCTATCCATGGCCTCCTCCACTGTCGCGATGAAGCCACACTCAGGTTGGAAGAACAACACCTTACATTCCACCTGGGTAGCCTCCAACCTGATGGCATGAACATTGATTTCTCAAACTTCCGGTAATACCCTCCCTTCACTATTGCCCATCGGCTTTTCCCTCTTTCACCATATCTCCTCGCCTGCCCATCACCTCTCTCTGGCGCTTCTCTCCCCTTTTCTTTCTTCCATGGCCTTCTATCCTCTTTGATTGGATTCCTCCATCTCCAGTCCTGTATCTCTTTCACCAATCAACTTCCCAGCTCTTTACTTCACCCCTCTCCTCCCAGTTCCACCTTTCACCTTTCACCCCTCCCCTCCCCCACTTTTTAACTTCACTCATCTTCTTTTCTCCAGTCCTGCTTGAAGGGTCTCGGCCTGAAACGTTGACTGTACTCTTTTCCACAGATGCTGCCTGGACTGTTGAGTTCCTCCAGCATTTTCTGTGTGTTGTTTGGATTTCCAGCATCCGCAGATTTCTCTTGTTTGCGACAGCCTTCCATACTTCCTTTACTCTCCTGCTTTAATCAGTTTTCAGGATATAAACTTAACTTTCATAAGAGTGAACTTCTTCCTTTGAATAATTTAGTATTAGTTAATACTAACCTTCCTTTTAAAATTGTAAGAAATCAATTTACTTACTTGGGTATAAAGACTTATGAAGTTAGTTTCTTTTCCCATATGCTTTGATTTGCTCAACACTTTGCTGTGTCTGAACTGAACAGGAGATATAGGAGCAGGAACAGTCCTTACACCTTTTTGAGCAAGAATAAATATATTCACTTAATTAGATATTAATTAACAGCAAAGTCGCTATTATTTGAACATTTAACCTAGGATTAGCCTCTGTTTGAGAAAAGCTGCATTTGCAATCATTTTCAGACAGGAGATCCATCTTCCATCTGAAGTCCTCTCCATCACAGAAATCATTCTCCAGCTAATTCAATTCATTCCTGTCAAATATTGAAAAAGTCTATATATAGTAGACATAGAGAGGATGTTTCCTGTTATGGGAGAGTCTAGGACCAGTGGGCACAGCCTCAGAATAGAAGGGCAATCCTTTAGAAGAGAACTGAGGAGGACATTCTTTAGCCAGAGAGTGGTCAAACTGTGGAACTCACTGCCACAGATAGCTATGGAGGTCAGGGTATTGGGTATATTTAAAGCGGGAGTTGATAGGTTCTTGATTAGTAAGGGCATTAAAGGTTATGGGGACAGTCCAGGAAAATAGGGTTGAGAGGGATATTAAATCAGTCATGATGGAATGGCGGAGTGGACTTAATGGGCCAGATGGCCTAATTCTACTCCTATGTCTTATGACCTTATTCCATGCAATGTCAAGAAATGTCCGAGAGTACTGGACACACAAAAGACCATTGACCAGGCGACATTGCTACTGTAGAGCTGAGCTCCAGAAATAGCTGCATCTCTAGCCCAGCTGTTGCAATAAAGTCACAGTATTGACATCTAGCTGACAATGGAGAAAATTGCACAAATTTGTCCCATTGACAAGTAGCAGGAAAAATCCCATCCGGCTAATTCCTGCCCAATTACTCTATTGCAATAATCAGCAAAATTATGGAAGTTAATGTTGACAGTGTTATTAAACAGCACTTACAAAGGTAAACCTTCATTTGTCACATGCATATTGAAACATAGAGTGAATGTGTTATTTTGAGGATTGTGCTGGGGGCAGCCCCCAAGGGTCACTTGGCTCTGGTATGCTGTGATGAATAACTCACCTCCTCTCACCCAAGGCTTCTCCTCCATCTACAGTGCACAAGTCAGGAATGTAATGAAACACCCCACTTACCCATTAAATTCTTTAAAAAGCTCTCTGCTGTTCAGAACAAATAGTCTAATTCATTAGCTCCCCATCAATCTTTCTAAACCAGGGGTTCCCAACCTGAGGTCCACAGACACTGAAGAATAGATATGTGATAGTTTTGGGAAAGGTGTTAAAACAAAAAGGTCATGGTGGTGGGTAACTCCAGTTTTCCTAATATAAACCGAGATTTCCTTAATGCAAGAGGATTGGATGGGTTAGAATTGGTTAGGTGCATCCAGGAAGGTTTCTCAAATCAATATATAGATAGTCCAACAAAAGGAGGGGGCTGTACTGGACCTGATGTTGGGTAATGAACCTGGCCAGGTGAGCCACCTTTAAGTGGAAGGACAGTGAGAACTCTTTAAGTTTTAAAGATAAGCATAGACCTTGTGGAAGAGAAGTAAATCAGAGCAGGGCAAATTATGAGAGCATTAGACAGGAACTTTTGTTGCTCAGTTGTGTCCGACTCTTCGTGACCTCATTGCGTTTTCATGGCAAGATACGGAAGTAGATTGCCAGGCCTTTCTTCCGCCCAGATACTGCTGTTGCCCAGGTTGGGACCTGGCTGGGTTTGAACTCAGGACCTTCAGCCTTGAAGTCCAGTGCTGATACCACTACACCACCAGCTGGCCCAGGCAGGAACTAGGGAGAGTTAATTGCAAACAGCCATTTCTTGGCCAGTCCATATCTGACATGTGAGGGGTGTTTAAAGAACCAACTTTACGAGTAGAGGACAGGTATGTACCAGTAAGAAGGAAAGCAATGCCGGGAAACTTTGGATGCCAAGATAGTCAACGGGACTTATTCTGGCTGGAGGTCTGTACTGGAACTTCTGCTGTTTGTGATATACTGCATACAAATGGGCTGGATGAAACCATGGATGGGTGGGTTAGTAAATCTGCAGATGATATGAAGATTGGTGGTGTTGTGGTTGGTGCAGAAGTCTGACAGTGGGATACAGATCATTTGTAAATATGGACAGAGAAATGGCAGATGGAGTTTCACCCAGTCAAGTATGAAGTATTGTACATTAGAAGATCAAATGTAAAGAGGCAGTACACTGTTAGTGGCAAAACCCTTAACAGTATTGATGATCAGAGGGATCATTGAGTTCAAGCTCATATTTCCCTGAAAGTGGCAACACAGGTTGATAGGGTGGTTAAAAAGGAAAATAGCATGCTTGTCTTTATTACTCATGGAACTGAGTTCACGAGTCAGGTATTACATCTTTATAGGACTCTCGTGCGGCCACATCAGGAGTATTACATTCAGTTCTGATCAGACCATTATAGGAAGGACGTCAAGGCTTTGGAGAGAGTGCAGAGGAGGTTTACCAGGATGCTCATGGATGAGAAGACATATACTACAAGGAGCGGCTGGGCAACCTCGGGTTGTTTTCTCTGGAGCAGCAGGGCCTGAAGGGAGACCTGATGGACGCTCATAAGATTATGAAAGACGTTGACAGAGTAGACAGTCCACATCTTTTTTCCCCAGGGCTGAAATGCCTAATACCGAAAGGCATGCATTTGACATAAGAGATGGAGATGTGTGGGACAAGTAATTTTACACAGTGAGTGGTGTGTGGCTGGATTGCTGCGCCTGGCACAATGGCGAGGGCAAACACAATAGAGGCATTCAAAAGGCTCTAAGATAGGTACATGAATGTGCAGGGAATGGAAGGATATGGACATTGTGTAAGCAGAAGGGATTAGTTTTAGTCAGGCATTCGATTAGTAATTTAATAACATCAAGGGCGAAAGGGCTGTTCCAGTGCTGTACTGTTTTAAATTCTATCTTCTTTATAAACATTCATCTCCTCTACTACTGTCACAAAATGGCTGCAGTGTTTACCAACTACCTAGAACACAGAACACCACAGCACATACAAGCCCTTTGGTCTAACTTGCTCGGCCTAATCCAACAGCACCTCATAAACTTGCACCATCCATCCCAGGAAGGACAAAGGGCAGGGGAATGTCATCACCTGCAGGTTCCCCACCAAGGGACGCACCATCCTGACTTAGAAGGAAATTGCCAGTCCTTCATCATCACCATATCTAAATCCTGGAATCACTGTCCTCCAGCACAAATAGCAGATCTTACCGCAGTGACTGCAGTGGTTAAAGAAGGCAACTCAACCCCACCTTCTCGAGGGAATGAACACAATACACTGGTCTTTTAGCAATCCCCACATCCAGAAAAAGATGATGTGGAAAGATACATTACGTAACAAATGGGATACAAAAACATAGACATGCACAAACACAAAACTAATCATATACAAAAATACAAGAAAAACAGGCATATAAAAGAAAGCATAGTAAGCATCATTTAGTTACACATGCAAACATACTCACAGGCTCAATATGAATATGCACCATAAATAACACACATACAGTACTGTGCGAAAGTCTTAGCACATATATAGCTAGGGTGCCTAAGACTTTTGCACAATACTATAATAATTTTATTATAGTATTTTATTACTGTTGCTGCAAAAACAAATTTCATGACATATGTGAGTGATGATAAACCTGATCCTGATATGGGTCTCTATTGTGGACTGAGAGTGGGAAGAGGGCAGGGAGAGGGGAATCATGGTTGGGGCAAGGGGAAAGAGTGGGAAGGATCAGAGAGACATTTTGCAATGATCAATAAACCAATTGTTTGGAAACAACTGACCTTGCCTGGTGTCTCAAGGCTGGTGGATCTGTACCTGCTCCACCATACCCCACTACCCCTGACACTCCTTCTCTGCCAACTGTCCCACAACCCTCCTGTGGAAATCCATCCTCACCATTCCCAACATCCTTCGCTCTCGCCAGATTTTCAAAGTCGCTCTCCACTCATCGTTGACAAATATGATACTGTGCACAAAATCTGAGGCACTCTGGCTTTTTTATACGTGTGCCGAAGACTCTTCCGCAGTACACACAAAATGAAACAGACAAAATATTCAAACACACTCATGGGTACATAAACACAAAACTACAACCCCAGATGCATGCCCGCACAGGTACACACGCACTCATCAACTTGTAAATAGTCTCTCGTGTGAATTACTGTCACCAGTGAACACCACTGGGATATTGCTGGCTTGTCACTGGCCCTTGGTGAGTGAGATGTAGCCAGGATGGGAAGTGCCTGAGAAATTTAGAGACGCAGCAGGAAAAGAATCCAACAAGGCAAAAACAAATGGTCATGGTCACCAAACTAAGGGTTTTTTGACTCAGGTACTGTTTGCTGAAAAAGTAGTGGCTCTCTGATAATGAGGGATCCTAAGGTGTAGGCAAACTGTTCAATGATCTTGAATTATAAAGTATTCCAGCTCAGTATCAGGTCCCACAACTCTTGGGCCTGCACTTGCTCTAGTAAGAGCAATCGACTTAACCCCTTTCCCCCTACTCCTTTCCTAAATCTCAAGCATCTTTCACTCCATTCGCTTGTTTAGTAATCTATTCATTTGTTCGTTCATTCATCCATCCGTTTATTTATTTATTTGATTAATTGGTTCATTGATTGACTGCCTTTTGAATATCACTACTGAATTTATATCATCTATACTATTAGGTACTGCACACAATATTCTAACTATTTTTGTGTATCACGTGGCTTTTATGCCAATGACGTAAACTTTTATCTCTTTCTCCTTATAGGCACTAGAGACAAATTTTCAATATGTAAAGTCTTTAAATGTTTTCTTTTCATGACTGTTGACAAATGTCTTGCACTTCACTGTTATGAGAACAAACCAGCTTCTCTGCTCAAAACGTGGACTGGTTTTTCACCTCCATAGATTAATTCCCATTCCTAAAACTACCTTAGCAACTTACATGAAATGCTATAATAACTCAGTGGGTCAGGCAGCAGCTATGGAGATGAGACGAGTCCACATTTTGAGCAGAGACCCTCCCTTAGGACCTTACCATTGCAAATCTTTCCTTTGGCCTCTCCATAACCATGTTTTCATTCCTAAAGTACTTTGCCAAGAGGTGGACAGTAGAATTCCACCGGGGATAAATAAGTGGTTTGTAAGATTATGAGAGGCATTGATAGAGTAGACAGGGTGTTTTCTTTTCCCCAGAGTGGAAATTTCGAATACCAAAGAGCATGCATTGAAGGTGAGAGGGAGTAGGTTCAAAGGGGATGTGAGGGGTAAGTTTTTTTACTCAGAGAGTGGTGGATACCTGGACTGCCTGGTATGGTGGTAGAAGCAAACACATTAGAGGCTTTAGATAGGTACATGAATGTAAGGAAGATGGAGGGATATGGACATGATGTAGGTAGGAGGGATTGGACTTTGGGTTTTTTTAATTTACTTTTTAGCTGACTCAGCACAACATTGTGAGCTGAAGGGCTTGTTCCTGTGCTGTACTAGTCCATATTCTATGCTCTTATATGGATTTAGATAAAAAGCATGAACTGAATTTGAGTCCAGATACTGCTCTGCTGTTCTGGCACTTTATCCAAAAACAACAAACACACAATGTGTAAAAAACCTATCTCTGACATTCTCCCGATACTTCCTTCCAATAGCATAAAAAATTATGTCAATTATGCCTCCTATTATTAGTCCTTTCTGCCCTGTGAAAAACTGCCTGGTTGTCCACTCAATCAATACCTTTCATCATCTTGTACCCCTCTATCAAGTCGTGCCTCATCCTCCTTTACTGCAAAGAGGAAAACCATGGTTTGGTAAACCTATCCTCGTAAGACATGCTCTCCAATCCAAGCAGCATCCTGGCAAACCGAGATTCTCCATTTTTGTGTCCGCAGCACACCTGCATGTTCAAATGTTTTTACATGTGAATAAGTCAAGGATGAATGACAAAAGCATTTAAAAACTAAATCCATTCACTTCAATCACTGGCGTACCACTCCAAACATTGGCTTACCGGTGGTCATGACAGTCCAGTGGACTGCAGTAAGCAATATGTGAGAATAACTTCTGCCCCAACTTTCTGCCCATGCAAAACTAAACCAGAAGCTTCAAATAAAAGTCATGGTTCTTGCAGAGAATTATCAGCAGTCCCCACGTTATCACGAACATTTTTGTTGTGTAACTGACGGTTACTGTAGAACGTCCTTAGAAACATGAATAACCCGATGTTACTATCAGCTGCTGATGGCACTTTCCAAGAATGTGCTCTAGTATTTCTATCCTGATGAAATTCAAAGTAAACTTATGATTAAAGTACTTATATGTCTCCATATACTACCTTGAGATTCATTTTCTTGCAGGAAAATGAAGAAAAACTACACATAATAAAGACTGACAGACTTCCAATCTGCAAAAGAGGATAATCATGCAAATAATAAGTGAAGAAAATATCAATTAATGAGAATTCATCACTATTTAAGCAGAATAATCTCCCTAAACATGTGCAAAATTAGAATCCGTGGAGGAATCAGATGCCTAGAGGCACAGCAAGTGTTGCCTCTGTCTGACAATTCCGGTGATATGGGTTCAATTCCGACCACAGATGCTGTTTATGTAGAGTTTGCATATTGTCCCTGCAATGGTGAGGATATTTCTTGGGTGCTCTTGCTTTCTCCAACACCTTAATCACATAGGTAGGTTGACTGGTTGGTGAATTGACCATTTAAGTCAGTAGTATTTAGAGTGAGAAGGGGAAAATTCAAAGGAGATGTGGAGTTCTTTTCTAACCCAGGGAGTAGTGGGTGAGGAGTTGAAGGCCTTGCAAGATCATGACGATAGGGTGAGGAATGAGGTTGCTTTGAAAACCTGCATAGAATTAGTGCTCCAATTAACCTCTTTTCATGCCACAAGGAAACATTAGAAAAAAAATGGTTTTACCACTCATTTGATAGGAGCTGGTGACAAAATACAAAGATAAGTTTGAGTTAATTTACATAATCATTTTATATATTAATTTTTCTTTAATAACATTAATGTGTGTTTATACATAGACATGCTTGGTTAAATGGCCCCCTTCTATGTTTAACACATAATATGGAAATATGGGAGTATGCTTGTGTTTTATCCTAATGCTTTTTTACAATTTTGAAAATTAAAGGAAGTAGTTAGTTTTTAGAAAAGTTCTGAACTTACAGTGTCATAGAGCACCAGAGCATAGAAATAGTCCCTTCAGCCCATCCAGTCATGCCAAACTATTATTCTGCCTAGTCCCATTGACCTGCACCAGAACCATATCCCTCCAGAGACTGCCCATCCATGTACCTATTTAAATTTCTTTTACATGTTCATACAGTGTACATATCTAATATTTCTGATGGCAGCTCACTCTACGCTCTCACCAGCCTCTGAATGAAGAACTTGTCCTTCATGTTCCCTTTAAACATTTCACCTTTCTCCCTTAACTCATGACCCCTATTTCTAGTCTCACCCAACCTCAGTGGGAAAAGGCTGCTTGCATTTACCCTATTAATTCCTCTCATATTTTGTACACCTCTATCAAATCTCCCTTTATTCTCCTACACTCTAGCAAATAAATGCCTAACCTATTCAACATTGCCCCATAACTGAGGTCCTCACGTCCTAGCAACAACCTTGTAAATTTTCTTTGAACTCTTTTATTCTTACTGATATCTTTCCTGGAGGTAGGTAATCAGAACTGCATACAATACTCCAAATTTGGCCTCACCAACATCGTATGCAACTTCAATGTAACACCCCTGTTATGTTTTGTAATTCCAAAACACAAAACTATTTGAAAGAAAAAACAGAGCCAGGAGGTGTGTCTCTACTTCATTCTTCACTTCTAGTGAGGTGCATGGTAATATTATGGTGCTATGATGACATAAGTCATTCATGTACTTTTACATATAACCCATAATGAATTGGTTAAGCACCAAAGAATGCTTAATCAAACCATGTACTTACAATATTACTGAAATATTAAATACACAACAGCCCCAACTCCTATACTCGAAACTTGATTTATAAAGGCTAATGTGCTGATGCTTGGGTCAGAGATGAGCATGGGAGTCTTGCCACCTACAGGAGTTCAAAGTTCAAAGTAACTTTATTACCTAAGTACGCATATGTCACATACACTACCTTGAGTTTCATTTTCTTGCAAGCAAAACAGAGAAGTACAATAGAATCAATGAAAAACTACATGCAAAGACTGACAAACAGTAAGCAACTGTGTATATATAAATAAAATGGATAGATGGATAAATAAAATTGAAAACAGTAGTTGTAGAGACTTTGAAAGTGAATCCATAGGCTGTGGAGTCAGTTCAGTGTTGAGGTGAATGAAATTATCCACACTGGTTCAGGAGCAAGTTGGTTGAAGGGTAATAACTGTTCCTGAACCTAATGGTGTGGGATTTAAGACTCCTGTGCCTGCTTCTTGATGGCAGCAGCGAGAAGAGAGTATGGCCTCGCAGAAGGCTTTGCCCGTGGTGGACTGGTCTGTGTCCACTTTTTGTAGACTTTTCCATTCATGGGCATTGGTGTTTCCATACCAGACCATGATGCAACCAATCAGGATACTCTTTGCTGTGCAGATGTGACATTTTGTCAAACTTCTTGATGTTATTACAAATTCGCAAATCTGATGTGTTAATGTTCCTATTAGAGGAGTGCTACTGGAGAGTTTTGCATTAATGACTAATAATGGCATTGCCAGTCCTTTTGGGATTTGTGTAAGTAAACTTATTTCATCAAAGAGAAACATTAGTGAGGTACAATATGTTGCATTATTAATTTTTACTTCAAATATTATTTTGGAAACACTTCCTGATCTCCATCTTTCTGTTTTAGGTTGTTGCAATAGATGTGGACATGGCTTTTTTTGAACCCAAAATGCGTGACATCCTTGAACAAAATTGTACAAAAGATGAAGACTGCAACTTTTTTGACTGTTTCTCACAATGTAATTTAAAGACAAAAAGATGCAGAGCTCAGCGCTCAAATAGCAACCTGCAGGTTAGTTAAAACATTGCTTTGTGTTAAATGAATGTATTCCTATCCATTCTTCAAATTTTATGTCCATATATAATGATGTATAGGAGGAGTTACTGGTTGTGGACTATGACTAGTGCTCACTATTAATAACTCAGTTACTATATCAGCTTCCAAATCCTAGCTCCATCTTTAACTTTAAATCTTTTTACCACCCAGACACTGACTCTGACTCCTGATACTTTTTTCTTGTCTTTCCATCACCTGTCCTCAGTATCCAAGATTGAAGATTCAAAATTGTTTAATGTCATTTCCAGCACACAAGCATTAACGGTTGGGTAGCCTCCAAACTGATAGCATGAATATTGATTCTCTTTCCACTAACCTAATTTTCCAAACTCCACACTTCCTCTATTCTCCACTCTGACCTTTTATCTTTACTCACCTGCCTATTACTTCCTCCAGGGTCTCCCTTCTCCTTCCCTTTCTCCTATTGTCCACTCTCCTCTCCTGTCAGATTCCTTCTTCTCCAGTCCTTGACCTTTCCCACCCAGCTGGCTTCACCCATCGCTTTCCAGCTAGGTTCCTTCCCTTCCAGGTTTTTATTCTAGCATCTTCCTCTTTCCTCCTCAGTCCTGAAAAAGGGTCTTGGCCCTAAACATCAACTATCTGTTTCCATAGATGCTGCCTGACCTGCTGAATTCCTTCAGTATTTTGAGTGTGTTGCTTTGACCAAAATAATTGTTACTCTGGATCCAATGCACCACAAAAAGAAACACAATAAGATAAAGAATTATAAACAAAACACAATAAATATAAATACATAAGATAGCTTGTATGCCCATAAAGTGATGCAAGGCACAGCAGTGTCTGTACATAAGATGACTGACAGGAAATGACATAGTAGTGTTGGTGGGTGTGGAGGGGTGGGTTGGTTGGTGGAGGAGTGGATCGGCCTTAATGCTTGAGGAAAGTAACTGACTCTGGTGATCCTGGCATGGATGCTACGTAGCCTTCTCCCTGATAATAGTCCAGCTGCAGGGTGACTGGGATCCTTCATCATGTTACTGGCATTCGTTATTGTGCTCAGCTTCCACATTTCTATATTTAATCCAACCATTCAATGCATCATATCTACACTTACATTTAAAGCCATCCCTGCACCCCCAAGTAACTTTTCCAGCAATCTTCTCATTTTCCTCATTGGTATGAATTCAACATTACACTTGCCTGTTGACAATAGCCATAGCACTCTCACAGGATCACAGAAATTTGCAGCACAGGAGGCCACTTGACCTATCATGTTAATGCTGCCATAAAGAGAGTTCAGTTTAATTCAATTCCCTAGCTGCCAGCCAATTGCCTGGTGGGTAATGGGGCTCTTCAGCTGCTCATCCAGATGCTTTCGAAATGTAGTGACGATTCCTGTCTCAAATTTTTTCTTGTCATCTTTCTTTTAGTTCTTCTGCCAATTGCCTAAAACTGTGAGATGGATGAGAAGAGAATTGTTGAGTGATATATTTTGACAGAATAAACAAGAGGAGACAATTTGAATTAAATAGCACAGTTCCACAGGATTTGCGCACCATCTTCAAAAGTAACAGGATATATTGTGATAACATAGGATTTATGGAGAAAGGCACAGAATCCTCACAAAAGTCTTGGTCAGCCACAGATGGGTGTTACGGCCAATTTCAGGTCCCTTAAAGAAAGATTTAGATACACAGAGTTTTGAAGCAGTCATTTCAGTCTTTAACAAAATGTCTGGACTTTTAAACAAAATTAAAAAGTCCAGTTTCACCATCAAATCCTCCAACTCCAATGACATATTTCTCACTGTTTAATTGCTATTTGGATCACAATTAACATGTTTATTTTGCTTTCAGTAAAACGGTGATGGGCAAAAGATTCATGAAACCAGGACAACTTCCTTTACCAATAGTGGTGCATCATCCTTTGTGTGAAAAATTGCCCCTCAGACCTTGTTGAAGTATTTCCCTTCTCACCTTACAACTATGTCCTCTAGTTTTAGACTTTCCTACCCTTGAAAAAACACTATCTACACTGTCTACGTCCCTCTTGGTTTTATAAATCTCTATAAGGTCAACCATCACCCTCCTGTGCTCCAGTGAGCACCATTCCCTCCTATCCAATCTCTCCTTGTAACTAAAGTCCTCCATTCCAGACTACATTCTGGTGGATCTCTTCTGCACTCTTTCAAGCACTAGAACATACTTGCTATAGTGTGGTGACCAGAAGAGTCTAAAATATTCAGAGTGTGGCGTAACTGATATTTTGCACAGGTGCAACATTATGTCCCAGCTCCTAAATTCAATAACCCTGCATAGGAAGAGAAGCAAGCTAAACGCTTTCTTCACTACCCTTTTCAGCAAGTGTTGCCAATTTCAGGAAACCATGCATTTGCACCCGAAATTCCCCCTGTACACCAGCATTTTCAAGGTCACCTTTAATTACTTTGCATATTCAGTCCGTACAGGCAATACAAAATGCATTACATATTAATTGCAATACCTGTATCACTCAGCATTACCTCAAGTTACCTTTTGCTTTCTTAAATGCAAGAGATTGTGCAGATGCTGGAAATGCAGTGTACCACACACACAAGATGCTAGAGGAACTCAGCCTCTGTGGAGAAGAGAAAAAAAAAGTCAACGCTGCAGGCTGGGCCCTATCATTAGACTGGAATGGAAGATCATGAGACATACTGTTGAATCTGAATTTGGCCATTCAGCCCATCGAGTCCACTCTGCCAGTCCAATTTGGCTGATTTATTATTCCCCTCAATCCCATTCTCCTGCATTCACCCCCAAAACCTTTGACGCCCTGACTAATCAAGAACCTATCGACATCCGCGTTAAATATACTCAGTGACTTGGCCTTCACAGCCGTCTGTGGCAATGAATTCCACAGAGTCACCATCATCTAGCCCAAGAAATTCCTCCGTATCTCTATTTCTGTCATGGTCTGGTCCATGAAGTCCGGATTCCAGTCCATGGTCCGGTCCATCGTTCCTTATTCCAGGTTTTCTGGTTTTCACTTTTACTGTTGGGTGCTCTAATTGAGGCAGTTGATTCACATTTTGGGCTGGCTACTCAAATAGCTCCTTGGTTCAGCTTCAGTTGCTGGCTGGCGGAGTGCTGGCTGGCGGAGTGCTGGCTGAGTTCCGGCTGGCGGTTGGACATTGGCTGGTTGCTGCTTATGGTTGCTGGGAGAGACTGAGGTGCTGGAACTGCTGGGGTGTTGTGGGGGACATCCTGTGGGAATATTGACCGATGGCCTGTATAGGTCCGGAACGATATTCGCACACGGTTCCTTGCAAACTCTGATAAGATGGCAGGGAGGGAGGCTGATGGTGACAGCAACAGCATGGAGTTTGAGTAGGAAGAGGTGGGGAGAGGGACTAAGAAACAGGAAGGTGAAGGTTTGGAAGAGAAAGAAAGGAGGTGGGTCTAGTGTAGGTGGATCAGAAAGTGAGGGAAGAGAAGTTGAGGAGAAGGGCCCGAGGGCAAAATTGCTAAATGTAATGTTAAGATTTGAGGGGGAAGGGGGAGTAAATAAAATGAACCCGCTTAAGCCGACAAAAATTATCAGAGGGCAAGTAGGGGAAGTGAACCATGCAAGAATTTTAGGAGTTAGAAACCTGCTGATAGGATGTAAAGATGAAGAGCAAATGGAGAAGACAATGAAGGTGACTAATGTTGGGAAAGTCAAAGTGCCCAGGGTTGTAAGATTTGGAGCACAAAGGGTCAATGGTTGCAAGGGGGTGATCTCCGGGGTTCCCCTCAGTGTTAATATGAAGGAGATAGTGGAGAACTTGAGACTGAGGAATGGTTCAGTGAAGAGTGTGAAAAGAATGACAAGGGGAGCAAAGAAAAGGGAGACTGAAACTGTTCTGGTAGAATTTGAGGATATGGTGCCTCCAAAGGAGTTATATTTTGGATTTCTAAGATAATGTGTAAGAGAATCTATATCAAAACCTATGAGGTGTTTCAATTGCCAGGAGTTTGGGCATGTGGCCAAAGTGTGCAAAGGAAAGGGAAGATGTGCAAGGTGTGGTGGGGAACATGAATATGGAAAATGTGGAGAGAGTGAGACCAAAGTGCTGTAATTGTGGAGGTAAACATAGTGTAGCGTACTGGGGATGTGAAGTGTTGAAAAAAAGAGGTGGAGGTGCAGCAGATAAGGGTGAAGGAAAAAGTCTCAAATGCTGAGGCAGTCAAGTTGGCAGGACAGAAGAAAATGAATGAGGGAGGGTGTAGCAAAGAGCAAGCGGCAGCTAAAGAAAGGCAAGATAAGAAGAGTGCATGGATAGAGAAGAAGAAATTGGTGACCTTTATAACAGGAGTGGTAAACGCAACTTATGAAATCAAATCTAAAACTGAAAGGATTCAGATTATTGTGAAAGCTGCAGAGCACCATTTGGGTATGATAGGATTAAAATGTGAAGAAGTAAACGATGGTACAGTCAAGACAAGAGGCAGTATGTGTGTGTTGATATTACTAATAATTTTACTACTTCAATGGAATGCAAGAAGCCTGATTGCTAGTGGACAAGATTTCAAGCAGTTTATAGCTAGTAGGAGAGAAAAGCCAGATGTTGTGTGTATCCAGGAAACCTGGTTAAAGCCTAATTTGGATTTTGTTTTGTATGGTTATGTGGCAGTAAGGCGAAACAAGAGAGAGGGGGGAGGAGGAGGATGTGCAATTTATATAAAACAAGGTATTCCTTATAGAATACTAGGTATAGGAAGTGAACAAGAGTATGTGGTAATAAAAGTATGGGCTGAAAGGAAAGAGTTGGTGATTATGAATTATTATAATCCATGCAAAAGACTAGAGTTAAACAAGCTTGAGGAGATAAAAGGGCTGAATAGAAGTAATGTTGTTTGGTGTGAGGATTTTAATGGACACAATGTATTATGGGGGAGTGACAGAACAGACATCAATGGTCAGGTAATAGAGGAGTTGCTAGATGAGAACTATTTAGTGTGCCTAAATGATGGCAGTAGTACTAGAATTGACGTTAATACAGGTAAAGAATCTGTGCTTGATCTTACATTAGTATCAAACTCCATTGCATCAGTGTGTGATTGGTTAGTGTACCAAGAAGGAACTGTAGGGAGTGATCATTACCCAATCTGGTGCAAGATAAATATTTCTGCCTCATTGGTCACAGAGAATACAGGTGGGAAATGGATCCTTGAGAAAGCTAATTGGGAGAAGTTTCTGGAAAAAAGTGATAGATATATAAGTTAGGTCAGTGATGGAATGGATGTAGAAACACTTGACAGCATATTAAAACAAGGTATAATATCAGCTGCATTAGAATCCATTCCTAAAAGTAAAGGAAGAATAAAGAAGAGAATAATACCATGGTGGGATGATAATTGTTAGGAAGCAGTGAGAAATAGAAATAAGACATTTAAACTGGTTAAAAGAACTCATAATTTCTAATATATGATTCAGTACAAACAAACACAGGCAGTAGTAAGGAGGACTATAAAACATGCTAAAAGGACGCACTGGAGAAAGTATTGTGATTCAGTCGGAAACACAACTCAAGTAGGCGAGGTGTGGGGGATGATAAAAAGGATGGGAGGGGACAGGAGAGAGTGGAGGTACCCAATTCTGGTTGATGGAAATGTAACTGCAGTAACAAATAAGGAAAAGGCAGAGTCGTTGGCAAACACTTTTGTTATGGTACATAGTTCCAATAATTTGTCTGAGAAGGGAAGAAGAGGTAGAGAGAACAAAAGCTGAAAATATGGAGGCTTTACGTAGGAAAACTAACCTTGACGGTGTGCCAGATGTCCCTTTCAGCATGGGAGATTAAGAAAGGCACTAGTTAAAACAGGAGAGATTGCACCAGGTAAAGATGAAATATGTTATGGTATGATAAAGCACTTGAGTGAAGGAAGTCTGGAGAAACTACTACTTCTGTATAACAAAGTCTGGGATGAAGGGAGAATACCAGGGAGCTGGAGGCAATAATTATTCCAATAAGGAAACCTGGGAAAGATGCCAGCAGGCCAGGAAAGTACAAGCCAATTACCTTGATGTCACATGTTTGTAAACTTATGGAAGGTATGATAAATGAGAGGTTAGTGTACTTCTTGGAAAGTAGAAGTATGGTGGCTACGTATCAAAGCAGGTTCAGGAAAGGAAGGAATACTATGGATCCAGTGTTGTGTCTAGAGGATGAAATAAGAAAAGCTCAAGTAAATAAAGAGACAGCGGTTGCAGTTTTTTTGATGTTGAGAAAACTTATGATACGTTATGGAAAGAGGGTCTCCTAATCAAGCTACATTTAATGGGAATCGGGGCGGGGGCGATGTTCAATTGGGTTAAGGACTTCTTAAACGGGAGAACTATTCAGGTGAAGATAGGATCAGAGCTATCAAGCCAGTATGTTGTAGAAAACGGGATGCCTCAGGGGAGTGTAGTGAGTCCAATTTTATTCTTCATTTTGATAAATGATACATTCACAAATATTCCAACGGAAGTGGGGAGGTCATTGTTTGCAGATGATGGGGCTTTGTGGAAAAGAGGGAGAAATATTGAACATATAGTTACGGAAATGCAAGATGGAATTAATCAAGTTGAAGAGTGGGGGACAAAGTGAGGTGTTAAATTTTCAGTGGAGAAGACAAAAGCCATGTTCTTTACAAGGAAAAAGTTCAGGGACTTAATTTGAATCTGTGTGAAAGTAACCTGGAGAGGGTTGAAAGTTCGCAAACACGAGGAAGTCTGCGGATGCTGGAGATGCTGCCTGGCCTGCTGCGTTCACCAGCAATCTTGATGTGTGTTGCTTGAGAGTTGAAAGTTTTCGTTTTTTGGGAGTGCACGTTGACTTGAGATTAACATGGAAAGAACATGTTAGATATGTAGTTACTAAATGTAAAAATGTGATAAATGTCATGAGGTGTCTTGCTGGATTGGAATGGGGTGCTGATTTTGCATCACTGAATTATATTTATGTAGCATTAATAAGATCAAGGTTAGACTATGGAAGTATTGTATATGGGTCAGCAGCAAAATCTGTGCTAGCAGAACTGGATATCATGCAAGCTCGGGCTCCAATGGTGTGCTTGGGAGCAGTTAGAACTTCCCCAATGTGTGCACTCCAGATTGAAGCAAATGAAATGTCATTGGGGCTGTGGCCAATTACTGAATTAATTTAAGAGGGCATGGTGATAGCCGTCCTACAGAAAGGGTGTTGCAGACATGCTGGGAGAAGGAGAGGACACAAAAAGATAGTTTTGGCTGAACAGGAGAGCAAACAGCAAAAGATATGAGTGTATACGATAAAGAGTTTTGTCCAAGTGTGGTGTAGCCTGTCAGACATTTCTGGGTATTAGAAAATCCCTCTGTAGATTTGGAATTGCTTAAGATTGAACACAGTAATAAGACGGCTGATATACTCAGTGAATATCATAGTTATAGGGAATGTAAATATAAAGGCATATAGATTTTTACAGATGGATCAAAGGATCCAGAAACAGGTGCAATAGGGTCTGCAATTGTTGTACCAAGTTATCGAGTGGAAATTAGCAAGAGAACACCTAATTGCTTGAGTGTATATGCAGTTGAAATGTTTGCCATATTGTTAAACTAGAATGGAGTGAGCAGGTTGATTGTAATAATATTGTGATATGTAGCGATTCTATATCGGCCCTTGCAAGCATTAAGGTGGGTACAGCTAGAGGTCACCAGGATCTGCTTTATGAAATCCTGTTTGCAAATTCGAGACTGGCTAGACAAGGCAAAAATATCGCATTCATGTGGGTTCCAGCACATTTGGGTATTATGGGAAATGAGACAGCAGATGGGCGGGCAAAAGCAGCAGTCAAAAAAGGATCTATAGCAGTCATTATTAAGCTATCAAGATCAGAGGGGAAGAGCATAGTGTGGAGAAGGATAAATCAACAGTGGCAGCAGCATTGGGATAGAGCAATAAAAGGAAGACATTTACATTCAATTCAGAACAGAGTAGATATGGGAAGAAGTAGGGGAGTAAAGCGGAAGGAGCAAGTAATCATAAGTAGACTGAGAATTGGGCACAGCAACCTTAACGGTACTCTGGCCATCATAAATAAACATCCAACAGGTTTTTGCGATCTATGTCAGGAGACTGAAACAGTAGAGCATATCCCTATTTCATGCAGGAAATTTGCACAGGAAAGGCAACAAATGTTACAACAATTACGCAAAATAGGACTGGTAGAGAACAGTGTTAAAGGTTTATTGGAATGTGGGGAGAATGATCAGGGGAGGAAATGGTTGTTTGGTTTTTAAGGGTGACGGGACTGGAAAGACGACTTTAAAGTGAATGGAAAATGAGGTACAATAAATCCTGGAGATGGTAGTAATGTAACAGTGTGGATGCCAACTGCCATAAAAACTCAAGGAGGAAGAAGAAGCTTCAGTTGCTGGACTGTTTCCTTCCCCTCCCTTCACCTTCCTCCTCAAGCCTTGCCCTGCAACCTGTGTCTGAAGCCTTGCCTCACCTGAAGCCTTGCCTCACCTGTAACCCTCACCTGCAAACTTCGCCTGCACTGCTGTCAAGTTCAACTGCTGGAGCAAAATAAGGAACTGTCTATCATTGTTTTGAACTGTCTCTGTGTTCACACCTTCACTAGGTAGGTCTGGCCATTTGCTGCTACCTAGTGTTCGGAACTGTCTCTGGGTCCACGCCTTCGCTAGGTAGATCCGGCCGTTTGCCGCTACTTAGAGTTGAGAACCATCTCGTCTTGTTCGACATTCTGTGTAGAGCCCCGGCCCCAAGTCCTGTTCCCAAGGAGGGGTCCTGGCTCTGTGTCCTGTGTACGAGTCCTGGCCCTAATTCCTGTTCCCATGGAGGGGTCTCGGCTCTGTGTTCCATGTTCCTGTCTCTCAAGTGCAAGGATCTGAGCATTCAGTCCTCGTCCAAGGCTCCAAGCATCCAGTCCTCGTCCAAGGCTCTGAGTTCCTGTCTCACAAGATTACCAAGGCTCTGTGTTCTGCGTTCCTGTCTCCCAAGATTACCAAGGCTCTGTGTTCTGCGTTCCTGTCTCCCAAGTTTACCAAGGCTCTGAGGTTCCTGAGTACCAAGTCAAGGCTTCGTGTTCTCATCCTGTCCAGGAGTTCCCTCGTCTTGCCCAGGAGTCTCGTGTTCTGTCCTGTAGCCTCGCCTAGAGTCAATCAGGAGGAATTGGATGGACTCACGGTGCTCTCCAATGCTGATGTACACAGGCGGTGTGAGCACTCTGACCATCCCAGACCCCAAGGAATGTCCACTAATGGTGGTGATGCAGAAGAGGTGAGAGATGAGCTTAGTAGAGTGTCCAAGCTACCCATACAGAGTCCGGGCCAGACAATTACCAGTTGAATGGGAATCCACCAGAATTTCCTATGTATATAGAGCTGTCGGGGTGTGGAGGAGGACATAGACAGTGAGTTGGGCTATGGTTCTGGAATCAGACGCTGGAGGGAGCTTACCAGATAGAAGGCCCCTCATCTTTATCTGATGGTGCCATTTCCCGGACATAGCGTTCTTTTGATGCAAGTGAAGTATCCAATTTGCTGCCCTTTTCCGCTTTCTGAATTGTTGACAACCCAGCACATCTCAGCAATAAATTCCTATTTATGGGAAATGGTGGTTTTATTGTCCCTGTTAGCAGTGGCCCAGGTTAGAGCTCATCCCATCGCGAGAGAGAGAGGTGACAAAGGCAATCTTGGCTTGGTCTATAGAATACAGAGATGACTGGAGCTCGAAGTGTAAGACACTCTGAGACCGGAGAATGCAGCATTGCGTTGATAATCCTTCAAAGCATTTGGGCACTGGAATCCAGGGTTTAGAGAGAAGACATTGACTGTCATGGGATTTCTGTATCAAGACAGATTTGGAAGAGAATGGTGAGAAGCTGGTTAATGATTTCCTGTTGCTTCTGGATCCTGAACTAATGTCGAGGCTTGACCCAAATGCAGAGCAGCAGAGGTGATTTAGCAGTGAGCAATAACTTTAATAAGAAACTGCAAAATAATAAGCTATGAGAGATCACAAAACAAGGGAGAACTGATTCTCAACACAGCAAGGCAACAAGGTTAACAGAAGCTAGGAGCAACTGGTTGAGGCTGGTTGTTTAATTTGAGTGAACGAGGATTGTAGGTGGGAGCTCGGTTTACATAGGCTGCAGGTGATGAGTTGGAAAGGAGTGCCAGGTGATTCCTGTTAACTGGATGGAGACTGAGAGGTGCCTGCCTGTGCAGTCCTGACACTGAATGGTGGTGAGGGAGGAGGTATAGGGGCTGATGTAGCATTGTCCCGCTTGCAGAGGTAAGTGTCAGGAGGGAGATCGGTGGGGAATGACGTAAGAAGAAGGGAGTCACGGAAAGAGCGATCCCTGCAGAAAGTGGAGAATGTGGAGGTGGGCGGAAGGGAAAGATGTGCTTATTGGTAGGATTCCACTGAAGATGGTGGAAGTTATGGAGAATGATGTGCTGGATGCTGAGGCTCATGTGTTGGTAGGTAAGGACAAGGGGAACTCTATTAATATCATGACAACCGGAAGATATGTTGAGGGCATATGTTGAGATATGTCCAGGAAATGGAGGAGCTGTGGGTAAGCATCTTCATTGTACTTCATCCCACCCTGTCACTTATAAAAATGCTATTCTGTTTTTTTTTTATTCCTCTGTCTCCATTACATCTGTTCTCAGGCTGAGACTTTCCATTCCAGAACATCTGAGATGTCTTCCTTCTTCAAAGAATGGAGTTTCCCTTTCTCTACCATTGATGCTGCCCTCACTTCTTCTCAAATATGGAAAAAAATGCTTCTTCCCAGCTTTTTTCTCACTGTTTTCCAATTCATTCCTCTGTCTTCCAGGCTCACTTACAAACTCCTGTTTTCATGTTATTTTGCTCTTCCCTTTCAAACATAGTTAAATTTCCTTTCCCAGTGCCAAACTCATGTAAAGCCTCCCCGACACCAGCAGCAAAATCTTCTATGATGTTATTAGTCTTGGAGTGCAACTAACTGGCCTATGTAGATTTCAGTCTCCCCATCAGAGCCTCAAGGATCTAAAGCCCAGCCTTCTGCACTATCATAGATGCTACCACAGAGCAAACATTTTCCATAACCCTCTAAACTGAAGGAGGTTGAAAAGTGACTTGACAGAGGTCCACAAGATGATAAGAGGCATAGATCAAGTGGATAGACAGAGACTTTCTCCCAAGGCCAAATGGCTAATAGGAGAAAGCATAATTTTAAGGTGAATGGGCGCAAGTATAGGGGGATTCCAGAGGTAATTCAGTGGAGCGTGTGTAAAACACCCTGCCAGGTATGGTGATAGAGGCAGATAGATTATGGACATCTAAGATAGGCACATAGAAAAATGGAGGGTTATATAGGAGGGAAGGGTTAGATTGAACTTAGAGTAGGTTAAAAGGTCGGCATAACATCATAGGCCGAAGGGGCTGTAGTGTGCTGTATTGCTCTGTGGTCTATGATGTGACTGCCTTGATCAGAGTAGATTTGTTACATTGGCAGTATTTTTCTCTCTGGGCATCCATAACGATTATTTTGAAATTTTAATGCCCACAGAGCCCAGATGAATCCATCTACAGAGTGTTAGGTCAGACTCACAAATGCATTTGTGTGCGTGTCTCCAGCTTTCACATTCAATATTTAATGAAATCTTTGACTCGGAAAGAATTCTTCCTAGAAACTTTCCATATATTACTCCATCTTTAATCTAGAACAGAATGATTCTACCTTTAAAAATGAATGAGTTTCACGTGCAATAGGAAGTAGTATATTGGATTGGTAGACAAAGGTAGGAAATAAATTGATCCTGAATGCTGCACAATCCATTTTTGCTTTCCTATAGACCTATCACTCCAGCTCAGATCTGTTGGTCATTTATAAATTATTATAAATGTAGAATAATCACAATGTCTAAAGATAAATATAAAACTTAGCTTTATTTGTCACATGTACATCAAAATATACAGAGAATTGTGTTGTTTGCTTTAACAACCAACACACCTAGGAACGTGGTGGGGGTAGCTCGCAAGTGCTGTTACACATTCTAGTATCACGTGACATGCCCCGAATGCTCAGCAGAGCCACACGGAACATAACAAGCAACAAAACAACAGCAAAACAAGCCCCTTTCCTCCTTTGCACCCTCCCTTCCGTTCACCCACCCACCCACACAGTCTTCCAACTCCATGATAGAAAGGATACCCTTTTGCATGTCATTGGTGAACCAGGGAAGCAAGAAGCAAAGTGATGGACAAAGGAGAGAGGAGAAGAGTGAAGAAAAGCTTTCTTGCACAGAATGCTTATCAATTGAAACTCACTACCTGTAAGGACGATGGAAAAAGATTCAGCCAGGACTTTCAGAAAGTACTGGTTGCAGACCTAAGAGGGAATAAATTTGCAGGGCTACAGGAGAAGAACAGATGAATGGGACTGAGGATGGAGCAGCTGTAGAGGCCAAGACAATGGGTATATTTAAAGAGCAAGTTGATAGTTCTTGATTAGTAAGGGCATCAAAGGGCCGGCTGGTGGTGTAGTGGCATCAGCACCGGACTTCAGAGCGAAGGCTCCCGAGTTCGAGTCCAGCCGGCTCCCTTGCATACTTTCCATCCGTGCTGGGTTGAGCGTCGGCCTCGTAAAAATTAGAAAGCCTGCTAAGAGCAAAGCCGGCAAAAGACGGCGTGCCGATGACTGCACTCAGGGTTAAAGGCTTTCTTCTTCAAGGACATCAAAGGTTACAGAGAGAAGGTAAGACAATGAGGTTGATAGGGATTTTAAACACGCCATGATGGTGTGATGGAGCTTACTTGATGGGCCAAGTGGCCTGATTTGCTGCTGTGTCCCTGCTCTACAAAGTAGATTATTCTACAAGAATCCAAAATGCTGGAGGAAATCAGCAGGTCAGGCTGCATCTATGGAGGGGAATAAACAGTGGATGTTTCCCTTCATCAGGTTCAGTATTTTATGTGTGTTGCTATGAATTTCCAGCATCCCTGGAATCTCATCTGTTTGTTCTACAAGGAGCTGGCATAAGCTTGATAGGCTGAATGAATCACTATCCATAACAATTCAATAACTGAGGCTTTCTATTGGTTGGGCTGAACCGTGGATGTTGTGTCCTAGCTGTCTACATGATATGCAAGTCAGGGCAGTAGGATATGTTGTGTCCTAGCTGCCTACATGATATGCAAGTCAGGGCAGTAGGATATGTTGTGTCCTAGCTGCCTACATGATATGCAAGTCAGGGCAGTACAATATGTTGTGTCCTAGCTGCCTACATGATATGCAAGCCAGGGCAGTACAATATGTTGTGTCCTAGCTGTCTACATGATATGCAAGCCAGGGCAGTATGATATGGGAGCAAGTGGTTTCCCTTGCAGCACACTCCTCCTCTCCACACAGCTGATGAATCCAAAGGAATGGCAGAGACCAATACAGCTTGGCACCAGCAGCATCGTAGGAGTTGCCAGTCTGCGTTAGACTCAAGGTAAAACAGCCATAGAGACTCTAGCTCCAAATTTTTCCTCGGGGTTTACTCCCGAAGCCTTCCCCAGGAGTAGGTATAGCTGCAAGGCAGCGGAGGTTTGAGATCAGAGCTTTCCTTCCCCTAGGTGAGCTGACAACCCCCCCCCCCCCTCCATCTGTCTGAAATAATTGGTTTTAAGGCACCAGTAGCCCTTTTTCGCTCCTCCTCCTATCGGTAGGAACAGCTCTGCAGGGCTTAGTGGCCAGGCCACACATGAAGGCCAGGAGCTGGACTTGGTAAAAAAGGCTGTTTGAGACACATGGAAATATTTAATGGGTGATGGGCGCTTATCCCCACTACCTCCCCAGCTATGACAACCTTAAGTAACCTACAATTGTTTTGCAATATTTTGGCCTTGTTTTTCTGTTCCAGCAGTGGGTGAATCACTATAAAACGCTTGCTTAAATTTGACTAATTTATTTATTTGTTCTCACAGGTCATTTGTGATAAAATATTCCGTCCTTTATTCTCACCCCAGCTGAGTGAACTCAGAGTGTACCACCCACTGCAAGCCCAACTGTATAAAGCAGTGCAAAGGTGTGCTGACCTTTCCAGACATGGCAGTGTGGGCAAGAAGACAACGGAGAGCACGTTCTCTGAACTGTACAGCTTGTTTAAGGCTGGTCAGGCAGAACAATGAAATAAAGACAATTAAATGATGACCCAAATAGATAAAGAGTAGCCTCATCACATTACTCATTTACAATGGTGTCCAAGTGCCATCCACAATAAGCCACTGTGTTCACTTTACAGGTCTAACCATCATGACGATTGTACAAATTTCGTGCTTACATCTACAATAACAGGGATAGTTTTAACCAACATGTAAGAGCAGAGTAATTTCTTTGTATCCTTGACTGAAGGGTAGCTAATATTGTTCCTTTGTTCAAGAAAGACTCTAAGAATAAGCCAGGAAATTGAAGAACCATAAGTTTGTTGTCTAGCAGCAGGTAAGTTATTGGAAAGTTGATAAATTCTTCTTAGGCTTCCAGCCGGGTACAGATATTGACATTAACTGATGTTTTGATGACAAAGCTGATGAAAATGGCAGCTTGTCATCGAAATGTTGGTTAAATAGATACCTATACCTGGCTGGAAGCCTGAGAAGAGTTTATTCATTATGTAGGCCAGGAAAGCACTAGATCCTTTTTATTGGAAGGTATTCTAAGTGACAGGATATTCAGTATAAGTATTTGGATAGACAGGGCCTGATTCGGGACAGACAACACCGACTTTTATGTGATAGATCATGTCTAACCATCTTTTGGATGAAATTACCAGGAAAAGTTGATGAAGGAAAGGCAGTGGACATTAGGAAGTTCTTTGACAAGTCTGCATGAAGGCTGATCCAAAAGGTTCAGCTGCTTGGCTCTCAGGATGAAGTAGGAAACTGGATTCAACATTGTCTTATTGGGAGAAGCCAGATGGTGATAGTAGACAGTTGCCCCTCTCACTGTTGCCCCGCTGCAACTAGTGATGCGCCCCAAGGATCAGAGCTACTTGTCATCTGTATTAATGATTTGGACGATAATATGATAAACTAGATCAGTAAATTTGCAGATGTCACCAAGATATGGAGCATAGTGAATAGCAAGAAATGCTAGCAAAGCTTGCAGCAGGACCACGACCAAATGGAAAACGGCAGCTGGACTTTAATGCAGACAAGTGTGAGGTGTTGAACTTTAGGAGAATAATCCAGGAGAGGACTGGTTTGTTCTCCCAAAGAGAGAGTGGTAGGACATTGAGGAGTGCAGAAGAACAGAGGGATCTGGGAATACAGATCAATAATTCCTTGAAAGTGGCATCCCAGGCAGATGAGGTTGTAAAGATATCTTTGGGCACATAGGTCTTAATAATTCAAAGTATTGAGTACAGGAGTTGGGATGTTATGTTAAAATTGTATAAGGCGTTGGTGAGGCCAATTTTCGAGTATTGCGTGCAGTTCCATGGGAGGTGAAACCCACAGAATGCATCCAGAACAGATGGGATACCTGGCTGAGTACTAAGGACCTGTGCTAATCAACTGGCTGGAGTGTTCACCAAAATCCTTAATCACTCATTTTGGCAATCTGAGGTACCCACCTGATTCAAGCAGGTTTCAATTATATGAGTGCCTCAGAGCTTTGCAACCTGCCCAATGACTATCATCCAGCAACATTTACATCCACTGTGATGAAGTGCTTTGAGAGGTTGCTGATGAAAGATATCGGCTCCTTCCTGTGAAATGACTTGGATCCACTTCAATTTGTCTACAGGCACATCAGCTCCAGAACAGATGCCATTTCATTGGCTCTTCGCTCAACCCTGGAATACCTAAACACAAAGATGCATACACCAGGATGCAATTTATTAATTACATCTCGGCATTCAATACTATCATCCCCTCGAAATTAATCAAAATGCTTCAAGATCTTGGCATCAAAATCTGCTTGTGCAATTGGATCCTTAATTTCCTTACTGGTAGACACCAGTCAGTTTGGATTGGCAACAATATCTCCTTCACAATCACCATCAGGACAGGTGTGCCACAATGCTGTGTTTTTAGTCCCCTGCCCTACTTGCTTTATACTTATGACTGGGAGGGCTCATCACAACTCAAATGCCATACTTAAGTTTGCTGATGACACCGCTGACGTTGGCTGAATCAAAGGTGGTGATGAATCAGCATACAGGAGGGAGATTGAAAATCTCTCTGAGTGGTGCCACAACAACAACCTCTCACTCAATGTCAGCAAGACTAAAGAGCTGATTATTGACTTCGGGAGGAGGAACTTCAGAGGATCTGTCCAGTGCCCAGTGTGTAAATGAAATGACAAGGAAATCACACAACACTTGTCCTTCTTTACAAGTTTGCAAAGATTCAGCAAGACATCTAAAACTTTGACAAATTTCTAAGGATGTGCAGAGGCGAGTATATTGACTGGCTGCATCATGGCCTGGTATGGAAACACCAATGCTCTTGAATGGGAAAGCCCACAAGATGTAGTGCATACAGCCCAGTCCATCACGGGTAAAGCTCTCCCCACCATTGAGTACATCTACATGGAACACTGTCGCAGGAAAGCAACATATATCATCAGGGACCCCCACCACCCAGGTCATGCTCCCTTTTCACTGTTCCCATCAGAAAGAAGTTACAGGAGCCTCAGAACTCAGATCACCAGGTTGAGGAGCAGTTATTACTCGTGGGGATAAGTTCACGCCCCATCACTGAACTGTTCCCACAGCCTATTGGCTCACTTTCAAGGACTCTTTGTCTCATGGTCTCAATATTTATTGATAATTATTATTACTTCTTCTTTTCGTTTGCATTTGCACTTTGGTTTTTGTCCGTCATGTTGGGTACGGTCTTTCATTGATTCTATTATGTTTTTTGCACTTACTGAGTATGTCTGCAAGAAAACAAATCCCAGAGTGGCATATGGTGTCATACATGTACTTAATAAATTTACTTTGAACTTTGAGTTCTAGTTCCCTACATACAGGAAAGTACCTATAAAATTTACAAGGATGTTGCCGGGACTTGAGGAAAGTTTGAATCGGTAGGGCATTACTCCCTGGAGCTTAGGAGAATGAGGGGAAATTTGATAGAGGTATACAAAATTGTGAGGTGCATTGATAGGGTAAATGTAAGCAGGCTTTTTTCCACTGATGGTGGGTGAGACTAGAACTAGAGGTCATAGGGTAAGAGTAAAAGATGAAATATTTAAGGGGAAGCCTGGGGGGGAGGGGGAACTTCTTCACTCAGAGGGTGGTGTGACTGTGGAACAAGCAGCCAGCGGAAGAGGTGGATGCAGGTTCAATTGCAACATTTATGAGAGGTTTGGATAAGGACATGGATGGGAGGGGTATGGAGGGATTTGGTCTTGGTATTGGTCAATGGGAGTAGGAAGAACAACAGTTCAGCATGGGCTAGATGGCCAAAGAGCCTGTTTCTACTTTGTAGTTCTCCATGACTCTATAACTCATCTTTATCCATTTCTTTCCATCCAACACAATTTTGATAATTATGATCTTGCAGGGTGCTGAAGTCTTCTAATTCTGGAAAGGCTCCTCTGTCTTCTGTTTTTGGTCTCCTTGTCTGACATTGATGTGGGATGTCAGCAGAGTCAGTAAAGAAAATGTGGGTTTGAGGCCTGGAATCAACAGTCTCACCCTAACTCCTAAACTGAAGAGACCATGGGACAATTGGAAGTGTGTGGTATCTGGGAGAGGCACTGTGGAAGAAAGTATGCCTTGACTCCCCCATATCATCTGTCAGGTCCTTGCACCCTCCTCACACCAGTCCGGGTGCCCATGACGGATCTGATGCTGTTTTAGTCAGTTTGGAAGGTCCTAGTCTGCAGTCTTGGGAAGGTGACAGTGCCTGTTGCCATGGAGCAGTCAGGACCTGGGTCAGAGGTGAAACAATGCTCAGACACAGGAGATCAGCATTGAATCTGTAGCAAGGCTCTAAGAGACTCACTAACTGTGTCTGGCAGGATTTGAACTTCTAGGCAGGTGACTCGCTTTAGAACTATTCTGGTGGGGACTAGTCTGTTAATGTAACATGTCTACAATACTGATGGAGGCGGACCTTCTTTTGTCACTGATTTCAGTCCTAAAGAGCTCTTTTGAAGAGCTGATACAGGCACAGTGGGTGAATGATTCTTTGTATTGCCATCCTTTCGTACTTCATCTTGTTAGAGACAGGCAGAAGTTTCAAAAAGTTTCAATAGGTACATTTAATGTCAGAGAAATGTATACATTCAGAAATTCTTTTCCTTCGCAAACATCCATGAAAACAGAGGAGAGCCCCAAGGAATGAATTGCAGTTAAATGTTAGAACCCCAAAGCCTCCCCAACTCCCCCTCCCATGCATAAGCAGCAGCAAAGCAATGACCCCCTCCCCCACCAGCAAAAAAACAACGGCACTCCCCACCAAGCACTCAAGCATGCAGCAAAGCATCAATAAAGACACAGATTTGCAGTACCCCAAAAACTACTTGTTCATCTGGTATTTGGCATACCACAGGCTCGCTCTCTCCCTAATAAGGGAAAAAAGAGATGTCTCCGTTTCACAGTGAGAGGGGAGACATAACAAACAACTCGCTGATTAATGGTGTTAAAAGTCTGTTGAGTCGCTTCTTCTGAGCTCTGTGTCCAAGGAACTCGTGTCCCTGGGCACACAGCCTGCAGCCAACTCACTGCTTACGATCTTCTGTGTACTCCCACGACACATCAGGCAGCAGCACCAGCCTTGAATCAGCCCATGGAGAAGCTGCAAGTAAATAATAAATAAATACATAAATATTCAAGATGGCAGTAATAAGAGGTGACTCTTTGTGTGCAGCTCCGATGGGAATCATCAAATATTCCGGTTTAGGACTACTATAGTTGAAATCCACAGTTTCAGTAAGCAACGTCATTTTAAGTTATTTAAAAAAATCTATCAATTCTCAAAATCAGCAGATCCCAGACTGCAGACTCAGGTCATGAGTTCAATTCCCCTTTAAGAAAATGGAAACATGGAAGCTGAACTGGTCTACAGGTACGAATGAAATGGGGAGGTATTATACTCCCACTCCCATCCATCCTGCTAGCAAATATATAGTCTCTGGAAAATAAAATTGAAGACAGAGCAAGATCGTTGCACTACGGACAATGCTGTGTAACTTGCTTCACGGAAACATGGCTATCCCCCGCCATTTCAGGCATACCCAAATTAAAAGCCAGGAGATTCGTAGTCCACTGAGGGCTAAATACAGATGTGGCATTCAAGAACAACACCAGAAGTCCAGGTATGACGTACAGAAGGCTATTTTATGAGCAAAAAAAATAATCCTGTCTGAAGTTAGAGACTGAATCAGATGCATGTCAGCTCTGACCATTACTTCCTGCAAAGTGAAACCTAACATCATGAATGGCTGTGATGCTTCACTCCCAGATGAGCTCAACACCTTTTATGCACGCTTTAAAAGGGGGAATAAAACTACCCCTGTGTGAATCCCTGCAGCATCTGGTGACTGTGATCTCTGTCTCGGAAGCCAATATCAGAACGTCTTTCAAGAAGATGAACAAGGTGTCAGGCCCTGGTAGTGCTCTAAAAATCCATGCCAGCAACTGGTGGGAGTCTTCAAGGACATCTTCAGTCTCTCACTGCTACAGTCAGAGGTTCCTACCTGCTTCAAAAGGGCAACAATCATACCAGTGCCCAAGAAGAGTAACGTGAGCTCCCTTAAGTATTATCACCCAGTGGCATTCACATCTACTGTGATGAAGTACTTTGAGAGGTTGGTCATGGCTAGAATCAACTCCTGCCTAAGCAAGGACCTGGAGCCACTGCAATTTGCCTATTGCCACAATAAGTCTACAATGGATGCAATCTCACAGGCTCTCCCCTCGACCTTAGATCACCTGGAGAATAGTAATAACTACGTTAGGCTGCTGCTTATTGATTACAGCTCAGCATTCAACACGATATCCTTAGTACTAATCAACAAGCTCCAAAACTTGGGGTTTTGTATCTCCCTCAGCTACTGGATCCCTGACTGCCTCACTGGGAGCCCACAGTGTGTGTGGATCAGAAAAACCATCTCTTCCTCACTGACAATCAACTCTGGCACACCTCAAAGATGCGTGCTTAGCCCCCTGCTGTACTCTCTCTACGCTAAGCACAGCTCAAAAATGCCATCTATAAATCTGCTGATGACGCAGCTATTGTTGACAGACCTTCAGATGGTGACAAGGAGGTGTACAGGAGTGAGATAGATCATCTGGTAGAGCAGTGCCGCAACAATATCCTTGCACTCAACGTCAATAAGAGCAAGGACTTCAGGAAGGGAAAGTTGAGGGAGTAAACATCAGTCCGCACCGAGGGATCAGCAGTGGAAAGGGTGAACAGTTTCAAGTTCCTGGGTGTCAACATCTCTGAAGATCTATCCTAATATATTGATGCAATTACAAAGAAGGCACACCAGCACATATACTTCATTAGGAGTTTGAGGAGGACCTTCTATGTCACCAAAGGCATTCACAAATCTTTGCAGATGTACCGGGGACAGCATTCTAACTGGTAGCATCACTGTCTGATATGGAGGGGCCACTGTGCAGGATTGGAAAAAGTTGCAGAAAGTTGCAAACTCAGCCAGCTCCATCATGGGCACTGGCCTCCCCACCATCAATAATACTTTAAAAAGGCAATGCCTCAAGAAGGCAGCATCCATCATTAAAGACCCCGGTCACCCAGGGCATGCCATCTTCTCATTGATACCATCAGTAAGGAGGTACAGGAGCCTGAAGAAACACACAATGTTTCAGGAACAGCTTCTTCCCCTCCACCATAAGATTTCAGAATTGACAATGAACCCATGGACACTACCTCATTTTTTTTTAACCTCTGCTTTTGCACTACTTAGCTAATTTCATATTTTAATATACCTATATACTATATTGTATTGTATATTTTTCTTATTACATATTGCAATGTACTACAGCCACAAGCAACACATTTTGTGACATTTGCCACTGATATTAAACCTGATTCTGATTCTGAAATAATACTGATGAATCCTTGTTCTAACACTGAGAACATGACTTGAAAGTGAGTCCATAGCTTTGGATCCAATTCAGAGTTGATGTGAGTGAAGTTATTCATGCTGGTTCAGAAGGTTTATCATTGTACGGTAATAACTGTTCCTGGACTTGGTTGTGTGGGGACCTAAGACTGCTGACCCTCCTTCCTGACGGCACCAGTGAGAATAAAGCACGGCCTGCATGGTGGGGGACCTTGATGATGGATGCTGCTTTCCTGTGGTAGTGATCCTTGCAGATTTGCTTAATGGTAGGAATGGTTTTGCCTGTAATAGACTGATTTCATAGAATGTTAATAGTTACATGTTGGCCAATTGAATCTTCTGGTATACCAGGAAGCTTACTTCCATTATGCCATAAAACCCCACCCTTAACAACCCTGATCCACAAATTCCCCCTCATTATTGGAAAACAGTCCTGGTGTCTCTACCGTTGAAGCTGGCAGAAGCCTAGAGAATGAAATGTAGTCTTGTGGTGAAATTGGCATCCAACATTAGAACTTAAGTTGGAAATCAGAAAACCCAACTTTTGCCGAATCTGCTTCTGAAACCGTTGGGAATGATTTAGCATCCAGCAGGATTTAGTACTAAGGTCTTTAAACACTGTGTACTGGTGAACTGTTTGGAACTGAAGATTTGGATTGGGACTTGTTTGGATTTGTTTTTAATCTACACCCAGTGGTGATGTTATGAAGTACCTCATGTACCTAACGAAGTGGCCACTGAGTGACTGTCTACTGCTGTCTTCTACTGAGTGTCTTCTACTGCTGTAGCCCATCTACTTCAAGGTTCGAAATGTTGTGCGATTAGAGGTGCTCTTCTGCACACCACTGTTGTAATGTGTGATTACTTGAGTTACTGTTGCCTTCACATCAGCTTGAACCAGTCTGGCTATTCTTCTCTGGCCTCTCTTGTTAACAAGGCACTTTCGTCCACGAAACTGCCGCTCACTGAATGTGTTTTATTTTGTACCGTTTTCTGTAAACTGCTGAGACTGTTGTGTGTGAAAAACCCGGGAGATCAGTAGTTTCTGAGATACTCAAACCACCCTATCTGGCACCTTCAATTATTCCATAGTCAAGGTCACTTCGATCACATTCCTTCCCCTTTCTGATGTTTGGTCTAAACAACTGATCCTCTTGACCACGTCTGCATGCTTTTATGCAGGAGTTGCTGCCGCGTGATTGGCTGATTAGATACCAATATAAATGAGCAGGTGTACCTAATAAAGTGACTCCGAGTGTAGATTTGGGATGTGGGAGACCGTGGAATTCATCCTGTGCCTCTGCTTATCAAGTTTTTTCAGATAGTTTCTCTGTCCAAACTATTCATAAGTTTAAACACTCTTATCAACCCTATGGCAGTCACTGATGCTTTAGCAGAAATAGTTCAGTTTCTCTTCTTATAGCTACAATCCTACATACCATCTGTTTGTTCTTTATACCCTTCATTACCCAGCAAAATATACCTAGCTGGGATCCAACTGTGCTTTAGTCCAAGCATCTTAATTTCCTAGTTTTTGTAACTTACATGTCTAATTATATTTACTAAATACTTACTTTCTTAAAATGTCCTGTTACCTTCAAACATTTGTGTTCAAACACCACCAGTTCCTGATATTTTTACGGCGCTCTTGAAATAGACCCTTCTAGAACTTGCTCTTGCTTTTATGGCAAATTTCCACATCATTGGGTAACTGGACCACAGCTTAGCCAGAAGTAAGGTCACCTACTTTATTTGGAAGTCTTCACAGCACTCCCACTTCCCCCATCAGCCCTGCCTCTTTCCCACTGAGAGTAGACTCAGTGGAATTGCTACTGAGTGGCCATCAACACGGAGGTGAAGCGGTTCACGCATTGTGGGGAAGCACCAGGCGATTTGCAAGAGTGGGCTGGCTCGTCAAAAGGTTGCCCTTCTACTCTGTACACTATGCCTGCACTCTTTTACCCTTCAGACAGCTGGAGGGCATCTAAAGCAACTTAGATCTTACAGCTAATGGTCCATCCTAGTGCGAACATACGTCCACCGCCACATTTTGCAGCTTAAACCTATGTATCACTCTTCAAAGGCAAAGGTCACAAGGTCTGCAGTTGGAAATGAGAGGGAATAAATTAATAGGCCGTAGCGGCAAGAGAGCTTCCAAGTTCCACTCCCTGAAACCAACCCCTGCTATACTAAGCCTTAGCTGCTGCTTGCTTAATCAGTATTGAAACCATTAAGCTGATTTGTACAACAATGACTTCCTGACTTAGAAAGGGCCTTTCAGCAGGTCAGCATGCAAAAGTAGTGAAGTTTTTAAATAGACACCCAAACTGTTTCCTTAAATCATCAACCAATAAATGTCAATCTTTTGTCCCTTTAAAAAATATTATCTATTAATTCATCTGATTCTACTTAGTCACTAATTCATTTGATTCTACTTAGTGGCTTCCCTCAAGTCAGGTCACAGAGTCCAGAGCATTACTGCACAGAAACAGGTCTTCAGCCCAACTATTCATACCAAACTATCAGTCCCATCGACCTGGACTGTAGCTGTATGCCCCTCCCTTCCATGAACCCCCTTCCGCTTGAGAAAGAGGAGGTGGGGGGGGGCGGGTGTCAGAAATGGACCAAGTGAATTTAAGGGCAGGTTGGAAGTTAGAGGCAAATTTGATGAAATTAGTGATCCCAGCATGGGTGCATGGAGCAGCATCAATGCAGTTGTTAATGCAGCGGAGGAAGAGTAAGGGAGCATTATCGGGGAAGGCTTGGAACATGGACTGTTCTACACAGACAGCAAAGAGGTAGGCATAGCTGGTGCCCATGGCTATCTCTTGAGTTTGGAAGAAAGTGGGAGAAACCGAAGGAAATATTGCTTAGGATGAGGACCAGTTCTCCCAGATGAAGGAGGGTGGTGGTGGAGGGAAACTGGTTGGTTCTTTTGTCTAGAAAGTAGCAGAGAGCTTTGAGGCCTTCTTAATGGGGGTAGAAGTGTATAGGGATTGAACGTCAGTAGTGAAGATGAGGGGAATTGAAAGTTACTGAGTAGATCAAGGGCCATGAGAAATGCTGTGAATGTAGATGGGAACCAAGGGGGAGGGGGAGGGGGGAGAGAGAGAGATCAATAGGTTATTGACTTTTAATAGGCACTGTTAATAGGTCAGCTGTCTCTCTCTCTGTCTCTCTCTTCTGGGTCCATTTTCTTGGTGGAGACTTGCTGACAGGGTGTACCATTATGGCCCAAACGGTGAGACCGATTATCAAAGTACATGTAGCTACACTAGTAGCAGTGTGATCAATGGAGTTGAGTGGGATGTTCTCCTAAAGAATGATTCCGCTAAATAAAACATGGTTACACAAAGGCTAGTGGGGGGCATATAGTTACGATGCAGCACATACAGTCACAAGTAATATTATCACAATTCCCTGAGTGGCATGGCCCGAAGGTTGACATGTAGACACAAAGTGTGAAGTGCAGTGTATGTTTATGTAAGACAGTGTAATGTTACTGGCATTCTATAACAAATAGTATAAATATGTGAAGCAATTTCAATAGAAGATGAGAAGTGACCAGAGCAGAATAAGAGTGTGTCTGTGAGATGAGGAGGAGGAGGGGAAGGGCAGGGTGTTCGGACAGGGTGTACGTGTGTGCTAGGTGGCAGCAGGATGTAAAAAATCCAATGGAAGAATGTACCCAGCCTGGCAGTTCTAGCTCTTATGGAAATCGATGAACATCTTCCTGCATTGTTACCCAATCCCTGGGGGTGATGTTCCTGCATTTCCTTCCAATCCCCACCTCTCTCTAGACCACCTGTAAAATCACTGAACAGTTTCTCCTTCCTGAATCTGACCTCTGGTAGCATTTCCCCTCCTAGCTATGTGAAATATTTAACAACCTTAAAGTGACATAACAGGATATTTAAATCCACTAAAGACAATCTTCATTCAAGAGCTGATTTCACATGTAAATGCACTGCCCACGGTGATTACTGACAGTCATGGAAAATGGTGATCCATTGATCCATTACTGATAGGATCGATTAGCCACACCAATCAAATGAGAGTGAAGACTGGCAGATAAAGTCATCTGTTCCTATGCCAAATACAGCACCCAACATTATTTGAATACATTATTTTGAAGTTCATTTTCATGTGATCAGATTCTGAGCACGAGTTGTGGGCATTACACCGTAAAATGGCAGTTCCACTATTGCAAAGTAACTACTGAGTCTAGAGGAGAAAAACTCTGTGGGTAAGTTTATCTTTGGATAATTGTACTAAAATTGAAGACATTGGATCAATTACTCATCATACATTTCTTCAGTATTTCATTTCCATATAAATTAAAAGCAAAATTAGCCATTATTTTCTCCTTACATCTTTGCCCAAGGGTTCTTAGAGACTATTCAGCTGGTGATTTTTTTTCTCTCTGGCCTTTTCACTTGAATGTAAAGAAAAGGAGAATTGAAACACAATTGCATTCAAGCTTGTTACAACAGTACAGATTACTTTTCCTTGCAGTGTCCAACTCAGAAAGTGAAGAAATGCATAAAAACAACCCCCAGCTTCTATTGAAAATATTCCAGGTACAGCTTAGAAGCACTGAACATATTTAATAAATGGAAAACAATGAATAAGGTTAAAATTATTATACAATAAAATATGATATAAAGTTATTACAACCATTTATTGCAGATTGTTTTGTCATGAAACAATTTCCAATAAATGATCTTAATGTATAAATTATACAATAAATAATACACAAGTGCATTTGAATGACTCTTTTCTTCTGTTATAAGTGGAGATGTAACGTAAAGATTTTTACTCCTCATGTCTATGTAGGATGTAAGTAATAAAGTCAATTCAATTCAATTCAACTTCTGGTGATGAAGGTTTATTACTGACTATGCAAATTATTATTGTATTTCACATATCAGAATTAATCTAATCTGAGGAAAGACATCCTTGCCATGGAGGGAGTACAAAGAAGGTTCACCAGATTGATTCCTGGGATGGCAGGACTTTCATATGAAGAAAGACTGGATGAACTGGGCTTGTACTCATTGGAATTTAGAAGATTGAAGGGGGATCTGATTGAAACATATAAAATCCTAAAGGGATTGGACAGGCTAGATGCAGGAAGATTGTTCCCGATGTTGGGGAAGTCCAGAACGAGGGGTCACAGTTTGAGGATAAAGGGGAAGCCTTTTAGGACCGAGATTAGGAAAAACTTCTTCACACAGAGAGTGGTGAATCTGTGGAATTCTCTGCCACAGGAAACAGTTGAGGCCAGTTCATTGGCTATATTTAAGAGGGAGTTAGATATGGCCCTTGTGGCTACGGGGATCGGGGGTATGGAGGGAAGGCTGGGGCGGTGTTCTGAGTTGGATGATCAGCCATGATCATAATAAATGGCGGTGCAGGCTTGAAGGGCCGAATGGCCTACTCCTGCACCTATTTTCTATGTTTCTATGTTTCTAATTAGGAGTTGAATCCTTGCTGCTTCACTGATAGAAGTTAATATTAATAATGCATCAGCCTATCATTTCACTAATTTGCTTCGACCAAAAAAAAAACTATTTATGGTGCAATATCCCGGTGCAATGAAATCATGCTGTTCAGTATTAGTACTGGATAGGTCCAATCAGCTCAGCCTGGAATACAAGTGCTTTAGAACAGAGATGAGGAGGAATTTCTTTACCCAGAGAGTGGTGAATCTGTGGAATTCATTGCCACAGACGGCTGTGGAGGCCAATTCATTGGGTTCATTTAAAGCGGAGGTTGATAGGTTCTTGATTAGTAAGGGTAACAAAGGTTACAGGGAGAAGGTAGGACAACAGGGTTGAGGGGATAATAAATCAGCTGTGATGGGTTGAATGGCCTAATTCTGCTCCTATGTCTTATGCTTTAGTAGAATCCCAATTTTGCTGTTCCCACTCTATTAGTAGTAGTCTTATCCTGCTCATTGTAGCTTTGCCCTGTTAAATGATAGATAAATTTGGTAATACTGCATCAGCAGTCCTATTTCCTTAAGAATTCTCGCTTCCTTAAAATAAAAGCGCCTTGGGTTTGGCAGGGGGTGTTGTGGTAACATACTGATATGTACAAAGGATTAGTTAACTACAAACAGAGAGTCAGGATAACTGGGTTGTTTTCTGACTGGCAATCTTTAACTAGTGGGCAGCCACAATGATCAGTGCTAAGGACTCAGCTATTACAATCTACGAGGGGTGATTGATAAGTTCGTGGCCTACAGTAGAAGGAGTTAAATTTAGAAAACCTAGCACATTTATTTTTCAACATGGTCCCCTCCTACATTTGCACACTTAGTCCAGTGGTCGTGGAGCATACGGATCACTTCTTTGTAGAAGTTGGTGTCTTGGACCTCCAGAAGTGGTCCCCAGCAGGGGTGATTGATAAGTTTGTGGCCTAAGGTAAAAGGAAATGAGTTATACAGCTCTTGTTACAGGTACGTGCAGTTCAACTCTTTTAATGAAGTTAATAACTCATCTCCTTCTACCATAGGCTACAAACTTATCAATCACCCCTGCTGTGGACACTTTCTGGAGGTCAAAGATCCGTATGCTTCACGACTGATTACTCTTTTCCAAAGATACTGCCTGGCCTGCTGAGTTCCTCCACATTTTGTGTGTGTCGTGCGTGAAGTATTGTAGCCGGGTGTTGTGGGTGTAAGGTGTGAGGAGAATATAACAAGACTGCAAAGGAATGTAGATAAGCGAGTGGGAAACAACTTGTTAAAATGGAATTTAATGTGAGGAAATTGTCCACTTTGGAAGGAATAATGATACAAAAAAATCTAAAATTATTAAAGTGAAGTGAGGCTACAAAATGTGGTGAATGAGCATCCGAGAACCCTGGTGCATGAAATACAAAAAGTTAGTGTTCAAGGACAGCTGGTAATTAGGCTGATGGATTATTGACATTATTATAGGGGAAATGGAGTATGACAGAGGAAAGTAGCAGTGCAGTTTTATAATGTGCTGGGGAGGTCATGCTTGCTACCGTGCACATATGCACAAGAGATTCCGCAGATGCTGGAAATCTAGCGCAGCACACACAAAATGCTGCAGGCTTTCAGCAAGTCAGGCAGCATCTATGGAGAGGGTTAAATAGTCGACAGTTTGGGTTGACTCCCTTCATCAGTACTGGAAAGAAAGGCAGAATCAACAAGTGTGGGGAGGGGAAGGAGTACAAACTGGTAGCTGATAGGTGAAGCCAGGAGAAGGGGAGGGTGGGTGGGAGTATGGGGTGAAAAGCTGGGAGGTGAAAGGTGGAAAAGTTAAAGGGCTGAAGGCAAAGGAATCTGACAGGAGAGGAGAGTGCACCATGGGAGAAAGAGAAGGACGGGGGGCATCGGGGGAAGTGATGGGCAAGTGAGGAGAAGAGAAGGGGTTAGGGGGGAGCCAGAATGGGGAATGAAAAAAAAAGGGGGAAGGGGAGGAGGTAGAAATTACTAAAAGCTAGAGAAATCGATGTTCATGGCATCAGGTTTGAAGATACCCAGACAGAATATGAGGTGTTGCTCCTCCAACCTGAGAGTGTGTCATTGTGGCAGTGAAGGAGGCCATGGGCAATCCGAGCAAATAGAGTTTTGGTCTCCAAATTTACACGTACGCTTACATTTGAAGCAGTTAAAATAGAGTTCCACAGGTTGTTTACTGTTGTGAAGGATTGGCATCTGAAGGAAGGTTGATCAACATGGGCCTAAACACTGCAGTTTAGTAGAAAGGGGGGGGCAATCTCTTTGAAACATATAAGATTTGAAAAGGGGTATTGCAGAGTGGATACTGAAATGTATCCACTATTCTATCAGGGGACACAGTTTCAGAATAAAGGTCACTCTCTTATAATAGAGATTAAGAGATATTCCTTCTTTCAGATAGTCTTGCGTCCAATGGCTATGAAGGTAAAGCCACTGGGTATATGTTCCAAGCCGAAGAGTGATAGACATTGGAATTACATGGAAGTCAAGGGGAATGGAGAGAGAAGGGTAAATTGATGATGAAGTCAAGTTGGAACGACCACAATTTTACTGAAAAGTCTCCAGGGTCAGATTGTTTCGTGCTTGATTCTGTTTTTTATGCTCTTAATTTTGAAATGTTCATGTTCCACATCCTAAATTGGGGCAGCACATTAGCAGGCAACTCGGGTCCAATCCCTGGCACGGTCTGTAAGGAATTTGTACGTTCACCCCGTGACCGCGTGGGGTTCCTCTGGGTGCTCTGGTTTTCTCCCACAGTCCAAAGATGCACTGGTTGACAGGTTAATCAGTCATTGTAAATTGTCTCGTAATTAGACTAGGATTAAATCGGGCTGTTGCTGGGTGGTGTGGCTCAAAGGGCCAGAGGTTCTATTCCATGCTGTATCTCAATGAATAAATAAAGAAACAAGCAGCAGACTAAAATACACCCATCTGCTGCTATGAGTCATCTTAGAACTTCAATTTATTTTTATTATAGCATCTGGTGTGAGTTCTGGTTACCAATTGTTATCATCAGTCAAGGTGAAAAATGGGATGGAGAAGACAACAGCCTTCATTCCTTTCTTGTTTTTTTCGGTTATTGTGACTTTGAAAGAGTGACATGGCCAAAACTATGAGCTCGAGGGTTGTACCAACCGTATGGAGAATGCATGACAGTAAGATAATGAGGATGACACATTATAAAACAAAGGGCGTTTTGTTCTTCAGTATTGCATTGGCTTTTCTTTGTTTGCAGCTGCCAATATGTACCAGTCACTGTGTTTCACTATATACTGTGAGGTGACTGCAATAGAACGCTTTCATATGAGCCTGCTAGCTGCACTGAATTTATGCAACAAAAAGCATATGATTTGACATTTAACACATTCCAATTTTATGGAAAAGAAGGCAGATCCTGGTTAATGCAGTAGGTGGCTTTCTCTTTAATAATGTTTGACTTACTAAACATTTATCCAACTATGCTTCCCTGAGAGGATACATTATATCCAATTAATATGACACATGCACTCAGTGATGAACAATACTGAGAAAACTGAGATCTGAATCATGGGAATCATTTTCTTTAGAATTTAAAAGAAGAAAATTCAGATTCAGATTTATTTATCACATGTACATTGAAACACACAGTGAAGTGCATTGTTTGTGTTAACGACCAACACACATGAGGATGTGCTGGGGGCAGTCCGTAAGTGTCACCACGCATTTCAGCGCTCACAATGTTTAACATGACAGCCTCTGACAGTCTCAGCGCGGTTGCAGTCGAATCAGCGCTGGAGGCCTCACTCATCAGCAAAGGCAGGGACAAGCAGAGTGGCTATTGTTAGAGTAGACCAGTTTTAGAGAGGGGAGGAGTTGACTCATTAGACTTGGGCGAGGTAAGTATCTGGTAAGTTTCTTCTTCTTCATTCTGCTTTCTTGGTCAGTTAGCACATAGTTTGAGCAGTGAGAATGGCTCCAGGGGCTGTGTTGTGTTCTTTGTGTGAGATGTGGGAATTTTGGGAGACCTCCAGCCTCCCGGATAACCACATCTGCAGCAGGTGCACGCAGCTGAAGCTCTTCAGAGAATGTGTTAAAGAACTGGAGTTGCGGCTCTGTAACCTTCAGCTGATATAGGAGACCAGGGAGATGATCGGTAGGAGCTAAAGGGAGGCGGTCACCCCTAGGTTGCAGGAGGCAGGAAAATAGGTAACTTCCAGGACAGAGAAGGGAAATGGGCAGGTAGTGCAGAGTACCTCTATGGTTGTTCCCGTCAATAATACGTGTACCATTTTGGATACCATTGAGGGAGATGAGCTACCATTTCAATGTACATGTGACAATTAAAACTAACCTAATCTAATCTATTCCCATATTGCCAAACTCTATGATTGATTGAAGTTTTTATTCAATGATTGCTAATTCTTCTTGGATATGAATGGAATACCTTAATAATTGCCACATTGTTTCACAGTTGCAATTAATTAAAACATATTTACATCTCAAAATAGCCCTCTATAAGTTTCCTGTCATTATGGGCAATTTTAATGCCAGGAAAGAGGAATGGTTCAAATGCTACTTCTAAGTTGCAGGCAGTCATTAGAAGCATTTACGGAGGCCACATGCCTTTGCCGTAACAGTTTTAAATTACTGTTATTCTAGGTGTCTTTGGGAAACAACAGAATCCAAAATGTTGATGCCTTTGCTGAGCTGATTGCCTTTGGTCCCAGTAAACGTACTTCTGTGAAATTCAGTGTGAACAGATAACACTATCACACCCCCACTCCCCCAAAGGTCTACCCAGCAGACATACCCAGGAAATAAATCTTTGCTTCTTTTTGCAAACTTAGCTTGTTGGCTGTCAACTGGGAAATCTACAGCAAAAAAAACCTGCTTAAAAATGGCAGGGTGACGAGGACGCTCAAATGTGTGGGTTTTCTGTCCATAACACCCCCTTCTACTGCAAACCCACCTGTGAGATTAGATTAGTTGAGGCAACGAGGGGGCATAATTTTAACCTGACAGGTGGGAATTGTAATGGGGTTGATAGAGGTAAATTGTTAGAGTATGGTGGGTGAGTGGAACACCCTGCCAGAGGTGGTGGTAGAGGGAAAGGCATTAGGGGCATTGTAGTAACTCAGATAGGTACATGGATGATAGGAAAATGGAGGGTTGTGTAGCAGGGAAGGGTTAGATTGATCTTAGAGTAGGTTAGCCACCCCCCCATCAGCGTAAACACTTTAAACCACTTTTTATGATGCTGTTTACATTGTAAATATATGCTGGTATTTACAGTATGCATTTATGCACATTTTATTCCATATCCGTACATCAACCTCTAACTATAATTTATATAATTCTTTATTATTAATAATTGTTTAATATAATTGTTTTTCTTGCTTGTCACACACTGATCTGCCGTACACACCACAGGAAATTCCTATACACGTAAATGTAAATGGCAAGTAAAGTTGATGTTGATGAAGTCCTGACGAAGGGTCTCGGCCTGAAACGTTGACTGTGCTTCTTCCTATGGATGCAGTCTGGCCTGCTGCGTTCACCAGCATTTTGCGCGTGTTGTTTTATCCCTAATCCTTGATTCTTGATCCTTGAAAAGTTTGGCTCAACATCATGGGCCAAAGAGCCTGTACTGTGCTGGAATGTTAAGTGTTCTATTTTCTACTTCCAACACTTAAATTGAGCTTCTGCATAACCATTTCAGTGAATGAATTCAATGTGCAGCTACTGTCTGTATGGAGTCTGTACATTCTCACTGTGATTCTTTGAATATGCCAAATGAGACACGCATTTGATTAACTGCCTACTGTAACTTACTCCTAGATAAATAGCAGGAGAGTCAAAGTGCTGATAGAAATATGAGACAGTATAAGATGCCGGGAAAGAGATGACAAATGGGCCCAATGAGAATGTTCTGGAAACAAGCACAAATGAGATGTGCTAAATGATCTTACACTATGATGTAAGGAATTGTAAATAGAGTGAAATAAATTAATGAATCATGCCTATGTGTATCTGTGAGCATAAAAAGTCAAAGGCAAGGCAATTCAAGTTTATTTGTATAGCACCTTTCAAACACAAGACAGTTCAAAGTGCTTTACATAGAGCAAGATTAAAAACCTAACATCAAATTTCAGACAATATAAAGAGAATAAAATCACATATAAAAATAAAGAAATAAAAGTTACAGTGGAGGAGATTCTAATTAAAAACTACAGTGAAAAGAAAAGCTTTAAGCCTCAATTTAAAAGAGCGTAAAGTTGGGGCAGATTTCAGATCCTCTGGATACATGGAACATAGTAACTAAAAGCAGCTTCACCATGTTTAGTTTTGATGGGAAGCCAAAGAAATATAAAGAAATACAACAGAATTTGTGAAAAACTATATAAATAAAGACTGACAATCTATTGTGCAAAAGAAGACAAACTGTGCAAAAATAAATAAATAAATAAACAAAAATAATACTGAGACCATGGGTTGTAGAATCATAGACCACAGAAAATAGAACTTTACAGACAGTACAGGTCCTTCGGTCCATAATGTTGTGCTGACCTGCAGCATGATAACAGGCCTGTTAAGGTGTATTCTGAAATTATGTTTTATAGTAAATACTAATTTTAACAGCAGCCAGTCTCCAGGTCTGAACATGGATTGTAGGTTGAATTTAAAATGCAGCTCTGAACAATGGCCTTCCATTTGACCACAGAAGCCTGCATATGCCTGAATGTAACCAGGAGTCGGTAGGAATTAATATTCATTTTGGTGTCTGGAGTGTGGGCGCAAAGAAGGAGGTGTTTGAATAATTCAAAGGAACCATTGTAGATACATTGTAACTATAGAATTGGCTTGCTGTTACCTTTGATCTTTAGCATATAGAATGTCATGTAAGATTGGGTTGAGCAGGTTTCTTCTTCCAAATGTGTCTCAATATGATGCCTGTTGCTTGTTTTTGCTGAATAAAACACTTCATATCCACTTGCTTCAATGTCTCTTTAGTGACTTTGTTCACAGTGCAACAAAGCCCTTCTGGCTCAACCAGCCCATAATGTCCAATTATGCACATGCGACTAATTAACCTAGTGACCTGTACAGCTTGGAATGTGATAGAGCACCCAGAGAAACCCACACAGGCATAGTGTTTATGACAACATCTGAGTGCCTTATCTAAGACAATTAATTTAAGCCAGCATATATGTCTTAGGTTGATTTGCAGGAAAGAAAAGAACAAGATTGCTAGATGTAAAATTAATAATCTATGCTGATGGTAAATCCTGCAGCAACAGAAGTAAGTCATAGGGTTGGCTTGGCAGCTGTAAATCAACTGAGCAAGAAGATTAAGGTATAAAGATCATAAGATTATTTTCCAGTGTAGTGAAAATGATCACCAAATTGTTGCAGTGCTATAGTTTGATGATCTGGATAACACTAAGTTTCCAAACATTGAGTAATGTCATTGGAAGTGTGGATACAGTGAAGATGGATGTTACAGTGCAGTGACTTTGGTTGAAGGAGAAGGAAAATCCAAAAGTTCTCTAGAAAATGATGTACACAGGTGGGAGAATGTGTAGTTTGATGGCTGACTGTGGAAGTTAGATGAAGTTGGAAGATTATAGGGATCATGAGGGAAGAATTACATTGGTGTTGATTGGGAGACTGTGTAGCGGTGTGCTACACACAGCGCTAGAATAATCACACGTAGTCAGTGAGTTGGAGTTGCGATAAGAGAGACTTATTCAAACTTCACGGCCTCCTTTAAAGCCTTCCCATTCCCGCCTTCCCTGGATGGGACTGCTGTGGGGAATGCATAATTGCAGACCCTTCCTGTGTGCGGGATTCTCCCCCTGCTGGTGAAATTGGCCTGGCGCCCTCTTTGGGGCCGGCCTCTCTGCCGGCGCGCACTGGTTTGTGTGTGCTAGAAAGTGGGTCGCCACAACTGGAGATTAATGAGCAATTACTAGTAGGGGTGCAGAGATTCAGTCAGACAGAAAGGGACATTTTGAAACTCAAGTGGATGAAGGGAGAATTGGAAAATTAGCCTTTAGGGAATCATGCACTAAGGACTTGCAAATTTCTATAGATGCACAGTGGAAAGCATTCAGACTGATTGCATCACAGCTGGCATGGAGCTTTCTATGCACAGGATCACACAGGCTGCAGAGGGTTGTAAACTCAGCCCGGTTCATCAGAGGCACTCCCCTCCCTGCCATTGAGGTGATCTTCATGAGGTGATGCCCCAAGAAGGTGGCATCCCCATCCGGACATGCCCTCTTCACATTACTACCACTGTGGAGGAGGTACAGGAACTTGGAACAATGTCTATAGTACAGCTCCTTCCCCTCCACCATCAGATTTCTGAATGGTCTATGAACCCGTGAACGCTGCATCATTATTCATCTGTTGATTTATTTTTTGTAACTTACAGTAACGTTCATGTTTTCTTCAGCTGTCCATTGATTTCGATGTTGACTGAGGCCTGGGCGAGGTTGTATGGAAGACTGGCAGTTGTCCATGCTGCAAGTCTTCCCTCTCCATGCCACCGATGTTGTCCAAGGAAAGGGCACTACGGCCCATACAGCTTGGCACCAGTGTCGTCACAAAGCAATGTGTGGTTGAGTGTCTTTCTCAAGGACACAACACTCTGCCTCAGCCGAGGTTTGAACTTGTGACCTTCAGATCACTAGACCGACGCCTTAACCACTTGGCCACGCGCATTGTACTGATGCTGCAAAGCATAAAATTTCACTATGTATGCTGTTAGTTTTATTTATTCAGCGATACAGCACAGTAACAGGCACTTCGGCCTCAATGAGCCCACACCGCCCAATTACACCAATGTGACCAGTTATATCAATATGTCAACGATAATAAATCTGATTTCAGAAGAGGGGAGGAGAGAAAATTATTGGATGAGAAAAGGAAGAAAAGTTAACTCCTCTCCAAAATCCACATTAGGATTGTTGAGTAATACATAGTGTAATATCACTGATCAAACTTGTTTAATTTATCTTAGTGATGATATGCAAAAGTATAAATATTCTTGGTCACCATTTTCATGTAACGTTAAAATAGTCTTTTAAGAATCCTTCGCAATAGCAGCTGTGTTCAAAGAAATCAATAAACTAAAATGTTCTTTAGTTCATCGACAGCCTGCAGGCTAATACTTGAACAACTCTTCCACTGGCTTTGATTAAATGTATAAGCCATTTTAGTGTCCATTTGGGTGACATTTGTCTGGTGAATCATTACTCCAGTTTTTAAGTATCAACTTTCAGTTCCTTAGTCTAAAATATCTAAGAGACTATATGTTATGGATTAAAAGGCAAAAAAAAAACTTTAGTGGGTACATAGATAAATAGTTCCTAAAGAGAAGCTGAGCAGTTTAATCTTGCAAAATGCAAGATTGCTTAAGCAGCACATATAAAATTCTGGAGAAAATCAGCAGGTCAGGCAGAATCGATGGAGGGGAATAAACAGTCGATGTTTTGGGCTAAGACCCTTCATCAGGACTGTGTGCTACTCTGGATTTCCAGCATCTGCAGAATCTCTTTTGTTTATATTATCAAAATTTTGAAAGATTGCTTCCTCCGGAAAAATTTGTGGTCTGCGGTGGAAGCTGAAAATAGAGGAGCTTGATCCTGAGTTATTGCGGAGGACTGCTGCTGGTAGACCAGAGTAGGTGTTCAGGATAAAAATTTAATTATTCATCACAAAGGTAAAACTTAGTTCAAGTGATGGTGCTGACAGTGCCCATGGCTGAAGAAAGCATGATATCTTGTACACATTTTCAAGTCCAGTTTTATGAGATCAGGATAGAAGCTTCAGGAATGGGAACACCATTATTTGCAAAAACTCTTCCAAGTCCCATGGCACATCATAAACACAAGAAATTCTGCAGATGCTGGAAATCCAGAGCAACACACACCAAATACTGGAGGAACTCAGCAGGTCAGGCAGCATCCGTGGAAGGGAATAAACATTTCATGCTGAGATCCTTCATCAGGTCATCCTCATTTTGATTAGATGAGCTTTATTTGTTATTTGTACATTGAAACATCAAAACATACAGTGAAATATATCATCTTGTGTCAAATCAAATCAGTGAGGATTGTGCTAGGGCAGCCCACAAGTATCATCATAATCCAGTGCCAACAAAGCATTCCCACAACTTATTAACCTGAGCTGTACATCTTTGGAATGTGGGAGGAAACTGGAGCACTCAGAGGAAACAGATCAGGTCATGAGGGTACATACAAACTCCTTACAGACAGCAGCGAGAATTGAACCCTGGTCAGAGATCACTGGCACTGTAAGAGCATTCCGCTAACCGCCACACTACCGTGCTGCCTCGACCTAGTGGAAATGTCCTGTTGATCCTTCTCTAATTCTGTACAACAGCACTGCATCTGGAGGAAGGGGACAATTCAAGAAGATCACTCTCCAGCACCTTTTTCAGCAAATAGGATGGTCAATAAATTCTCGTCTTGCCAGAAAGGCCCAAATCCAAGTGAAAAGAGGGCAAATTCTCCCTTCTTTTCCATCATTAATCATTATTTACTATTCAATGACAATTGTCTTAGCTTAAATCCCACTCAATTAAAATTGAAAGCCCTTTATCATAAACTTTATCTGAAATTATTTATCATAAACTGTATTTAGAATTAATGAAACTCTGTTTGGAATATTTCTATTTGGACACTCAGTTAACGAAGCTATATTATACCAAGAGAAATAAAAAAAATTATCTTCTAAAGCTTTGATCAGGAGTTGCAGCTTAATTCATACATGGTTGTGCAGGAATTTCAACGTCCAACAGAAGAACTACCTAATCCGCTTTACAACCAAAGCTGTATATAAAATCAATATTAAACAGATGGATACAACTCCCAAGCTTCCCATTTACTACCATCGTAACTGAACTCAGACAGGAACTTCTTCACCCAGCTGCTGATAGACGTGCTTTCTCACTCTCAAATTTTTACTGGTTGCGTATCATCATCATCATCATCAGGTGTCGTGCCCAGTTCGAACTTTGACTGTCATGGCCCACACACTCCTGTTTCGGGTCAAGTGGATCAATTCATTGGTATTCATTTCCAGTTCTCTGACTGCTGTCTCCATCGTCATTTGTCTTTCTCTTCCTCTTGCTTTCTTCCCTTCAATTTTTCCCATAGTTACCGTGCAGTCTAACTCCTCTTTCCTAATCACATGTCCAATGAAGTGACATTGCCTTTTCATGATCCCATACATTATTTCTCTTTTTGTGTTTGCTCTGTTCATGACATCCTCGTTAGATACTCGTTTCATCCATGATATTCTTTGCATCCTCTTCAAAAACCACATCTTTTGGATCGGGACTACAGAGCGGCGTTGGAGCTGAGTTCTGAAGGAAGGCAGTATTTTTAAAAACTTCTTCGAGTGCAAGAAGGACGAGACTGCGCAGGCACGTGATGTAACAGGACAGTGCGGAGAGTTTAAAAAGGAGATCACCCTATACATCAGGCAGCGGAGTGAGCGGTAGCAGAGTGTAGGGCTTTGGATTCAACGGGCTTTGACGTACATGGGAAGAAGCGAGAGCGAAGCACCAACTCTTTATTTCTCCCCCCCACCTTCGCGAATCACAGGGGATTAGTGTGCAAACTTAAAGCACACGGTATTGTGGGTAAGGTATTGATGTGGATGGAGAATTGGTTAGCAGACAGGAAGCAAAGAGTGGGAATAAACGGGACCTTTTCAGAATGGCAGGCGGTGACTAGTGGGGTACCGCAAGGCTCAGTGCTGGGACCCCAGTTGTTTACAATATATATTAATGACTTGGGAATGTGGGAATTAAATACAGCATCTCCAAGTTTGCGGATGACAGGAAGCTGGGTGGCAGTGTTAACTGTGAGGAGGATGCTAAGAGGATGCAGAGTGACTTAGATAGGTTGGGTGAGTGGGCAAGTTCATGGTAGATGAAATTTAATGTGGATAAATGTGAAGTTATCCACTTTGGTGGCAAAAATAGGAAAACAGATTATTATCTGAATGGTGGCCGATTAGGAAAAGGGGAGGTGCAACGAGACCTGGGTGCCATTATACACCAGTCATTGAAAGTGGGCATGCAGGTACAGCAGGCGGTGAAAAAGGCGAATGGTATGCTGGCATTTATAAGCGAGAGGATTCGAGTACAGGAGCAGGGAGGTACTACTGCAGTTGTATAAGGCCTTGGTGAGACCACACCTGGAGTACTGTGTGCAGTTTTGGTCCCCTAATCTGAGGAAAGACATCCTTGCCATAGAGGGAGTACAAAGAAGGTTCACCAGATTGATTCCTGGGATGGCAGGACTTTCATATGAAGAAAGACTGGATGAACTGGGCTTGTACTCGTTGGAATTTAGAAGATTGAGGGGGGATCTGATTGAAACATATAAAATCCTAAAGGGATTGGACAGGCTAGATGCAGGAAGATTGTTCCCGATGTTGGGGAAGTCCAGAACAAGGGGCCACAGTTTGAGGATAAAGGGGAAGCCTTTTAGGACCGAGATTAGGAAACACTTCTTCACACAGAGAGCGGTGAATCTGTGGAATTCTCTGCCACAGGAAACAGTTGAGGCCAGTTCATTGGCTATATTTAAGAGGGAGTTAGATATGGCCCTTGTGGTTACTGGGATCAGGGGGTACGGAGGGAAGGCTGGGGCGGGGTTCTGAGTTGGATGATCAGCCATGATCATAATAAATGGTGGTGCAGGCTCGAAGGGCTGAATGGCCTACTCCTGCACCTATTTTCTATGTTTCTATGAATCGGCCCGGACAGATAGGAACAGCAGGGTTCTCACAGCTAATGGTACGAGCTAACAGTTTAAAAAGTTCATCTATTTGGCAAGGTAAGTGGACGAGTAGACTTATTTTTCCTGTTTTATTCCTGTAGAATTAGATAGCATGCCTGCAGGTTAGCGCTTTGTTCAAGGTGTCAGATGTGGGAATCCTGGGAGACCTCCAGCCTCCCTGACGGCCACGTCTGCGCCAGGTGCACCGAGATGCAGCTCCTCAGAGACCGTGTTAGGGATCTGGAGCTGCAGCTTGATGACCTACTGCTTATCAGGGAAAGTGAAGAGGTGATAGACAGGAGCTACAGAGAGGTAGTCATCTCTAGGCTACAGGGGTCAGAAAACTGGGTCACTGTCAATAGAGGGAAGGGAAATGCCTGGATAGTGGAGAGCACCCCTGTGACTGTCTCCTTCAGCAACAAATATCTTGTTCTAGGTGCTGTTGAGGGGGATGACCTGACAGGGGACGCCCACGGTGACCGGGTCTCTGGCACTGAGCCTGGCGCTGTTGTGAAGGAGGGAAGGAGGGTGAAGAGGAATGCAGTAGTCATAGGGGATTCCATAGTCAGGGGAATGGACAGGAGATTCTGTGAGCCTGATAGAGATACCCGCATGGTGTGTTGCCTCCCAGGTGCCAGGGTACGGAATGTCTCGGATCGGGTCCAGAATATTCTGAAAGGGGAGGGTGAGCAGCCTGTTGTCTTGGTACATGTTGGTACCAATGACATAGATAGGACAAAGGAGGAGGTCCTGAAGAGAGATTTCTGGGAGTTAGGAAGGAAGCTGAGAAGCAGGACCTCCAGGGTAGTAATCTTGGGATTGCTACCTGTGCCACGTGCTAGCGAGGGCAAGAATAGTCGGATCAGGCAGATGAATGTGTGGCTGAGAGACTGGTGCAGGGGGCAGGGCTTCAGATTCTTGGATAATTGGGATCTCTTCTGGGGGAAGTATGACCTGTTCAAAATGGACAGGTTACACCTGAACCTGAAGGGGACCAATATCCTGGCAAGAAAGTTTAATAGAGCTGTTAGGGAGGGTTTAAACTAATTTGGCAGGGAGATGAGAACCGGAATGATAGAGCGGAAGAAGGGGAAAACAGAAATAAATCTAAGATAGCGAGCAGTAAAGATGTCAGGAAAGACAGGCGGGTGATGGGGCAAATTTGTAGCCATTGGGATGAGCTGCAGTGAAATCAAAGTGAAAAGTACCAAATACTGGTCTTAAGGTGTTATACTTAAATGCACGCAGCATAAGGAACAAGGTGGATGATCTTGTCGTGCAGCTATAGATTGGCAGGTATGATATTGTGGCCATCTCTGAGACGTGGCTAAAGGACGCATGTCTCTGGGAGCTGAGCGTCCAAGGATACACGGTGTATCGGAAGGATGGGAAGGTAGACAGAGGGGGAGGTGTGGTTTTATTGGTAAGAAATGATATTAAATCATTAGAAAGAGGTGATATAGGATCGGAAGGTGCAGAATCTTGGGTTGAGCTAAGAAATTGCAGGGGTAAAAGGACCCTGATGGCAGTTATTTATAGGCCTCCAAACAGCTGCAGGGATGTGGACTACAAATTACAACAGGAAATAGAAAAGGCTTGTCAGAAGGGCAGTGTTAAATTGTGGGGGATTTTAACATGCGAGTGGATTGGGAAAATCAGGTCGGCACTGGATCTCAAGAGAGAGAATTTGTAGAATGTCTGTGAGATGGCTTTTTAGAACAGCTTGTTGTTGAGCCCACTAGGGCATCGGCTGTACTGGATTGGGTATTGTGTAATGAACCGGAGGTGATTAGAGAGATTGAGGTGAAGGAACCCTTTGGAGGCAGTGATCATAACATGATTGAGTTCACTGTGAAATTTGAAAAAGAGAAGCCGAAATCTGATGTGTCTGTATTTCAGTGGAGTAAAGGAAATTACAGTGTCATGAGAGAGGAACTGGCCAAAGTTGACTGGAAAGGGACACTGGCAGGAAAGACGGCAGAGCAGCAGTGGCTGGAGTTTATGCGAGAAGTGAGGAAGGCGCAAGACAGGTATTTTCCAAAAAAGAAGAAATTTTCGAATGGAAAAAGGATGCAACCGTGGTTGACAAGAGAAGTCAAAGCCAAAGTTAAAGCAAAGGAGAGCGCAGCATACAAGGAAGCAAAAATTAGTGGGAAGACAGAGGTTTGGGAAGTTTTTAAAACCTTACAAAAGGAAACTAAGAAGGTCATTAAGAAGGAAAAGTTTAACTATGAAAGGAAGCTAGCAAATAATATCAACGGGGATACTAAAAGCTTTTTCAAGTATATAAAGAGTAAAAGACAGGTGAGAGTAGATATAGGACCGATAGAAAAAGATGCTGGAGAAATTGTAATGGGAGATAAGGAGATGGCGGAGGATTTAATTGAGTATTTTGCATCAGTCTTCACTGAGGAAGATATCAGCAGTATACTGGACACTCAAGGGTGGCAAGGAAGAGAAGTATGCGCAGTCACAATTACCACAGAGAAAGTACTCAGGAAGCTGAATAGTCTAAAGGTAGATAATTCTCCCAGACCAGATGGAATGCACCCTTGTGTTCTGAAGGAAGTAGCTGTGGAGATTGTGGAGGCACTAGCGATGATCTTTCAAAAGTCGATAGATTCTGGCATGGTTCCGGAGGACTGGAAATTGCGAATGTCACTCCGCTATTTAAGAAGGGGGCAAGGAAGCAAAAAGGATATTATAGACCTGTTAGCTTGACATCAGTGGTAGGGAAATTGTTGGAGTCGATTGTCAAGGATGAGGTTACAGAGTACCTGGATGCATATGACAAGATAGGCAGGACTCAGCATGGATTCCTTAAGGGAAAATCCTGCCTGACAAACCTATTACAATTTTTTGAGGAAATTACAAGTAGGCTAGACAAGGGAGATGCAGTGGATGTTGTATATTTAGATTTTCAGAAGACCTTTGACAAAGTGGCACACATGAGGCTACTTAACAAGATAAGAGCCCATGGAATTATGGGAAAGTTACATACGTGGATAGAGCGTTGGCTGATAAGCAGGAAACAGAGAGTGGGAATAAAGGGATCCTATTCTGGTTGGCTGCCAGTTACCAGTGGTTTTCCACAGGGGTCTGTGTTAGGGCCGCTTCTTTTTACATTGTACATCAACGATTTGGATTATGGAATAGATGGCTTTGTGGCTAAGTTTGCTGGCGATACGAAGATAGGTGGAGAGGCCGGTAATGCTGAGGAAACGGAGAGTCTGCAGAGAGACTTGGATAGATTGGAAGAATGGGCAAAGAAGTGGCAAATGAAATACAATGTTGGAAAGTGTATGGTTATGCACTTTGGCAGAAGAAATAAACGGGCAGACTATTATTTAAATAGGGAAAGAATTCAAAGTTCTGAGATGCAATGGGACGGGAATCCTCGTACAGGATTCCCTTAAGGTTAACCTCCAGGTTGAGTCGGTGGTGAGGAAGGCAAATACAATGTTGGCATTCATTTCTAGAGGAATAGAGTATAGGAGCAGGGGTGTGATGTTGAGGCTCTATAAGGCGCTGGTGAGACCTCACTTGGAGTACTGTGGGCAGTTTTGGTCTCCTTATTTAAGAAAGAATGTGCTGACGTTGGAGAGGGTACAGAGAAGATTCAATAGAATGATTCCGGGAATGAGAGGGTTAACATATGAGGACTGTTTGTCCGCTCTTGGACTGTATTCCTTGGAGTTTAGAAGAATGAGGGGAGACCTCATAGAAACATTTTGAATGTTGAAAGGCATGGACAGAGTGGATGTGGCAAAGTTGTTTCCCATGATGGGGGAGTCTAGTACGAGAGGGCATGACTTAAGGATTGAAGGGCACCCACCCAGAACAGAAATGCGAAGACTTTTTTTTAGTCAGAGGGTGGTGAATCTATGGAATTTGTTGCCACGGGCAGCGGTGGAGGCCAAGTCATTGGGTGTATTTAAGGCAGAGATTGATAGGTATCTGAGTAGCCAGGGCATCAAAGGTTATGGTGAGAAGGCAGGGGAGTGGGACTAAATGGGAGAATGGATCAGCTCATGATAAAATGGCGGAGCAGACTCGATGGGTCGAATGGCTGACTTCTGCTCCTTTGTCTTATGGTCTTATCTCTGCTGCTTCAATTCATTTCTCCATGTTACTAGATATTGTCCAACATTCTGAGCCATATAGCATAACTGGATAAACATAACATTTCAGTAGTCTGAGGCAGGTTGTCATGCTTAGTTTAGTATTGGTCATTATACCCTTCATTCTCGTAAAGGTGTCTTTTGCCATCCCTATTCTTCTTTAGATGTCCATGTCGCACCTGCCATCGGATGTCACCCAGCTTCCTAAGAAGCAAAAGTTCTGTACTCGTTTTATGTCTTCCCCGTTTATTCTCACCCTGAAGATAGGATTCTCCTTCATTTTGAATATCACCGTACATTCTGTCTTTTTGCGATTGACAGATAGACCTATTTTTACACTTTCTTCATCAACTGTATCAATTAATTTTTGTAGTTCTTCCTCCGTACTTGCAATTAACACAGTGTCATCTGCTTATCTGAAATTATTGATATTTTCACCACCAACTTTGATTCCCAAGATGTCTCTTATTTTTTGGAATATTGTTTCACTGTACACATTAAATAAGTCAGGGGAGAAATCACACCCTTGTCTAACGCCTCTTTTGGTTTTCGTAAACTGACTCACTTCTCCATCTATTCTTACAGTGGCAGTTTGTTCCCAGCACAGATTTCTGATTAGGCAGAGGTCTTTCAAATCTAGATCTAGAGTCGTGGTCACCAACCTTTTTAAGCCCAAGATCCCCTACCTTGACCTCAGTGAAAGGCAAGATCTACCTACTAAATCGTTTAGAGAAAAAACAGCTCTGATTGTACTTCCAATTTGAGGCCCTTTATTTGGGTGAATTGTATTTGAATTACACAAAATACTTTTGTCAAACTTTCAAATTAATTCAAACAAGAAAACACTGTAACTAGCATATCAAACAGGCCATAGCTGTCTTTCTTTAAGAATATTATAATACTTCACACCTTTAATTCTAAGTTTCATTATTTAATTTTAGTTCAACACTAAAAATAAATGAATAAAAATTGACTGTTGCACTCAGTGTGATGACTGGGGCTGAATACTTCCTCCCAGTTCCCTGAAATTTGGCTCATAACTACAGACAGCCAGTCTGAGACAGTCTGTGAGGTGTAGGGTTGCCAACTGTCCTGTATTCCCCCCGCCAAGGCAGAACGTTCCTATGAAACCTTTCATGCCGAAATGCTTTACGCCGAAGAAGCAATTACCATTATTTATATGGGAAAATTTTTTGAGCGTTCCCAGACCCAAAAAAATAACAAATCATACCAAATAACACATAAAACCTAAAATAACACTAACATATAGTAAAAGCAGGAATGAGATGATAAATACACAGCCTATATAAAGTAGAAATAATGAAGATTAAGCCAAAACCGATACGTGGGGTTAAAAAAAAAATCAGCACATCACGCATGCGCACACAGGTGCCTGCGCAAGGATTCATGGTCATGGTAGTCTTTCTCGGGGTAAACACAAATGTCCAGGGATTTGATTGCTACTTTTGTCCCTTATTTGGGAGTGAGAAAGTTGGCAACCCCAGTGAGGTGTCTGTCAGTAAATCAGCTCCTGTACTTAGATTTAATAATTTTCATCTGTGAAAATGCAACTTTACATTGATGTTAACCCCAAGTAGGCACTTTTAGGTCTATAAAACTAGCGCACACACCGCGCATTGCTCAGCTCCATCAGTAGTAATTGCCACCAGTTTATGAATGGGGATGTCATATTCACGGACATATTTTCTTAAAACTCATTGTAAATATCCTCACCTCTCGTTCTTTCCTTTAATTGCAAAAGAGTGATGAAGTCCTCCTTTGTTGTAAAATCCTGGAAAGCCATTCTGACAAATACAACAAGCTGAGCTGTTTGCATTACATCCAGGGATTCATTGAACTGTAGTGAAAAATATTCACGTCCTCTGACGGTGACTCTACCCTCCTTGTCACTGTTGCAGGGCCAAGCGGTATATTATGTATTGTGGTTGTGATGCCATTTTTGTTTTTAAAATCATTAAAAACAGTCTCTGCGGTAATGACCATTACTTCCTTGAATAAATTGCCATCTGTAAAAGGCTTCTTGTGTTTAGCGAAAAGGTGACTTACACGAAATGATGTTTCAATAACAGCCTTATTTTGAGCAGCATGTTTTGTGAAAAACGATTGCTGGGCCTTCAACCCCGATTTCAGCTCCTCAACTTTCCTGGCACGAATTGCGCTCTTTTGGGGGTAGATGTCTTTAAATTCCTGGTGGTTGGTGTTGCAGTGCCGCTCCAGATTCCCTCTTTTAGTCAGTGCTTGTGTTTGGTGGCACAACATACATACACACTTGTCTTTCACCAAGGTAAATAGAAAATCCTCTTCCCATTCTGGATGGAATTTGTATGTTTTCGCCTTCTTTCGTGGAGCCTCCGCCGTGCTATCACGAAAGAAGGTAACACGAGCGATTGCCGATTGCGTCGCCTCTGATCTGAGCCGACATTCACCTAATTAATTAGCTTGTTTATTTCGGCTTTTTTCTTAAAAATATGCTGTGTGCATCCCGACTACCGCTGTACCCCTGCCTGCTTCGCGGCCCGGAGGTTGGGGACACTGCCGTATATTGATGTTTGCGACAGTCAGTACTCTTATCTAATCTGATTGGTCACTTTGCTGTAGCATAGGCTACGCTGAAAACGCGGTGCATGGCGGGGGAACTACACACATGCGCACTGGGCAGAAAGAACGGAGCTAAACCCCTGCAACCCGGAAACAATCTCTCTTTACAAACAGCTTTTTAGTGAAAATATTGCTATATTACCATTATCCTAATTAGTATTACTTATTTTTATAATGCTCACGTTACAACAGTATTTGTGTATTTATTTTTGATTTTTCTTCGGGATCTACTGGGAAAGTCTCAAAGATCGACGGGTTGGCGACCCCTAATCTAGGGTTTTCTGTAATATTCTAAATAACGTATTGTGTTTCACTTCATCAAATGCTTCTGTGTAGTTGATAAAACAAACAAACAAATCTTCTTGCACTTGAATAGCTTGTTCTGATAGTATCCTTAACATCAATATTATGTTTCTTGTACCTTTGTCTTTCACAAAACCACATTGTTCTTTACATATTTCAGCTTGTATCTTACTTTTAGCTCTTGTCATCAAAATTTTTAGAAGTATCTTGGTGATATGACTCATTAAACTGATGGTCCTATGTAATTCACATTCTATTGCTCCAGGATTTTTTAGGAAGAGTGATAAATACTGATTTTTTCATCTCTTCTGGTATTATTCCAGTCTCATAAATGTCAATGATTAAATCAGTAAGTTTTTCAATTCCATAATCTTCAAGGGCGATAATTTGTTCTATTACTAATTCATCAGGACCTGCTGCCTTTCCTTTCTTCATCTTATTTATTGCATTACGAACTTCAGATTTTAAAGTACTTGGACCTTCAATGTTTTTCTTAATTTCTGGTTTTTCACCTCGATCGTCTTCAAACAATTCCTGAATATACCCAGTCCATCTGTTCATAATCTCATCTTTCTTCATGATAATGGTACCGTCCTTTGCTTTCAAACATCCACCTGAAGAACAGAGGAGCTTTTTACCAATGATATTCTTGATTTGTTGATGTAACCTTTTTGGATCAGTAATAGGGATTCTTTCTATTTGCTCACATTCCTGCTTTAACCATTCTTCTTTGGCTTTTTGACATAAGCTTTTAACTTTTTTATGTAAGGACTTATATTCTATAGGATTTGCTTTCTTCCATCTTCTTTCTTCCATTAGATTTTTGATTTCATCTGTCATCCATTTATTCTTTGTGCTTTTTTCTTGTTTAGGAATCACTGATGTTCTCTGATTCTACCAAGGCATCCTTTAGAAAGTTAAATTTCATTTCTACATGATTGCTATCACCTTCAACAGATTCTTGTTTTTTTGCGTATGCCTGCATGCGTGTGAGCCTGTGTGTGTGCATCTGCAACGTCATTGTGCCACCAGCCTGGCCCCATCTTCAACAGATTCTATTTCTAGACTGAAATCTATTCCTTACTTC